>NC_064921.1:144634056-144937528 GCF_023897955.1 Schistocerca gregaria
GCACTATGGGACTTAACATGTCAGGTTATCATTCTCCTAGAACTTAGATCTACTTAAACCTTACTAACCTAAGGGTATCACACACATCCATGCCCGAGGTAGGATTCGAACTTGTGACCGTAGCAGTCGCGCGGTACCGGACTGAAGGACCTAGAACCTCTCGGCCACCGCGGCCGGCTGTATGAGATCACAAGAACAACTTGCGACCAAGCAGCCAACTTAAAATTCCTACAAATACCGCAGCACATCACGGTGAACCTGCATTGGCTCGAAAACTAGATAATGGGTAGTAAAAGCTGTCTAAAGATTGTAAAGCGACTGGTTGTAGTTTCGTCCGCTATTTTGCTCTGTATCCGACGAACATAGTTTTGAAACAGGATTTTGATTCATGTCGTAAAACTGTGGATGCTCAGCTGATTGAGGTCACAGTACGACGTAATGGAATTGGGATATCGATCGACATCTACAACAACGTCTGCTGGGAATTTCATGTGAGTCACGCCACTGGTGCCGTTGGGCGGGCCAAGTCACATCGAATGTGTCGCTGTCACGTAAGCCATGACCGTTGTATGCAGGCTACAAAGACTTCACTTCATTATCTGTTTTATACAGATGTTGTTGTATGTGCATCCACTGCGTAGAATTCTCAGTTTAGGTCCATACACGGAGGATGTTATGGTCGAAATTAACCATACGCTAACTTCGATGTACAAACTAGTCATCAAAAGACACTTTTATTTTGAAGAGTTACACTTACACTACTGGCCATTAGAATTGCTACACCAAGAAGAAATGCAGATGATAATCGGGTATTCATTGGATAAATATATTATACTAGAACTGACATAGTGGTCTAGTGGCTCTAGGAGCTTAGTCCGGAGCCGAGCGACTGCTACGGTCGCAGGTTCGAATCCAGTCTCGGCCATGGATGTGTGTGATGTCCTTAGGTTGGATAGGTTTAAGCAGTTCTAAGTTTTAGGGGACTGATGACCATAGATGTTAAGTCCCATACTGCTCAGAGCCAGAACTGACATATGATTACATTTTCACGCAATTTGGGTGCATAGATCCTCAGAAATCAGTACCCAGAACAACCACCTCAGGCAGTACGCCTGGACATTGAGTCAAATAGAGCTTGGATGGCGTGTACAGGTACAGATGCCCATGCAGATTTAACACGATACTACAGTTCATCAAGAGAAGCGACTGGCGTATTGTGACGAGCCAGTTGCTCGGCCACCATTGACCAGACGTTTGCAGTTGGTGAGAGACCTGGAGACTGTGCTGGCCAGGGCAGCAGTCGAACATTTTCTGTGTCCAGAAAGGCCCGTACAAGACCTGCAACATGCGGTCGTGCATTATCCTGCTGAAATGTAGGGTTTCGCAGGGGTCGAAAGAAGGGTAGAGCCGCGGGTCGTAACACATCTGGAATGTAACGTCCACTGTTCAAAGTGCCGTCAAGCCGTCAATGCGGACAAGAGGTGACCGAGACGTGTAACCAATTGCACCCCATACCATCACGTCGGGTGATACGCCAGTATGACGATGACAAATACAGGCTTCCAATGTGCGTTCACCGCGATGTCGCCAAACACGAATGCGACCATCATGATGCAGTAAACGGAACCTGGATTCATCCGAAAAAATGACGTTTTGCCACTCTTGCACACAGGTTCGTCGTTGAGTAAACCATCGCAGGCGCTCCTGTCTGTGATGCAGCGTAAGGGTAACCGCAGCCGCTGATAGCACATGCTCCTGCAAACGTCTTCGAACCGTTCATGCAGATGGTTGTTGTCTTGCAAACTTCCCCATCTGTTGACTCAGTGATCGAGACGTGGCTGCACGATCCGTTACAGACATGCGGATAAGGTGCCTGCCATCTCACTGCTAGTGATTCGAGGCCGTTGGGATCCTGCACGACGTTCCGTATTACCCTCCTGAACCCACCGATTCCATATTTTGCTAACAGTCATTGGATCTCGATCATCGTGAGCAGCAATGTCGCGATACGATAAACTGCAATCGCGATAGGCTGCAATCCGACCTTTATCAAAGTCGGAAACGTGATGGTACGCATTTCTCCTCCTTACACGAGGCATCACAACGAAGTTTCACCAGGCAACGCCGGTCAACTGTTATTTGTGTGAGAAATCGGTTGGAAACTTTCCTCATGCCAGCACGTTCTAGGTGTCGCCACCGGCGCCAACCTTGTGTGAATGCTCTGAAAAGCTAATCATTTGCATATCACAGCATCTTCTTCCTGTCGGTTAAATTTCGCGTCTGTAGCACGTCATCTTCGTGGTGTAGCAATTTTAATTGCCAGTAGAGTAAATTTAAACAAGCAACTTTCAGCATTAATGAGTGAAGTATGTACTGCTAAGTTTTGATGACGTCAGCCACAAGTTGTGTAGAGACGCGATGCCAGGTTGATGAGCTGTTCGGAACGGTCGTGCTGTGTCCTGGCTGAGGTCAGATAACGCTATCTGCGGCGCGCAGGTCTGTGCGGTCAGCCAAGTCACCTTCTCAACAGCTCTACGTCTACGTTATCAGCTGGTCGCTTCGTTTCCGGTGAACACCACACTGCATTCTCTTCACTGTATTTTGTCCGTGTGCTCAAAGAAGTGGTAGTAGTCTGACAAGAGTTGTTGTACTGATGACGTTGGAAGGAAATCTCTTGCATATAGTGGATCTTTCCAAAGTTTAATAACAGGGAATTAGTTTTAAACCATTTATTAATGGCAGTGAAATTTTTACCATAAGACATTTCTATCCCATACTAAGTGACAAGTAAACAAAGGGAGATTTAATCCTCCTGCGATAGGAACTGAATCGATAGCCCTGTATATTTTTTGGATATTGTGGATGTCAGTTTCTTGACTCGAAAACGGTTTATCTATTGTGAACACTGGCATTTCTGAAAACAGATATTGTGATCAGGGATTGTTCTTTTGGCCACCTAGTCGTTGTAGCTGTGGCAGATAGCAATTACTGTTCAGATACATAGATGTGGCAGACTACAGTTATGAAGGAAATTCAAAGCAGCTGATCTATAGAGAAAATAATTACGCACCGACATTAAATTTGTCCTAGCGAAACCAGTTTAGTACGCCTCTTCCTTTTGTATTTGTGGCTGATGAAGCAGTCAATCTATGCGAAAACTTCTTAAAATGTTTCCCAGAAGACTTGACGCTTTAAAAAATAAATTAATAAATAAACTCCACTACAATTATTAAGAATTAGGCGTTTTGTTGAGCGTTTGTTTTTAGCAAGTAAATGACGAATTTTGCACTGCCTGATAAATGTGATTGTTGAATTTTTTGACATAGTTACAACATACTGGGTACTCCACAATTATGTGAGCGTTGTTGACAGTTAAAAATTTGAGGACACTTGGACATGTACGTGACAAGTACGAGGAGCGTTCAATAAGTGAAAAAAAAGCACTCCGTCTTCAGGCCACGAGTGGCCTACCGGGACCATCCGACCGCCGTGTC
The DNA here is from genome assembly GCF_023897955.1 of Schistocerca gregaria. Taxonomy (NCBI): domain Eukaryota; kingdom Metazoa; phylum Arthropoda; class Insecta; order Orthoptera; family Acrididae; genus Schistocerca; species Schistocerca gregaria. The sequence goes on from NC_064921.1 coordinate 144,637,551, forward strand.
ATCCTCAGAAGTGAAGCAACACTTTTTTGTCACCCAATTTCGGTTGAAGAAATGCGGAGTTTGTTGTGCCACGTCATGGAATATTCCCCCGCTTCACTATCTATGGTTTCATGAAGTTTCGATAGGTGGCGGCGCTATACGTAACCTTCAAGTTTGCGTCTGCAACGCCGGTGCTTTACAAACAGAGAGCCGATATTCGTAGGGGTTTGCAGAATGTCTTCCAAGACCTGGCAGTGAACACATGCAAGGTGTGTCTTTGGGCGAGTCGTCTGTCGCCATCGCAACAAGGTAGTGCAAACCTGTCCTATGTCCCGCGTGCTGGCCGCCCGCACACAGCTGTGTGACTCCTGCATAGTTGGAACACGCAGATACTCTCAACAGATGTTATCGACGGATCTCAGTCAAACATCTCGGTGCTCATCTCGACGTCTCTGTTGGCAGTGTTGACACACTACTCCACCAGTTGAGGTGCTCGAAAGCGGTTTGCACACTGGGTTTCTCGCCACCTAACAGACGTCCATAAAGAGTAACGATGGATCAACTATTCAGAATTGCTTGCGCGTTGTGAGGCTCATCCTGCCAATATTTTGCCGAACATCGTCAACGGCGATGACACATGGGTTCATCACCTCGAACTGGAAACAAAATGGCCATCCATAGAGTGATGTCACACCACTTCTCCTCGGAAGAAAACGTACAAGGTTGCGACCCCAGCCTGTAAAGTCACGGCGACCCTCTTCTGGTACTCTTAAGGGCATTATTCTGTTTTTTGTCCTCCACCATGGTGGAACGATCACTCTGATTTTCACCGTGCTACCCTCAGGAAACTGGAACAACAACGTCAGCGTATTCGTCGTCACAAAAATGTAAACGAACTTCTCCTTGACAACGCAAGACCTCACAGAAGTCTGCGCACCCGAGAGGATCTCACAAAACTTCATTGAACTTTCTTTAAAGTCAGCACGGCCATTAGACTGTTGTTTATTTGCAGTGTTACATTTACACTTACACGATCATGATTTCGGCTTCATAGTGCCATTATCAAGTGTTTTCTGAAGCACAGACAATAACGGTGAAATACATAACAAGTCATTGGACTTTCCTTCCTCATCAACCCTACAGACCGGATCTCGCACCTCTACGTTTAATGTGGCGGTGTTACGCCACCTTACTTGTAGAGTCTTCATACCCGCAAGATAACACTGTACTGGTCGATGTCGGAACCAACTTCCTGCTGCATCAATAACTTTCCCATCATCCACGTACTGCTTCTAGCGGAGTGCATCCTTCAGTTGGACTGTAGCGCCTAGAACCGCTCGGCCACCCCATATTTGTTTCGACCAAATTTATTTATAGCAGAACCTTTCGCTAAACATTCAGTCTCTGCTCATCTGTCTTCATCTCAACGATCACTTGTTTCGTTTAAGGACTTCACAGGTGGCAGAACAAGCTCTTCTTCGCTTTTGCACTGTTTCTGTTCTGAATTACGTTGACTTTAAATTTCGTTGTCACTGTCTGGGATACAACATTTCCCAAACGGTCCTCAGACCATTTTAGAACAGTATTCTCAAAGTCAGGGTCCGTAACATGAATAGTAGAAGAAGACCTGGCTACTGAACCCGTGACACAAAGTCCCAGGTGCGGTCTGAGAGAGCGCTGGCATGAAAGGGGCGGTAATGGTATAGGTCCACGTCACATTCAAGTGGCTAGTGAGAAAGGAAGCGACGGAATCTTCGGGAAAGAACAACTAGACAATGCTGTAATCTCCTACCCCACTACTGTGCTTTAACAACAGAGCAACAATAAACAGTAGTGCTCTGTGAGCCCGCACCTGAGACTCTTCAGGGTTAAACTGAAATAACAAGCATGGAGGGAAAAATGGTACATTAGGAGACCTGCTATTCGTGCACGAGAAAGCAAGAAGCCATCCTACTCTGTCATGACACACTTAATTATCTTCGATTTACCAGGGGCATTACGACATGGGGTGAGCCTCAAGCTAGAGTACTTTGCTCACTTCTTAAGTTAAGTATTTATAGCTGAGTGTTCAAGAAACGTCGAAAGCAGAGATAACACCAGTTTTCTTTCTTCTGTACTGCTCTTAGTTCCGGCTCACAAGGAAAAAAAATGGTACCAGAGCGCTGATAATTGTATTCATTCAACATTTTCGAATTCTACTGGCATTTGATTTTTATTGATCGTTCATTGTTTCAGAATCTTCACAGTAAATGTTTTGTAAATGTTTTACTTGTCTGGGTTGCGGTACTGTCACGAGTTAGAGAACTAAGTAACTGCAAATAAAGCCCATGCAGAGGTCACCTAGAGATAACCCACTGAGTTATCTACTCACAGCTCTGTGACTGTGCTGTGTGCTGCGTCCTTCCATGGGAGGTACGATATCATTTTATTTATGGCATATAACAACACGCTACTGTAATTACAGGTGTACAGATGACACCACTGCTCTAACTGTACAGTAATTAGTACTCTAAATGTCGATTCTCGTTGTCGATAAGACAATATTCGATGATAGTTTCAAAAATTCCTGTCGTTATCTGAACGCCTTCGTTCTGTTACTTCAGCGTATTAATCTGTTCTGTCTGCAACACCAGAGAATTAACGTTTCCCGATTTGGTTCCTTATTCACAGTTGGTGTTTCACACGTTAGCTATTTTCTTATGTAAAGAATAACTCACTAATAACTTCTTTTAAAGTTCGTTTAAAACTAAACGAACTTAACAGTTTGAAAACTCATATTTCTTAACACTCAGCACACATCGCCGAATAATATTCTGTGTCTCAAAAGAAATTTCATCTCACCCCGTACATAGTCACAATATCGTATCACTCTTTATTTCTAAATTCACATCTAGACACTGCAGGCCATCATACTTTGGATATCACTATCATGACCTCACATTTATGTTCCATTCGAGCAAATGGTTCTAGGGAAGAGGCCTCCGTATGTTCTCTGATGTTACCATCATGATCCCTTTCCGAAGTGTATTTGGGAGGACGTTATATATTGCTGGACTCTTCTTGGCCCGTGACGCCCCAACGCCTCTCTTTATAGCGCCTGCCACTGGATTCGGATGAGCATCTTCATCACGCTGCCATGGTTTATCAGACGAAACCGTTTCGAAAAGCACTGCACTTCTTTACCTCCATCTTACTTGCTGAGGGTCCGAAACTAACGAGCAATACTCAATAATAGGTCGAATGAACATCTTGCAAGCTACCCTCTCTCTGCATTAATTACGCTTCCACAGTAGTCTTCTAGTGATACTCAGTTTTGATACAAATAGTTCTGTTGAGTTGCTCCAGAATAGTTCAAGATATTTTTGTTATAATGACTGCGATCTTGTTTATCGACTAAAATTCTATTACGATGTTGCTCTCAAGCAAGGTATTATTGTCGTAATTTCTGTCATAAACAGTCACTACTTTCCTAGCAAGTACAAATGAATATTATTACATGAATATCTCGCATCCATTAACGCATACAGCAATTGCAAACCTGAATCTTAAACGAAGGTTAGCAACTGTCAGATCACTACATGGAGCCGTATTCCTGAAACGTCAAGTTTATTATAGTGAAATATTCGCATAACAAGTTTTATGGCTTCGACTTATCAACATATAAGGAAGTCAGAAGTAGTCTGAAAAGCTTGTAAGGGTGTTCCAGGGTAGCCTGTTCTGAGAAATATTTTTTCGGAGTTAATTAGCACTGACGTTAATCAATCAGGCGGTTACGTGAGCATTAAATCGGACTACGAGATAGTCAGTTAGTGTCAGTTATTCTCAAAGCATAGACGAGGCTGCTCGATCCTTCCTTCCCACTTTTCGAAAAATTTTCGAAACACAAAACATGCTTATTTTTCGTAAGTAGAACAGTAGTGTAGTGAGACCTCCGTGTGACCATATGAGAGGAAACACCGATGCCAACTAAAAATATAAAGAAACGTAAGTCATCATTTATTTACATAAAAAGCGAGAAGTGAACTTTTTTGTAATTTACGAATAATACGTATCAAAACAAAAGTGTCCACATACGAAGGCTATTCAGAAAGTAAGGTCTGATCGGTCGCGAAATGGAAACCACTGTGAAAATCAAAAATGTTTTATTTGTGACAGTTAGCTACACCTTCCAGCTACTTCTCCACACAGTCGCCACTCCGACTTAAACATCTGTAGTAGCGCTGTGCCAGCTTTTTAATATCCTCGTCATAGATGGGAGCCGCCTGCGCTTTCCGCCAATTGTCTACGCTGGTCTACAGTTCGCTGTATGTGCGAAAATATTGTCTTCAAAGCCAGCGGTTCATGTGAGCAGAGATGAAACTCAGGACAAGGCAGTTACGGGCTGTGTTGTGGGTGATCAAAGGCTTCCCCTCGGAAACGCTGCAGGAGTATTTTCATTGCTCCTGCAGAACGTGGCCGAGAGCTGAAGAAGGTAACGCATGGCAGTTATGCTATGCGGGCTGCATGAAATCAGACGAAATCTCTCAGCAGGCCCCTTACTTGGCGGGAGCCACTGTTATTCTAGTTATCTTCACGTGCTCACTGTGCGCTCAGAACTGACAAGAACGACCTGACGGAGACGACAGGTGTGCTAGAGACGCTGCCAAACACATCTGTTCAGAGCTTCATCGGATTTTCACTACGGTTTGCATTTCGCGCCCGATCCTACCTTATTTTCCGAATATCCCCCGTACACAATTACGTTGGTACAGGAACTCTCAGTGCGCGACTCCTACTCGCATTTACCGGATTTTTTTCCCTAGTCACTTTTTCTGCCACATCTCTTCCTGCACTCCTCGCTGAGGCCAATGTTGCCACCCCATCGAATATAGGCGTAATTTCTAAGGGGTCGTTGCAATGTGTACATAAATAAGGAGGGGCACTGTAGACTATGAAGTCAATGAAAGTGTGACAAGCAAAATAATAAATGTCAAGAGCTTTCCTTTGTAGTGACGCAACGTGCATACAGTTTTTTCAACGTTTGAAAGCTGCTGACTACACAGCCCTGCAGAAGGGCTAGAACAGCTAGTGGTCTGGCCGCTGTGCGGCGGGCGACGGGGGCTTTGCCTTTGTGGTCGCCGCCGGCACGCCGTCTGAATTATTACTGAGCTAGCGGCAGGGTTTTGCTGCCACAGTTTAGACGCGCCACCTCCTAAACTCAGCTTCCTTTCAGGGCCAGAGAGTGTTCACCCCACACCACCCAACCCACGGGACGAGTTGTATCTGTTTGCAGTTGCTTATGTTTGCTTCTGTCACCACAAGAGAATCATTTAATACAGTATAAGCTGTGAGATATTTTGCGAGAGGGCTAATCTATATCTACATGCCGAGCGAAGTGGCGCAATGGTTAACATATTGCACTCGGGGAAACGACGATTCAAACCCGCGTCTCGCCATCCAGATTTAGGTTTTCCGCGACGATTCCTTTGAAAGGATACAGCCGATTTTCTTTCCCAATCCGAATGTGTGCACCGTCTGTAATGACCTCGTTGTCTACAGGGCATTAAACACTAATCTTCCTTTTTCTCAAAGAGAGACGTTCAATAAGCAATGGAACACAGATTTTCTGGAGACATTATGCTTTTATTCAGGACTCCAATTCTTTCTTTTCTTTCTTTCTTTTGCTAGTGCCTTTGTCCCGCATTATGCCCAGGGCCAGCAGGGTTAAGTACAGATTTAGCATGGTTAAGTTGAAGGGGTGGCCGAATGCCCTTCCTGCCGCCACCCTATACCCCCTGGGATGGGATTAGTGTACCCCAGCTGTCTGTGTCTAGTGTAAATCGAGAAAGAGTGTGAACGTGTTTCAAATGACTGCAAGTCGTGTAACTGAGGAGGAACGTGGGTACCAGCCCGGTATTCACCTAGTAGGATGTGGAAAACCGCCTAAAAACCACACCCACGCCGGCTGGCACACCGGCCGTCGTCGTTAATCCGCTGTGGCGGATTCGATCCGGGGCCGGCGCGCCTACCCGAGCCCAGGAAGCATCGCGTTAGCGCTCTCGTCTACCCTGGCGGGTTTTATTCAGGATTCCAATACATCACATTATTCCACATCCTTCTGGCTACAAAACCCTATTTTTCGACAGCCTTACGCCACCTTACTAGCAGAGTTTGTGAGCTCGCAAGGTAGCACTCCACCGGCCGTCGCGTAACCAACGTCTTGCTGCATCATGAGCACGAACAGGCCTACGAAGTTTTTTGAGCTCCTCTCGGGTGAGTATTAATGTATGAGGCCTTGCGTTGTGATGGAGAAGGAATATGCATTTTTGTGGCGCGAAATCGCTGAAGTCTTCACTTCAGTTTCTTGACGGTAGTACAATACACTTCATAACAGGTCGCTGCATCATGAGGGAAGATATCGAACAGAATAACCCCTCAGAGTCTCAGAAGACCGTCACCATGACTCTACCGTCTAAGGGTGCGGCTCTGAGCTTTATTCTTCGGAGAAACAGTGCCGCCACTCCATGGATTGCCGAATTGTTTCCGATTCGAAGTGATGCTCCCCTGTTTTATAGCCTACGACGATGTTCGACAAAACATTGTCGCGATCAGCATCGTAACGCTCAAGCAATTCCGACACAGACGGCGCTTCGTTGCTGTTTATGGTGTTCTGTTAGTCGGTGGGCAAGCCAGCGGGTACGCACCTTAGAGTACCCCAACTGGTGGATGAATGTGGAAAAGAATTTGATGCTAAACCACAGTGAGACTCAGTTTTTACAGTTTCTAACTCACAATTCAACAAGAACCGATAGTTTGATCAGACAGAATGGGCATATAATAAGCGAGACGGAACAGTTCAAGTTCCTAGGCGTTCGGATAGATAGTAAGCTGTTGTGGAAAGCCCATGTCCAGGATCTTGTTCAGAAACTAAATACTGCTTTATTTACCTTTAGACCAGTATCTGAAATAAGTGACACTTCAATACGAAAAGTAGTCTGCTTCGTATATTTCCATACGTTTATGTCGTATGGTATTACTTTTGTGGGGTAATTCTTCTGATTCAAAAAGGGTAGTTTTGGCTCAAAAACGGGCTGTATGAGCTATATGTGGTGTAAGTTCGAGAACCTCTTGTCGACCCCTATTCAATAGTCTGGGAATTCTGACATTGCGCTCACAGTATATATTTTCTTTAATGTCGTTTGTTGTTAGCAATATTAGCCTATTCCCAAGAGTTAGCAGCTTTCACTCAGATAATACTAGGCAGAAATCAAATCTGCATGTGGAATGCACTTCCTTGACTCTTGTGCAGAAAGGAGTGCAGTATTCTGCTGCATCCATTTTCAATAAGCTATCACAAGAACTCAAAAATCTTAGCAGTAGCCCAAATACTTTTAAGTCTAAAATGAAGAGTTTCCCCATGTTCACTCCTATTCTGTCGAGGAGTTCCTGGAAGAGCTGAAAAATTAAGCGAATTCCCGTGTTACATTGTTGATTTTGTTTATTTAAACTTACGAATTGTTGCCTGAATATGTTTCTTATATTTGATTTTATCTGTTTCTACTATCGTGTTATAAATTCATGTATTGACTCGTTCCATGACCATGGAGACTTCTCCTTAATTTGGTCCCACGGAACAATAAATAAATAAAGTACTGCCGACAGAGACGTCCAGTTGAGCAGTGAGGTGTTTGATTGTGATCCCTCGATCACCTCGAATGAGAGTGTCTTCTCGTTCCAACACTGTAGGAATCACAGCTTGTGCGGCTGGCCTGCACTCGAGCGATCGCAGAGGTCGCACAACCTTGTTGCGATGAAGACAGACGTCTCGCCCAACGACTCACCGTGCTTTTAGTTCACTGCCAGATCTCCATGTACATCCTGTGACCACCTATGAATATCTGCAATCTTCTGCTTTTCCGGCAAAAGAAACTCAGTGACAGATCTCTGCTTGGAACGCAAGTTCGTTACAGACGCCATTTTGAAGGCTACGTATAGTGCCGCCACCTAACGGAACTTCATGAAAGTATAGGTGCTGAAGCGGGAATATTTCGCGATGTCGCAGAACAAGTTCCGCATTTTTTCAACCGACACTGGCATGTTGAACACCTCTCCTACATCTGCAACACTACTCCGCAGTTAACGCTTACGAGCCTGACTGACGTTTATGGTACACTTTCAGACTATGTCTCGGTCGTTCCACTCTCCAATAGCACGTCGGAAACGTGAAAACCTATATCTGTCGGTGCGAACTCTGATTTCTATTGTTTTAATATAATGGTCACTTTCTCCTATGCAGCCGGGAGTCAAATGGTTCAAATGGCTCTGAGCACTATGGGACTTAACATCTGAGGTCATCAGTCCCCAACTTCTTAAACCTAACTAACCTAAGGACATCACACACATCCATGCCCGAGGCAGGATTCGAACCTGCGACCGTATTGGTCACGTGGTTCCAGACTGAAGCTCCTAGAACCGGTCGGCCACACCGGCCGGCCAGCTGGGAGTCAATAAAATATTTTGGAATCCGGAGGAGAAAGTTTGAAATTTTATGAGAAGATCTCGCCCCAACTTGCATATCATATCTGTGACTTGTTTTTTGGTATTTACCGATAATACGAAACGAGCTGCCTTTGTTCGGACATTTTCTATGCCCTCCGTCACTCATGACTGGTAAGGCTTCCGTACCGAGAGGCAGGCTTCAGAAGTGGACGGACAAGCGTACTGCAGGCAGTCTCTGTAGTAGATTTGTTGTACCTAAGTGTAATGCCACAACATTTTCAGTGTGATGCTTCCAGTTTAACGTGTTCGTAATTATAATCCCTAGATATTTAGTTTATCGGCAACCTTTAAATCTATTCTTGACCTCACATTAATTATTTGAAGTCAACTGCCACTTTTCGCACCATCAGCCAGCTAATCGACAACCCTTTAACTGACATTTCTTTTATTACTTCCTTTAGAGCTATTTATTCTGTTCTATTTCTATAATAGGCTGTTATGTTTTTCGACTGATTACAAAGTTATGTCTGAGTGTAATAACAGAAATAATAATATTAATAATAATGATGATAGTAATAATTATGTTGATTATACAAATACAAATTAAAGCCACGCGGGATTAGCCGAGCGGCCTTGGGCGCTGCAGTCATGGACTGTGCGGCTGGTACCGGCGGAGGTTCGAGTCCTCCCTCGGGTATGGGTGTGTGTGTTTGTCCTTAGGATAATTTAAATTAAGTAGTGTGTAAGCTTAGGGACTGATGAACTTAGCAGTTAAGTCCCATAAGACTTCACACACATTTGAACATTTTTTTGAACATATAAAAAGTGTAACTATCATTGTTCGCAGTGGACATGTGGTTAGAGGCTTATGTTGATGCTAAGGATAACGAGGCAGAAGGGAGCAAAATGACTGCTGAGTCCTTACTCAATCCACTCCTCGCAAGTAGCACCTGGGGAGCCGTCCAGCTTAACAGCGCCATCCGACAGGCGAATCACCAACTGTGGGCTCTCCATGAACTACTGGAGGGACACCGTCATTTGTCCAGGACATTAGCATACGTAGCGGTCGATAGAACTGAATGCAGATATGTGTCGTCCTGTTTGGGACTCGAAAAAGAATACTGATCATATTAAACCGCACACAGTATTTTAGCAATGTGACGGCGTACATTATCATCTTCTTTTGCCTCGCTAACAGTATCCAACAGAAAAGGACTACTTCATAATTAACTACCCATAAGCGAAACTGTTATCGTATTTACCACGTCTACAGTGTTGTATCTGCGTTTATGGGATCTGAAATATTGGAATGTAAACCATGTATTTTAGTCAAAGAATATTTTTTCAATAACAGCATCTTCACAAACACCATTAGCTAATGAAATTTTATGTTTATTAACACCTTATGTTACAACTACTTCTTAACTGTCGTACACTAAAAACAAGACGACAAAGTAAGTATTTGGGTGACATCTGTATGTAAACACTGTTAACTCTGCACGTTTTCATACAGGGCTTTTGGTAATACGTTTATCCTGAAACATGTACACAAATTAATGAATATAATATTGATGCAGCTATAAGGTGTTTGTGAAGATGATATCTTTCAAAAATGTGAAAAGCTTCCCTCTGCGCCATAATTTGTAATGACGCGACAATGTTTACACATTCCCCCGTCAGAAAATGCCGAGTTCTGCCGAATTATGCAGATATCTACGAACTACTGAATAATACCACTGCTACCCCAATGAGTCGATTTATAATCACTGCACGGCTACAATGATTTCACTTTTTCTTATTTCCGATGATTTTCGGGCAAGTGCGCAAATGGTTCCTTATCTGAGAACTTAGAAACTTTACAGTACATTAAGAAATGATGTTTTGAGATACTGGTAAGCGCTGAATTTTCAATAGTGGGCTTTCTATAACATCCATGCCCCTTTCTTAGCAGAACGGTATTCTCGACAGAAAACTTGGGAAGAAGCATAGTTAGGATACAACTCCCCGTCAACGTCAAGGTCTTTACAGTCAGTGCTCTGGCGCTGTTCGATATGAATGGGAAAAGAAATCACACAAGCGTACTTAAAAATCTCTCCTGGAGTTCGCCTGAAATTATTCAAGAACTCCACGGAAGATTCAAATTAAGCTGCTCAGCTAGGAAATTGACAAACACCTCTCCGTTTTGTTCGTAACATCACAAGATCCGGCTTAAATCAGACTCGAAACAATTTGAATAGCTGTCGTCTGTTTACATCTGAGAATCCACATACATTTCCTTTCATTTTCATCACTGCTGTCGATACTAACCGTATTAAGAACAGCACAAAATTCTTTTGGACGTTGCTCACTAGTTGTATTGGCTAACTGTACAGCAGATCAGGCAACGTTGTATCAATCACCTTCAGGCCGCAGACGATATCGTATGAATTGGAAGTGGAATTCTAAGCAATGAAATTAGAGTGAATTGTTAGAGAAGTATCATGTACTATACACCGTATTCAGAAAAAAAGATCATTCAGAGCATAACTACGTCAATGACCGTAATAACCACGCCAAAAACTCCGGGAATAAATGATCTGAATCATGTCTGATTAAAATGTAACCGAATTTACATAGTCAATAAAAGAAATTAGCAGAGGGGACGATCAAAATAACGTTCGCAACGCCGTAATGTGTTAAAAGAAATGGGCTTATTTTTATTTTGCAAATCGATTTTGGCCATAGGCTGATCATCGTCGAGCCATAAAAGACGTATTTAACTGTGCATTTCTCAACTGAAGTAATTAATCAAAATCTTCAAATGCTGCATCTTCGTATAACTTTTGATACAGATAATCATTACCTCTGTCTGTCGATGTAAACTATCAATACTCTTGGAGGAACCATAGTGCCCTGTCTGTTGTTACAACTGCCCAATTTTAAACAACAATGGAGCATTTCAAGAGTGATTAATTTTTGCAGTTATGAAATGTACAGTTAAATTCGTATTTTATGACTCCAGGATGATCAGATCGCGACCGAAATCGATTTTTAGATAAAAATAATTAAGCCTACAGCTGTGTATTCCACGATGCAGTTCATAACGTTTAATAAATTGGAACTTCCTGGCAGATTAAAACTGTGCCAGTCCGGGCAAATACTCTACCAATTGAGCTACCTAAGCACTACTCACGACCTCTCGTCACAGCTTTACTTCCTGCAGCATCTTATTTCCTACCATCCAACTTCACGAAAGTTCTCCTGAGAAACTTGCGGAAACATTGCTTAGCCACAACCTCTGGGGGTTTGTTTCCAGAATTAATTTTCACCCTACAGCGGAGTGTGCGCTGACATGAAACTTCCTGGGAGATTTATTAAAGCTATTTGATGCCCTCTAAGCAATTGTTTATAACAGTGTTTGTTCTGGTGTTTCTAGAGGGGATGGGCAAAACCGACTACTTTACGCTACAGCGTTGCCAGTTTAAAAAAGGAGGCTACGTTATGACACTGTGTGTAATCGTTTGGAGGATGTAAGTTCACAGCGTTTGAAAAACGTACTAGGTGAATCAAGTTTAACACATTTAATCTGGGTGGAAAATTGTTTTTACTAGACGAACTGTCGAATAAAAAATCCTCCGTCCCATATAACTGCAATAAATAGCACGGAAACTAAAAATTTATTTCTATTCAACAACCACGTTCATGAGGTAAATATTTCCAGAGTTTTATTTCCTCTTTCGATATACATCGGTGTGCAAAACGTAAGGATGAAAGTAACTTTCGTAAGGCGTGTTACTGCAAAGTAATATAGCTCAATGAAACTCGGACCACACGTAAAATAACTGCTGATTATAGTACAGTACAGTAGGGAAGGTAACAAAAAGCGATACGCGATGAGGTAAACAAAAATGACACTTATATTCAAACACAATAATTCACGTCGATTTATGATGATCGCCTGGGTATTACAAAAGACGGGACATGGTTCATGCCGACCCGTGTGGCCGTGCGGTTCTAGGCGCTTCAGTCTGGAACCGCGTGACCGCTACAGTCGCAGGTTCGAATCCTGTCTCGGGCATGGATGTGTGTGTTGTCCTTAGGTTAGTTAGGTTTAAGTAGTTCTAAGTTCTAGGGGACTGATGACCTCAGATGTTAAGTCCCACAGTGCTCAGAGCCATTTGATCCATTTTTGAACATGGTTCTTAACAGGGTGTGTGACACCACAGACGGCAGTGCATGGTCTGCAACGTGCTCCAATGTTGGTCACAAGGTTGGCAACTATTGTTGTGGTAGGGCGTTACATTCCTCCATCAGCGCAGTGGATGGCCGTTAGCGCATGTGGATGTGCTGTAATACGTTTCCCCAAAGCATTCCACACCTCTTCGAGGGCATTTAAGAGGAGGAATGGGAAAGCTCGTTACAAGAGCTCCCCCATCTGCGCTGCTCGATGCAGTTGCTCATTTCATCCACAAAAATGAAGCCAGGCCGAATGTAGCCCTGAAAAGACTCACAAGGGGAAGGAGTACAGTGTCACAATAACGTTGACAAGTGAGTGTCCTGTGTTCAAAGATCTGGAGGCCAGTAAACCCACGTAACACTATGCCTCCCCACATCGTAACACATGGACCACCAAAACAACCATGTTCTTCGTTACTCGAGCTACTCCAATATAGCGAGCCGCAATACAGCCAGCCGAATAAAAGGTTCTAGCTACTGAAGGCACTAACTACTGGTAGGCATAGTTAGCAAATGAAAGATTTTGATAGAGAACAAACAATGTATTTACCTTAATGGTGTTCAAAAGTCATAATATATATAGCAGTTCATGACATCCAGTCTTACAAATTTACTGTTCCTGATAGACACACGTCCAGATCATCCGCTCTCAAAACTCCGCCATTTCTCCCCCCACATCCACCACTGCTGGCGGCTCACTTCCAACTGCGTAACGCTATGCGCTGTTAACAGCCAACTGCCCAACACTACAATAGCGAATATTACAACAGTGCCAACCAGCCACAGACTGCTCACAGCACAGCCAGTGATTTTCATACAGAGCGCTACGTGGCGTTACCAATATAAAAACCTAAACAACCTACTTACACCTGTTGTGCTCAATGTAGCGGCTATCTATTGATGTTGTTGATCCTGGTAGACCACATCACCTCCTTTGGGTAGCAGCACGTGAAACAATGTGGGCAATACCAAACTCCTGGGCTACACTCGTCACACTTCTTTCGTCTTCCAGTTTCCCGATGACTCTCCCCCATGTGTTGTAAAAAATAACACTGCTCCGTTCGAATTCTCCTAGATGATTATTGAAGTAAGTGCTTTCAATGGTTGTTCTGGAATCGTGTAATCAGACAGTAATGGATCTTTCTGTCTTCGTATACGCAATATGTTACATTTGTTTATACTGAGGATCATTTGCCACTCGCTGCACCAAGCGTCGATCCTCTACAGGCCTACCTGCTGTTCTCAACAATTTCCTAGCTTTGTAAAGTCTGTGTATGTAACAGCATTACACGCGAAAAGTCTCACGGAACTGCGGACGTTCTGTGGTAGGTCATTACATATTGTGAAAGTTAGGGCCCTAGAACACTTCCTTGGTGTAAGACCGAAGCTACTTTCATGTCTTACGATCACTCTCCGTTTAGAATGACATGCTGTGCTCTATTTGCTAGAAACACTTCAGTCCTGTGACACAGTTTGGTCTGGTATATCATAATATCGAACTTTTACATTAGGCGGGCATTGCGGGACTGTATCGAATGCGTTCCGGAAGTCAGGGAACAGGGCATCTACCTGGGCGCCTGTATGTATTGCTTTCCGTTGTCATGGAGAAAGAGAGCGAACTGGATTTCACAAGATTGTTTCGTAACCAATGTTGATTTCTATGGAGATACATTTTTGTCTTCAGAAACGTCGTACCACGCAAGCATAAAACATGTTCCAAACTTCTACAACAGACGTAGGCCTATTGTTGGCTCTGAGCACTATGGGACTTAACATCTTAGGTCATCAGTCCCCTAGAACTTAGAACTACTTAAACCTAACTAACCTAAGGACATCACACACATCCATGCCCGAGGCAGGATTCGAACCTGCGACCGTAGCGGTCGCTCGGTTCCAGACTGTAGCGCCTAGAACCGATCGGTCACCTTTGCCGGCAGGCCTATAGTTTTGTGAGTCTGTTCGATGACTCTTATTGAAAACGGGAATGACTTGTGTCTTTTTTTCAGTCACTAGGAAAGCATCGCTCCTCCACGACATGCGAAACAGTGTTGCTAGAAAACAAGCTAGTTCTTCAGCACAGTCTATGTAGAATCGTGTTGGTTGCCCTTTCCTTTGCTGAGCGGTTTCAAGTATTTTTCTATTCCACGATCACTTATTTCTGTAGTTCGTATGATGATTTAAAGGAGGTACTACAGTGCGATCTTCCCGTGTGAAACAGTTTTGGAAAAAGACATTTAGTCTTTCGGCTTTTTCTATGCAATCCTGCGTTTCAGTGCCATTATAATCACAGATCACTTCGATGATTCGATAGACCAAAACTTCTTAGCATTTTTTTTTTCTGTCTAATCGTCTCGCCCGTTGTTTATTCCGGCACCTCTCAAAATCAAATTTCTTTTTCTTCGAATTTTGTTGATAGCCTCGCCTACCTGAAACGTGCACCAAAGTAGTGAAGCTTTCGCAACTGGTGCTTCTTTGTGTTCTTCATAACATCGCCGAGACTGTTGCCTAAAAACAAACACATTTATCCATGTCGTCAGTGGGACACTTTTTGTGTGCACTTTGCTTCTTGTTACTGGAAATAGATACTTTTCGTAACTTGCACACGATCGACTTTACTTTAACATTTTGCTTACATCTTTACCTTGTACACTGTCACACTTCATCGTTTTCATCGTCATTAGCAAACCGATGTGCCTGTTTGCGAAACTTCTTTTTACGCCGCGACTGCTACGGTCGGAGGTTCGAATCCTGCCTCGGGCATGGATGTGTGTGATGTCCTTAGGTTAGTTAGGTTTAAGTAGTTCTAGGGGACTGATGACATAAGATGTTAAGTCCCATAGTGCTCACAGCTTTTTGAACCATTTTTTTCTTTTTACGCACTCACTTTCCAGGCTTGAAGTGCGAGGTAACAACGCACATTACTTTGAACTGGTTGCACCTAATCACGCGATCATCAATACCATCCTAGCAAGCAGGAGACCACTATACCAACGATTCCCAGAAGTACACTGCTGTTTTCCTCTCTCACCAGAACAATGCTTCGCCCAACTACAGAGTAAGCACTGGATGAACCGAGGGAGGATAGAGTTGTGGAAAGACGCTGTACTCATATTCGCGATTACTGGATTCAAATACGCATTTGGCTACCGTGGTACAGATTTTCACAGCTTCTCTACATTGCTTCGGGCTAAAGCCGTAGCAATTCTTCACAAAAGCGGAGGGTATCCTGGTTCATCCAGATGATTTTTGGTCTGTTGCTAATTACTTCCACGTCAAAATGATGGTAAGCGGTCACATCCTTTCTTTTACCCCTGGATGACAAATTTGTTGGATGTAGGACAGCTCTGAAGGTCAATGTTTAAACATTATCAGCAGCATCTAGAGAAAACAAACGAGGGCGTGCTGAAAAATAACGCCTCAGATTTTTTTGTGTGAAAATCTTAAAGCTTTTTAAATAAAACAACTTTATTAACATTCTATATCTTTCTTCTTCATGCCTAAGTATTTATTTCTCAACATAGTTACCTGGCGACGATGAGAGACCAATTTTCTTGACACCGTCACTATACATAGTTAGACTCGGTTGACGGAGCCACGACCTTACATCTGTTTGCACCGCTTAATCACTATCAGAGTGAAACCCTCGAAGGTGTTCTTTAAGTTTTGGAAACAGCTGAAAACCGGGGGGGGGGGGGGGGGGGGGCAAATCGGGACTGACAATGAACCCAAGGCGTCAGATTGTTGCCCATGTCGCAGTGCTTGCATGTGGTCTGGCATTGTCATATAGGAGAGGGTGCTCAGATTGTGGACGAAATCTTCTGCGGTTACAAACTCGATTACAGCACTCTGTTTCTCACATACCAACATATTTACTTTACGCACAGCCAAGCTACGCCGAGGTCATCTACGGCAGAGGATTGCAACTTTCTGCAGCGAAGAGGGAAAGTCGGCCGACTACTACGCATGACAAGTAATACTTTAGTCAATATTGAGAACGGAATGAAAATTTCAGAGGCATTTCTTCTCAGCACGCCTTCGTAGTTCGGTTTGCATTATGGCGCTACTATAAACGATGCCGAAGAATGCGACAAGCCACTTTCTCTTGATGATATTATAGTCACTATATGTAAATTCATTTACGGGGAATTATGTATCTCGTACTCATTGTTGTAGCCGGCCATATGGGCACGGGGATGAAATAATAACAAAGAAAAAAATTTTGTAGCCGGTGCATTGTCGCTTATCCCGGTCACTTTAGCCATGATCACTGTATCACACTTGGTTCTCGTGACTTGTAAATGTTACCTTTCAGAGAGTGCACACATAAAATTGGACGAAACTGGCGTGTAGCACAGGCTCAAGATTTCACTGGCATCATTTGGTGATGTCTAGCATTATCCAACATGCATCATCCTCAAATCTGACAGTGCTTAACGCAGCGACCCGAAAGATTAGATTAGAGATTAGATTCAGTTTTCGCCCCACAGACCCAAAAATGAGATGATTCTCGTGGATGTGGAACAAATCCGAAAGTATAACATAAAAAATAAATCATTTGTCAGGAGATTATCAAATTATGTGAATACATTACAGTAAACTGAAATTGCTAATATGTACAGAATTAATGCACTGTCACAATGAAACATAGTTATTCACTTTTAATAAATTTATCGCACACAAAATACCTAATCTTGACTGTTATGACCATGTGCTGTCAAAATTGAAATCTAACAGACATTTTTACGTAAGGTGTTAGGATATTCATCCATAAAATAGAAGGACTTGCCTATCAAAAAGTGTTTCAAACTCTGTTTAAACTATGCTTTACCTGAAACCAAGTTTGCTGGCAATTTACTGAAAATGTGTGTTCCTGAATAGTGGACCCTTTTTTGGACCAAGGTAGATTGTTCTTATTCCTAGTATTGATATTATGTTCTGCGCTATTGGCTGGAAACAGAGACATATTACTCGCAACAAATGTCATTAAGGAATAAAAATATACTGAGAAGCAGTGGTGAGAATATCCATTTCCTTGAACAGGTTTCTACACAATATTCTTGAAGTTGACATTCTCTTGGTTTGATGAGTTACCCCAAAATATGACACCATGTGGCATAATATAATGAAAGTAAACAAAGTGTGCAAGTTTTTTTATATTTATATCCCCTACATCTGACATCATTAGCACTGCAAATAGAGACTTGTTTAGGCGCTTTAGTAATTCTGTGGTATGACCTTCCTAACTGAATTTTTTATCGAATTATAATCCCAGAAATTTGACGCTTTCATTCTCTTCTATCTGCACGTCCTCGTTTATTGTGGACATGATGGAAAGAAATATCTTACAGGTTCTGAACTCCACATAGTGGGTCTTTACAAAGTTGAATGACGGTGAATTAGATTCAAAATATTTATTAATGTCTGTGAAAATTTGAGATTTCTAAATGTGTACTTGACTTGCTATTAATTGCAATTTTTGTATCATCTGCAAACAAAACAAAGTTAGCATCTGGCAATGTAACAGACGAGAGGTCGTTAATGGGCACAAGAAACAGCAATGGACCCAAGATGGAACCTCGAGGAACAAGACATGAAATTTGCTCCCAGTCAGATGAAGACTGTTTGCGTACTCCAGAGGTATTTCGCAATGACGCCATTTGTTTCCTGTTATGTAAGATCCAACCATTTCGCAGCACTGCCGATGACACCATAATATTCTAATTTACTTAAGACAATGCTGTAATTCACACAATCAAAGGCTTCTGACAGGTCACAGAAAGATTAGGGCGTACTTTTCACGACTCCTTGGGCAGATGGACAAGACAGATGTCTCTCAGGCAAGGACAAAGCTACACATGGCTCTTTCACACATGTGACTGTGCTTTACGGAGTCACTCCTTGTACAGACAGAGCGTCATAAACACGGGCGGTGATGTCGCTGTTGCGTGCCTTGCGTCACTTGGGTGGAGCGCCCACTTGTGACCGTGTGCCCTTGGCCTATCCAACCAACTGCCGCTACAAAGCTGCCTGTGATGGGCTGCACCGTTCTTCCCAGTTACACCACCACTCCTGGTCATTTTTAAATTGGAGCGGAACTCGTCAATGCCAGTCTGATGAAGGGTAGATTTTACCTAACAAGAAATCTAACCTCTGTAGGAATTTCCTTTCGCATATGAAATGTGGTGCTACAGAAGAATGCTGAAGATTAGATGGGTAGATCACATAACTAATGAGGAGGTATTGAATAGAATTGGGGAGAGGAGAAATTTGTGGCACACCTTGAGTGGAAGAATGGATCGGTTGGTAGGACATGTTCTGAGGCATCAAGGGATCACCAATTTAGTTCAAATGTATGTGAAATCTTATGGGACTTAACTGCTAAGGTCATCAGTCCCTAAGCTTACACACTACTTTACGTAAATTATCCTAAAGACAAATACACCCACCCATGACCGAGGGAGGACTCGAACCAATTTAGTATTGGAGGGCAGCGTGGAGGGTAAAAATCGTAGAGGGAGACCAAGAAATGAATACACTAAGCAGATTCAGAAGGCTGTAGGTTGCAGTAGGTACTGGAGATGAAGAGGCTTGCACAGGATAGAGTAGCATGGAGAGCTGCATCAAACCAGTTTCTGGACTGAAGACCACAACAACAACAACATGTGTTTGTGCTTGAGAGATTCAAAAGAAAACCTTAATAATTCATTATTATGCAAATGGAGTAATGCAGAAGACTGCAAATACACTTTCGACGTAGTCCCCACGACGTGTAATGCACGCATTCCACCGTTTCGGAAGTGCATGGACACCTCGGTAGACGGACTATTTCAGTTGTGAATGTAGGCAATCGTGCACAGCGGTTTTCACATCTTTGTCACCTTTGAAATGCTTGCCTCTCACCACTTCTTTATGCCGTCCGAACACATGAAAGTCACTCGGGGTGAGAACTTCGAGTAAGGGAGATGTTCGAGACACTCAAGTTCCATATTCTCTAATGTAGCTACGATTGAATGGGTAACGTGAGACCGAGCATTGTCGTGTTGTAACAGAACACTACTATGAGGATTCCCCGTAGTTTACTTCTATGTAATTGCAAAGCAAAGGAGATTAATAATCACCTCGGAACCTAAAAGAGTGAGTACTACTCTTCCTGCCCCGATGGTTACATGTAGATTTTTTTTAGTTTTGAGAAAAAAGCTGTGACGCCATTCGTTGTTCGATATTTTCGTTTCAGGTTGGTGATAGTGCGTCCAGGGTCTCATCTCTTGTAACAAATCTGCCCAGAAGTCCATTATCTTCGACCCAGAAACGCTGCGCAAGTTCCTCACAGGCATCGACGCAAAGATTTCTGGATTCGATAGAAAACTGACGTGGCACTCATCCTGCAGACGTTTGATTGAATCGTAGCACATCATGTATAATTTTTTGTACTGAACCAAGACTAATATCCAAAACAGTGGCTGTTTCGTTTACAGTAATACTGGCCCGAGCGCATAGTCTTCCACAAAAGTCAGGGCTTTCTTAAACTATCTGTACACTTGCTGCAGGAATACAGACGAATCGCCGTTCTGTACCTAAAAAAAAAGCTTCAAATGGCTCTGAGCACTATGGGACTTAATTTCTAAGGTCATCAGTTCCCTAGAACTTAGAACTATTTAAACCTAACTAACCTAAGGACATCACACCTCCATGCCCGAGACAGGATTCGAACCTGCGACTGTAGCGGTCGCGCGGCTCCAGACTGTAGCGCCTAGAACCGCTCGGCCACCCCGGCCGGCTGTGTACTTTTACCCAACGTTGCAATTCCACACGTTTAATAGCTTCACTAATCAAAAAAGTATCACAGATCGATGATTCATCACGTTGCCCAAGTGGAGAACGGGGCGGCAATCTTTGCACTTAAACAGTTTCTTTCGCTGTGATGCAACCAAGAGCTACCAATTATTGACGAAAGACTTGGATAACTGTTTCCAACTTCCAAATAGACAGTACAACTTTTCAGTAATTTCATTGCACTTTTAGTGTTTCATATTTACGATTTTACATAGATGAAAAAATAAATTTTTCGTGTCATCTCAGTAGAGTCGCCGAGAGAGGCTGCAAAATCACTGGCAAGCTAGCTCCAGTTGGAGCTGTCACTTAAGTCTACCATTTCCAAGAATGAAGCTGTATCATATTGCCATCGTTACTGCTATTGTTGGATTCCAAGAAAGTGTATGGGCACAGCAATTGTGGTACCAACATGCGAAAGCATCTGCAATGGGTACAACAATAATACAAGTAACGTTTGTAGTTTTGGTAATATTAATTTTGGTAATTGGTTAGAACATAGATGCCCACCCTACTTTCACGGAAATAGGCAACAGATGAGGTAAACTGATAATCTATAAAAACTTTTTAAAAATATTCATCAATAAGAGGGCTGCATGTATACTGCGAAAATATACGTTGTGGGATCGCTAATATCCCAGTCTATAAATGTGATAACAGGAAATGTGAACGTTGACAGCAGTATTGTTAGACGCAGTGAATATCCCATTGACTTAATAATTTAGATCTGGTGCAAGTAAAGGATCAGGGAACATTGTGGCTTTATTTTGATGCCTTCTAGAACCGGTTATGCAGCAGCAGTGAAGAAGTAGATGTTACGAACAAGCGACTACATTGTTGCTGAAGGACCAACACAGAACGGTAGAGACAAGCATGTTCTAGTCGTCAGCTTCTTGTATCTTTACTGATTTCATAACATGTAAGCCTTGATAAGTATGTCGAGAGTAGCATATTCTGAAAGAAAGCTGTCAGGCGAGCAGATTAGGCATCAATCATATATACTTCAGCTTTTTGATTTATTATTGGTTCTTTGCCCTTCTGATGACGTGATCATGTCCGTTCACGACTTCCTAATCGTATGATATGAGACAGTTGTTATTCGTTCATCATGGTTGGCAATTCTCGTTGTGCAATGCACTAATATTTTCTCTGCTGCAGTGTTGAATTCTTTCACATAACTGAATAGTAGTGGGCATATGGAGTGGCTAAAATATCAGCTCGGTACCTTTGCTTCTAGAGACCACGCAAGCATTTCTCTCTGGTGAAATGGTTGCACAGGGCCATGTCTCGTACTCTATCACGAAGACGGGAGGGCTATTCTGCTAAGAGCTGTAATGTATCTTTTCTACGTCGGTAAGGCCTGTTTGATGAAAGGGTAATTATTCTAGCAAAGGAGCGGCCTTCCTTACTATAATTGCGATGCGAGAAACCCCATAGAACTTGAAACTAATGTGAACATTGGCAGTGTTTTCGAAAGTTGTTCTGAACCGAGCGTGCTATGATATTCAGGAGAGCTTTCAATGATTTGCTGAAACTTCAGGGCCTAGCCTAGAATTGACAAGGGTAGCAAGGGATTTCCGTGACGTCACGCAAACTCTTATCGTCATAACTTCTTCTGCCAGGAGGTAGCACCGAATGAAGTTGATTTTAGCTGAAGAGGGCAGTGAAACCATTGAGAGTGCCCACGGACGAGTGACAAGCCAATCATTCAACAGCCTCAGCGTTGATTTAGTAAAAGGCCTCAAATGTTTTACCAATTTCGAGCGTCTTTCTATATAATACTAGAGGAACTTTGGAGTCGGTCATGGTCCCACGGAGGCTGCTACGAGTTACGTAGGCGAATGTTGCGTTATTAGCAAAGGCGAGTGTGATTTTACCGTGGCGTCTCTAGTATAATGGCAGGTGATTCACCGTTTCTAGCTTTGCATTCCGTGATTTAGCCTAAGTGGGCGTCGTTGTTGAGCGATAGTCCTATACTAGATCGGAGAGCTGATAGCTGGAGGATGTACTAGTATAAGAAACGGACTTTATGAGATTTATTAGAGTAAAATAAGCTATGTAGTTTCAGCACTTATTGCAGTGACTTTAGAGTGACAATTTCTGGCCTTCAAATCTTTCAACAGCTATTTTGTTGCTTACTCTTTGTTGCAAGCAGCCAGTAGGAGTTTAGAAAGAGACTGGTAGCGATGTATATTTGAATTCCATTGCTCGGATTTTGGAATTTGAGTGCAGACGGTGTATTCCTGGGACATGAAACGGAAAGAGATATCGCAATATGGAGACTATGCGGTGCTATTCGGGAGAAAGGCGGTTCGAATTCTCTTCCGGCCGGTTTTATCTTCAGAATTTTTGGCCCCCTATGGCTGATGTTGGCGGCTCGTAGGTTTTCTCGTGATACCGGGAGCCACGAGTACCAGCCATAGTGGGCCAAAAAATTCTGAAGGTGGGTTTTACATAAGCTGAAGCAGGTCAATAAAATATTTTTGCGAACTCGACTGTTCATTTTAACTTAAATATAGCATTAGGGCGCTGTTCTCCATAGACTGAAAAAGATTTAGTTTTTCCCTAAAGCTTCCCATGAGCCTAAAGTAAATATCGGGTCGTCGACGAGACGCTTATCCCTACTCTTCCTTCCTTTCTGGGCGGCAGTCAGTTGCATCAGACACGTGTCATTTGACTTTGACTTCTGTCATTTGAATTGCACCTCGCGCGTCATAACGCGGCTGACGACGATTATTCACAATACTTTTAAGCATTTTTCGAGACTCGAGATGAAGTTGCTGTTGATACTTTAAGGTACGTGCGAACACCCACCTTGGCTGGTTGGAAAATGCTTAAATACTCACAACAATGTTACTCGAACGTCAACTGTTGACAAGTGCGTCAGACCTAGTGGAGTGCATTGACACTTGTCAAAACGGTTCAGCACCATGTAAAGTTACTACTGTGCCGTGACGGGCACGGCACCTTTTAATTTACTCCGTGCTCGGAACTGCACCGTTCAGCTTGAATGTTCCGGTGTCACTGCCGAGCGAGGACACTGGAGGGCGCTGTTGTCCACGTCTTGCCCGAGATGGACGGTTACGCGAGAAGACAGCAACCAGCAAGTGCCGGCCGCAGTGACCGAGCGGTTAAAGGCGCTACAGTCTGGAACCGCGCGACCATGCCTCGGGCATGGATGTGTGTGATGTCCTTAGGTTAGTGAGGTTTAAGTAGTTCTAAGTTCTAGGGGACTGATGACCACAGCAGTTGTCCCATAGTGCTCAGAGCCATTTGAGCCAACCAGCAAGTAGGCCGCCAACCGAGCGTGGCTGGATTGGTGGGAGGGGCACTGACCGAATTCAAACTGCGGTCTTCAATGAGTTGGCGATGCGGTCATTGTATGTTGTTGTTTACGTCGGTTCGATTGTTGTCCTAAGTAATCTATTAGGTCATTTCGGTTGTCAGTACAGTCACCAGTTAAGAGACCAGCCGCAAGGGCGCTGTACACGCACCAATTTATCGGCCAACCGACCGCCCGACCAATTTCATTGCAGCCTACACACGTCCCGACCGACTTCGCTCGGCGATTACAGCGTCGCCTTGTTCCTGCTGCTGTTTGTGGATTGTTATCTTCTGTTTGTTGAGGTTGGTATTACACAGACATAAAAACTGGGATTTGCCTTGGCTGTTTTGCAACTAATAAGGCCAAAAAACCCGAAAGAAAGTTTTGGGCAAAGAAATACTTAATGCAACGGAAGAAATTCACGCACGCTCTGTTACGCAATGAGCTGGGAACCGAACATTCTCGAAATTTGCTTTTCGGAGCTGCTGAATGTCGTCAAATCATATTTGACGAAAATAAGTACACTCATTAAATAACCTGTAAGCTGTGAGGAGAGGCTCTTACCTATAATTCGGTTCCTACCACTATCAGAAATTACAAGCACTTCATTCCCTCCAGTTACATCCCCACAATTATTATTTAAAATTATTCCTGAGACCTTAATTGTGGTTTATAGCTGCCTGAAAAGTACATCATGGTAAAGCTAAATAAACAAGACAAACGCTGTGCAAACTTCACTGATTTATTTACTTATGTAGTATTAAGAAACTTACTTCAGACTAGAAGAAGAAAGACTACAAATGGTCGTGGCACACATCATACAATAAATAAGGCAACAGATACAAAAGAAATGAATGCTGTAAATTCAACTAAATACTTAGAGGTAACAATTACAAATAACCTAGATTGGAACGATCACATAGATAATGTTGTGGGTAGGGCAGACCAAAGACTGCGATTCATTGGCAGAACACTTAGGTGATGCAGCAGGTCTACTAAAGAGACTGCTTCACACCACGCTTGTCCGCTTTATTCTGGAGTACTGCTGTGCGGTGTGGGATCCGAATCGGGTGGGACTGACGGACATCCAGAAAGTTCAAAGAAGGGTAGCTCGTTTTGTAATATAGCGAAATAGGGGAGATAGTGTCACAGACATGATACGTGAATTGGAGTGGCAGTCATTAAAACAAAGGCGTTTGTCGTTGCGACAGGATTTTCTCATAAAATTTCAATCACCAATTTTCTCCACCGATTTCGAAAACAATCTGTTGGCACCCACCGACATAGGGAGAAATGATAATCGCGAGAAAATAAGAGAACTCAGGGCTCGCACAGAAAAAATTAAGTGCTCGTTTTTCCCACGTGTTGTTCGAGAGTGCAACGGTACATAGACAGCTTGAAGGTGGTTCATTGAACCCTCTGCCAGGCACTTTATTGTGAATATAAGAGTAGCCATGTAGATGTAGATGCTAGAACTTTTTTTAAAGTTTTCTACCCTTTGTTCTTCGTAACAAAAGGCTTGGCGGTAGGCTTGAATTTTTTTAACACTTGCTACAAGAAGAAGTACATATTTTATGAATAAAAATCTCTCGACTGCCTAGATTTCAGTTTTTAGGTTTCCTTGCCGATTCGTAAGAGAAGTGAAATCTGAAATGTAATCTGTCTGTATTTCACTTCCGATAAATCTAATATGTAATCTGTCTCTGTTTCGGCTTTTATATTTTATTTCCGTTAAGTACCGGTTCTGGAAATAACACGTAAGACTCGAAACACAGAAGAAAAAAATACTTCAAATGGCTCTGAGCACTATGGGACTCAACATCTGAGGTCATCAGTCCTCTAGAACTTAGAACTACTTAAACCTAACTAACCTAAGGACATCACACACATCCATGCCCGACGCAGGATTCGAACCTGCGACCGTAGCGGTCACGCGGTTCCGGACTGAAGTGCCTAGAAGCGCGCGGCCACCGGAAACACAGAAGATCGGGGGACTTTCACTCATGAAACTATAATCTTTTACTGTCTCTGTGTGCCACGTGATAATTATGCGTTAAAAAATTATTTATTTATTTTATTCGTTAAAAAATTAAACAAGAGCTTCATTTCATGCATCTCTATTGCTATACTCGCACGACGTGTCGCACAAACATCAGAAACTTTGTCATCAAAATTTCATCCGCCTCATTAGAACAGCATTTAATCCTGCGTGCAGTGGCAAAAGACGAATTTTTGTCGGGCAACGCACGGCAAATTTCGTTGAGTGAAGTGTGCTGCGCTTGGTGGAGAGGGGTGGTGGGTGGGGGTGGGGAGGAGGGGGTTCGCTGACGGGCCCATGTCCTAACCAACCGAACGTCCGATAAAAACGTTTCGTCGGTCGGTTGGCCAAAGCGCCTACACACGCGCATTTCATGTGTCAGCTCTTTGCTTTAATTTTCGGATGACGCATTTCATTAATATTTCTTATAAAGTGGCTATCATTAAAGACAAATTCTCATCTTTAAGGCAGTGATGTAGTTCTGTATTATATAAATGCTGCAAAGTTGATTTTGGTTTTCAAAATGATTTTAGAGTCGCACAGTGCATTATTGTTAAATTTGATTAACGTTTCTCAGGATTACATATTCTGATTTGGTAAATGTTGAATTTTCTCTTTAGAGATAACGCTGGACGGCATAAATTTTAATTATCTTTTTTAAAATTTGTTTAAGAAATCAGTTTTGAAGAATTGTAAAATACGTTACACGCAAGCAGTGTCGTTCTCTCGGTCCCCTTCCGTCAGTTACGTAGAGCTACGTGTTGTTGAAACTGATATGTACCACAGCACTCTACAAGGTTTTAGGCATTTGTTATCAGATTATGTTGGATGAATGCAGGCGGTTGTGAAAGTTTAAAGCTTTCCTATGCAACATTTGTGGTGGTGGTGGTATAATTTCAAGCTTTTCATTAATACAGTAGTGTAGAGAAAAGATGCGGGTCCGTTCATAAACTGTTTTTTCTTCGACAGAGCTGTAGTTATGTCGTGTTGAGGAATCGCGTGCGTCGTAAGTTGCTGCAGAGCGTGGTTTCGGGACGTCCAGCAGTTAAGACTCGACAAGCATATTGTCACAAGGTGTGTAACCATTTGTAAACTCCACACTTTATTTTGGCTGATGGACGAACATGATGTGCCTTACAGACGTATTACCAAACCCTGGAACAGTATTTGGGGCACGCAGCCACTGTGAGTACTCAGGGATTATTCAAGCACATCGATCCTACTCGTTATTGCTTATGCAACGGGTAATTTCTGACAAACTTTTCGTGACTATATTCGGAACAGCGTCCCCTTGGTCGTAAGCTCTCCTGATCGAAGCGATGCTGACAAGTCTGTAGTATTCCTAGGACAATGTTGTAAACTATAGAGCATGCTTGGCTACGTCTATAAAAATTTATCACTCTTATTTACCAGCAATGGTGTAACGAAGGTAGCAGTTCTCATTAAGAGACAATTAATATCTTTGCAAATAAAGATGTAGTGTTTTTAACAGAAAACCCGCATGTCAGCGCGATATACACGGTGTCCCAGGTGGAGTGGTCAGTATTTAGGATTATTACAGGACCAGTCATTCGAAACAAAAAAGTCTAGGAAACAGGGCTTCTAAAATGCATACCTGAAGAGCTATGAGAACTTCTTTATCTTGATACTGCAAAACAAATCACTTGAACTGCAAGCTCTTTGCTTTCCACATTTTGGCAGTTGGTAGTATGGACCAAAACAAGAAAATAAGTCCAGTAAACATGGATTCTAAAGAGCATACATTAAGACCTATGAGCACTTGTTCATCTTCCTTATTGTGAAACTTATCTCTTCTACTGAATAATTGCTCGTAGCTCTTGAGGTATGCATATTAGTTGTTGTGCACATTAGCACCCGTTTTTGCTTCGAATGATCGTTTCTGTCACATCCCTGAATATCGACCATTTTTCCTGGGACACCATGTATAACTTGGCGCATTCTTCAATTCCTCAACTCGCAAATCTTCTGTTATGGAAGTGAGACGTCTTTTATGCTGTCTCCCTCCCTTGAATCTGTCAAGGATCCCCGCAATACATCTTCATGAAATAAAAAGTGGATGGAGTATAGAGCAGCCTGTCTTTGAATATACTTACTGTCTTCAGTTACTATGAACTGCGAATAGCTCGAGCAAAATCTTTTGGGGTATAATGCTCTCTGGTTTCCAATCAGTTTGTCGAAATTTCGCGACGTTTCGAATAGTGTCTCTCCCGTCATCTGTATTTATAAAGAAGGACACAGACAAAGCTTCGATATTTTTCCAGAATATGATGTGACACGCACCTAAACGCCTCACTGTTTCGATTAATACACCCTCTTGGAAAACCGAGAACATTATGATATTAATGATTTTTAGGTTAGGCTCCTCTTTTTGCAACTGAAGAAAGGCAATATTAGTTTTACAAGACCAAAAAGTCATTAATACAGTATTAATAAAAACTGAGGATTGACAGATAGCAACATTAAAAATGTAAAACATTAGTTCAACTCACGGGGAAAAACAAAGACAAAGAGATCACATAAGGAGCTTTTTGTGATTCTATCCCGGAATGAAAGAAAAGTATATGGACCGGATGAGATGCCTGTGAGGTATTACAAAAATCATGTAGAAGAATTCCTGAAAAATCAGTGAATAAATTACTGAAACTGCAACTACCATACAGTATCTAAGAGAAGGAATGGCCACATAAAGCAAATTATAGAAAAGGCAGAAGCCAAACTGACATTCATTATGAAACTCTTGAGAAATATGATGTATTCATGAAACAAGTGGCTTTTAAAACACTTGTTCGTCTCATACTTAAGTACTGCTCATCGGTATACGACCAGATACAGGTTGTATAAATGGAAGACATGGAGTAAATCCAACGAAGATTGGAGCGTTTCGTCGCGGGATCAGATAGTCGAAGCAAAAGCGTTGGGGAGATGCTCGACAAGAGAGGCACGGTGCATCACGGGGAAGTCTCCTGCTGAAATTCAGAGAAACTACATCCCGGGAAGAGGCAGACAACATTACTTTTTACTACATACGTCTAGCGTAATCACAACGAGAACGTCAGAGAAACTGTGTGCTCATGCGGAAGTTTATTTTTCGCACGCGGCATTCGAGAATGGAAAATAAAAATGGTTCAAATGGCTCTGAGCACTATGGGATTTAACTTCTCAGGTCATCAGTCCCCTAGAACTACTTAAACCTAACTAACCTAAGGACATCACACACATCCATGCCCGAGGCAGATTCGAACCAATGGAAAATAAAAAAGGGGGGGGGAAGAGGGAGGGGGAGACGATAGTGCTACTTGAATTACTCTCCGCCACACACCGTAAGACTGCTTGGGGAGAATAGATGTAGGTAGAAGAAGTATTAGTTATCTAGCTGGTTACGATTCGTTTCTTCTACAAATACTTCGACGAAAAGTACAATACTTCGTCTAGGGCAAGTGAATCTAATGAGTGTCCCACAGGTGTTAAGACAGGGAAACTTTTAGACGTACTCAGTGCCTCGACTCTAACCTGACTGTGATGCATTGATTGCACTCCAGCCGCTATTTATACTCAGATTCGATTAACAGCGTCGGTCACGCCACCGTCGTTAAATGTGCACGTTTGCTTCCGGCGTCGGCAGCTGCCTTCAGTAATCCGTTTGTTCACTTAGCATTATCTCAATCTGGCGCGGCAGATCTTAGTAATTCAGGTGTCCAATTCCTGGCCTTATCAAAATCGAAGCTTCCATCTCTATTCATCAGGTTTCTCGATACTCTTATTTCCACTGACTCCTTAACTGAGGAGCTGGAAGACTGGTCGCGGCACCATCCAGAAAACGGTACTCAG
Organism: Schistocerca gregaria; assembly: GCF_023897955.1. NCBI lineage: Eukaryota > Metazoa > Arthropoda > Insecta > Orthoptera > Acrididae > Schistocerca > Schistocerca gregaria. Next base: position 144,667,265 of record NC_064921.1, read on the forward strand.
TGGACTCGAACAATGTGTTGCTTACCTGCTCAAGTCAAATGTTCCACTGGTATACACTCTATCTCTACTCAACTCTACTGCCCCACATACGACATGCCACAGACCTCGCGAAACCTGAAGAAAACCTTATTCATGGAGACGTTACCCTTCATTTGAATTTTCTTACGAGCTGTAGTCTGTCAACAGCGCTCCATATGACCTGTATGCCATATTCGTCCCACCTTGTAGCATTTTTTAAGTTTCTTCTCAAAGATACTTCCATTTTTTTTAAGCCGTGGGTCCACTGGAAAGGAATTGTTGAATACTTCCATTACTTAACATCGTACCAACTCATACCTGGTGGCACAAAAGTAACTTAAACTTTAAACATGTAAAGACAGAAAAAGATACATTATTGTGCCAAGGAGATACAGCCGGCCGGAGTGGCCCAGCGGTTCTAGGCGCTACAGTCTGGAACGCGCGACCGCTACGGTCGCAGGTTCGAATCCTGCCTCGGGCATGGATGTGTGTGATGTCCTTAGGTTAGTTAGGTTTAAGTAGTTCTAAGTTCTAGGGGACTGATGACCTTAGCAGTTAAGTCCCATAGTGCTCAGAGCCATTTGAACCATTTGAAGGAGATACATTAACTGGAGAGAGTTGCTTTAGTGCTTTTCTGTTAATTAAAATAAATATATACTCAGCACCCTTTACAAGCAGAACTTCCTCTGTTAATAAGGGGGAATTATTCAGTACGCTGATTGCAAAATACTTATGAAGCTGTTTTCTAATTTTGCTGTTTGTTGTAATGCTGACTGAAATCCTGCATTCCCAGGTTATCAGTAAATTTTTGTAGTTGCTGTAAATTTTCCAAACGGCGCGTGTTCATAACAGCATCAACCTAGCATCTCGAGCTTCGTCTTTCAGTCACGCCAGGAATGAGCAACCTTTGGTGAGCAACAGGCCTAATTCACGTATTTAAACTCGCTGGACGTCTCTACACGAGAAAGCACCGCTCATAGCGCTTCAAGTCAAAACTGTAGCTTCCGTGAGACTGATGTTTATAGCCAGTTGCCCACCTGTGAGTGGGCGTATCAACTGGCTACAAAGGCTGGATGCACACATAAGATGGTATGACAGTTTTCAAATGCCATGAGCAAATATCTGTTCAGTAAGCAGTTCTAATCCTTAATGAGTAGATGACAATGTGTAAATGAGGAAGTATGCTCGAATACTATCTTCATATGTATGATTGCGTGAGATGAATGCTATTAATATCAAAGAAAGAAAGAAAGAAAACAATCATCAACCTTAATGCTGGCATGAAGGGCAAATGGTTTGGTTGGTACAAACTTCGTCGCTTTGATCGGTAAACTAAGGCACTGTACCTGCATTCAATCAACTAAGCCATCATGCCATTCTTATGAATGATCGATAATGTATATTTTATTTCCTACAATGTCGGCACGTCGCTATAACTGAAGATAACTGTAGCAGTTTAACGTCAATTATATACGAAGTTATTCGAGGTAAACCACTGTCTCGGTGATGATAAGGAGAAACGGCAGCGGGCGAGAACCATTCTGCTATCCTTTTGTGGTATTTGGTCTACCACTTTCGTGGCTGTTTCGTGCAACGTTTCGTTCTCTGTAGATAAGGACGCGAAACAGGTATCTCACGAAAGAGACTCGAGCAACTGTTTTGCGAGGCAGGTCCCGCATAGTGTAAACGCACCTTTACATTTGACAGAGGACAGCATTTCCAGACGAACAATTCTGTAACCAATCGCACTGCATGTCTTTATAAACGTCGTTTGTTAGTCCGACCTAACACGGTCAGCAAAACGTTCTCAGATGGATACGCTGTATTCGGCGAATATTTGCTACTTGCATGATATACGAGAGAGGAGTGACAGAGCATGTGCTTCGATAAGTGCCGAAGTGATAAGGAATACCAGTCAATGCATGATAAGAAGATTGCAGCACTGCATTGATACAAATGGTCATCACTTCGAACATCTTCTGCAAATGGACGTTCAAGCCACCTTTTTGACCTTCAAAGAACTTTCTGTTACACATCATTGGATTAGTTTCGAGAGGAGCTATCAAAAAACAAGTACCGAACTATAGCATCCTACTAAAAAAAGTAAAAAAAAACAAAGTTGACCTTCATAACTCTGACGCGAACCCACCTACAACAAAAAACCAACGTCGTGTTATGGTCCCCGTTGTCCCATGCAACATTTGCCCCACATACTTTTCAGCTCACTATCATACTTTCAGAGTTAGTCCAGGTGGCAATAGTTAGTGACTCACCCTGTATTATAACGGACGTAAAAGTGTAGAACGCGAATTATATGCAAATGCTGCACAAAACACACTTCGTGTCTAACAACATCAAATACTGTGGAAAATGGGAGTTTCTAATGCGCATTCCTTCATGTAATTCTAAGAATCAGTCACTAGATGGAGTACCAACCAAAAAACCCTGTGTTCCAGAAATTCCCTAGGAACAGCTCGGTCCCCTACTAGTTTTTACGGCCGCAAATTAAGTGTTTGAGTTAACATTGTAAGTGGGCTGCTTCTGTGTTGGCAGCGCTGTGTAGCGCTTTGCATTGGATCTCTGACTGCGTTTTCTTTGTAAGAGACTCTGTGGCTGGTCGTTGTTGGAAGTTAGTCGTCAGCAGCGATGGAAGTACAGTTGGAGATGAACAGCCAGCAGTGATGGATGTTAGATGTGAGAAGTTAGCATTGATGGAGGGTAGAGGTCTGAAGCATTAGCATAGGCTAATGACCTGTACATGTTCGACTTGGAGATTGAATATTATTCATGATTATATGTATACCTTTGTACTAGATGACAATGACGATTTATTTTCGTGTCTGAACGGGATGTCACATTATTAAGGTAAAAAAAAATACATTATTCGATTTGCAACAAAATCTTTCCTTTGATAACCACATGCCTATTAGTAGTTAGGGGCTTCAGTAATTAGAATCTTTTATTTAGCTGGCAGTATTGACGCTCGCTGTATTGCTGTAGTTCACGTATGAAGACTTTTAAGTAAGTGCTTAATGAAATGTACAGGTTATTGTTAGAATTTCTTTTTAGTCAGGGCCATTGTTTTGTATTAATGATTTGAGGTGAGGTTATCTTTTTTTTTTTTTTTTTTTTGAGCAGCCGGATTGCATTGCGCCAGGATATTGTGGGTCTCAGTCATTCAGCAGTTTAAGTACAGACACACTCATTTAAATAAAGAAGTTTCAACATGTCACTTGTTACTGATCACTCCAAGTTCAGCTAAGAATTACAGTTTTATCAATAATACTATAGAGTTTCAGGCTCCTGGCGCCTCTGAAGATACCTTCGTAGCGTCTTTCGTCACTTTTCCGTCAAGTTCAGCTAAGAATTACAGTTTTATCAATAATACTATAGAGTTTGAGACTCCTGGCGCCTCTGAAGATACCTTCGTAGCGTCTTTCGTCACTTTTCCGTGCCATGTGTATCATTGTGCGATAACCTCAATTCTACTATAAACACTCGCTAACACGCGAAATTTTGGTATTACAATATAATATCAAACGACTTTGTTAGCAATGACGCACCATGTTCGAAACTAAATGCTTTTCACACTAATACCGTTGTTACCTCGAAGCATGTCGCTGCGAGAAATGTTGACAAAGTACTAGTTTTCACTGAAGTGTTTAAAAGAAGAAACGGAAGCCTCAGTTTTCAAAGCTGATGTTCAAAACATGCGTGTTCGTGTATGGGTCCGTATTTGTATTTTCTGTGACAGTGAAAAACACACCAATGCTTTCGTGCAAATGATGAATTCATAGCTACGTAACAGGCTGTCACGCGCGTTACACTGCGTCACAAAGTATATCAGGCGATGTGAAACGGATCTTGAGCCCAAGGCCCATCGACAATAACGCAGTAGAGTTCGTCGAGTTCCTTGGGAGTAACTGAGAAACGAACAGTACAGCAATTCAGTGCAGCAGCCCACCTTTCCTTATACGACTTCAGTCGATAGTTTCTGGCGCAGAATCTCTGAGTGGTTTGTAACAAAATGATTCAGAACACTTCTTTCCGTCATTGACCGGTTCAAGCCTGCCGAGAGTCTCTCAGAATTCGATTGTTTTTTCCCCTCACACACGCACACACACAAACACCAAATATTCGGGCAGGCGCAGAACTGCGCGTATCCTTTGTAAACACATCGCTCCCACAATGAGCGCCTGCAGCTCGCGGCTAGCCACAAAGCGACTGCAGCCAAGTAACAGCGCGATAAAACCCGGGCGGCGCTTTACGACCAGCCAATGGGCAAACTACATAGCCGAACAGTCTGTTGGACTCGCAAAAGAAGAGGGAACGCCAACCGCTTCGTACTGTGGCAGTCTTTCAGCTGTATCGCAGCGTCAATAACACGAGGATCGTATTTTTATTTGTCATCTGTCTTTGGTGTACGTAATGAAGCATCATAGTTCAACTGATTAAAAACGGCATCGCAAAACCAACAAAAGCTTCTGTAATGTGTATTTAATTATCGATATCCAGAATGGTTCGAGTGACGGACACATCAGATTAGCGGAAGCTTCCTCGGTGTCTCGCAATTACATTACTGGCCATCAAAATTGCTACACCAAGAAGAAATGCAGATGATAAACGGGTATCCATTGGACAAATATATTATACTAGAACTGACATGTGATTACATTTCCAAGCAGTTTGGGTGCACAGATCCTGAGAAATCGGTACCCACAACAACCACCTCTGGCCGTAATAACGGCCTTCATATGCGTGGGCAATGAGTCAGAGTTTGGATGGCGTGTACAGGTACAGCTGCCCATGCAGCTTCAACACAGTACCACAGTTCATCAAGAGTAGTGACTGGCGTATTGCGACGAGCCAGTTGCTCGACCACCATTGAGTAGACGTTTTCAATTGGTGAGAGATCTGGAGAACGTGCTGGCAAGGGCAGCAGACGAACATTTTCTGTATCCAGAAAGGCCCGTACAGGACCTGCAACACTCGGTCGTGCATTACACTGCTGAAATGTAGGGTTTCGTAGGGGTCGAATGAAGGGTAGAGCCACGGGTCGTAACACATCTGAAATGTAGCGTCCACTGTTCAAAGTGCCGTCAATGCGAACAAGAGGTGACCAAGATGTGTAACTAATGGCACCCCATACCATCACTCAGGGTGATACGCCAGTATGCCGATGAATACACGCTTCCAATGTGCGTTCACCGCAATGTCGCCAAACACGGATGCGACCTTCATGATGCTGTAAACAGAACCTGGAGTCATCCGAAAAAATGACGTTTTGCCATTCGGGCATCAAGAGTCCGAGCTGATAGTCCATGCTGCTGCAAACGTCGTCGAACTGTTCGTGCAGATGGTTGTCTTGCAAACGTCCCCATCTGTTGACTCATGGATCGAGCCGTGGCTGCACGATCCGTGACAGCCATGTTAAGATGACTGTTATCACGACTGCTAGTGATACGAGGCCGTTGTGGTCCAGCACGGCGTTCCGTATTACCCTCCAGAACTCACCGATTGCATATTCTGCTAACAGTGATTGGATTTCGACCAACACGAGCAGCAATGTCGCGATACGATAAACCGCAATCGCGATAGGCTACAATCCGACCTTTATCAAAGTCGGAAACGTGATGGTACGCATTTCTCCTCCTTACACGAGGCATCATAAAAACGTTTCACCAGGCAACGCCGGTCAACTGCTGTTTGTGTATGAGAAATCGGTTGGAAACTTTCCTCATGTCAGCACGTTGTAGGTGTCCCCACCGGCGCCAACCTCGTGTGAGTGCTCTGAAAAGCTAATCGTTTGCATATCACAGCATCTTCTTCCTGTCGGTTAAATTTCGCGTCCGTAGCACGTCATATTAGTGGTGTAGCAATTTTAATGCGAGTAGTGTATTATGAGTTACAGCATCGTCGCTCATATATACGTCTATTGCCTTTGGTTACAGAGCGAAGTCTGTGCATATGTTGCGCGTATAATCGCCGTTTAGGGGGTGGGGCTCCTGTTTGAACTAGGAAAATGGGGTCTGTGCAAAACTGGCTCTCGTTCGGATTTTACGTGCAAAAACAGTCACCCTTAAATAACTCTGGACTGGAGCGGGTCTAATCGTTCAAATTTTGTCCACCAGTGTTTTGGACCGTCGTCCAAGGTCAGTCGTAACCGTTTGAAAAAACGTCGCTGCGCGCAAAAAAACAAGTTTTTCTGGGAGGTTTTTACTCGAGCCTCTTCTCTGTTACAAACCTGTGAGAATCTGTTCAAACTTTCTAAGATGGTAGACATATGAACAAAGTTAAAACAAATCGTTTTATCCAATAATGTTTATCCGTTATTGAGATGCGATGGTGTAAAGTCAAGCTAAATGTAGAGCAAATGTGGCACGTAAAAATTCGTTCTTACGTGAAGTGAATGAGCGGAAACGGTTTAAAGTGAATAAAATAAATAAAAAATACGTTCTTACGATGAAATTGAAAACACGCTTTCAAAAAGCTCCTTTCATTCCAATTTTGTGTGCAAAAAATACATGTTTTGTGAGCTTTTTTTACGCGCGCTGCTTCAATGTTTCGAACTTGTGGGAACAGATCTAAATACACGTCATTAATGGTCGTCCTGTTGTTTTGCGAAAGCCTTATCCATTTCTACCATACAAGCAACACGGCTCGGAACACAGTAGAAGAAACTATACCGGCTCAGTCGTCGTCTGAGTCAACAACAATCTACATCAGTTGCCAAGCTGTGGCGTTCTAATGTCAAAATTATGGTAGAGAAATGCCCCTATCGTAGCATAAAAATATGTGTTGGGCAGTGTTACAGATGTAAAAGAAGGGAACTATCTTTTCGATTTATCTGGCAGTTTCAAAGATATTTGAATTAAAACACCTTGACATATTTGAGAATTTTTAGAGTTAACCCTACTTCCCCAGCGCAGTGAGCTCTTTCAGCTTCGAGGTGTTGGCGCAACTGCCAGCCATAGTAAACGAAACAAAAGAGCATGAATGTAATAGCTAAAATTTTTTTTTCTGGGGGGGGGATAAAATTTGTGGGGTGCATTTGTTCCTGCGGGGAGTGGGGCGCTATAACAATTTTTTGATTTCTGGGAGGGAGGAGGGGCTGATTTTTACCTCGAGGTGGTCATTTCTCCCCTCCCCCACCCTCTCCCCGTTACATGTGTGGTGAGGCTTATATACACTTAATCTAAAGATTTAGATTACGTACACGACGCACGTTGTAATCTGAGGAAATCCCTTGTATAATTTCTAGACGAATGCCACAGAGAAATGCACACATTTTAAAATTTCATTGCAAATTTCAGCGTGTAATTCCAAGAAAAATATTACGATTTCCGCAAGCAAGCATGAAGACTGGGCATAATCAACAGCGAGATCCACTTCACAAGCGTGTACTGCTTTTTATACAAATAAATAAATTAAATTGTGTTGGTGCTTGTGTACACGGAGATGCCGCATGCCCCAGAAGTCGTGAATTTCTGTCTTGAGCATTAAATATCAGCGATAAAATGTTGTTATGCTACTTACCGTTTCCCGATAAGATACCAAGTAAGAAGGAAGGTTAGAGCTTAACGCCTCGTAGATATCAGGCTCGTCAGAGACACTATCTCAATTGGACAAGGATCAGGAAGGAAACTAGCACTGGCCATATTGCAGGTTATACCGTGTAGCAATCCGATGGAAGTATTTCGGTTTGGCTAATTCCTGGAGATCATTACCTGATGCGTGTAGTGCCAACAGTGGAGTGCCGACGATGTGGTGTCACATCTGGGCCTGCTATCCCAGAAGTAATGGACTCCTTTTAACATTCTGTGTTAAATCGCGCCATCGGCCTGAGACTAGCAGTAGCCGGAAAGGTTAATTACCGTCCCATGCGTAGTCTGCCGTTATTACCACAACACAAACGGCTGTGTTTTGAGTGTTGCTGTAACCGGGAGGCATAGGATGCCAGAGAATGGCGTCGCACTGTGTTCAGCGATGTATCTCGGTTCTACACCTCCACTGATTATCGTCATCGGCTTCTAAAGGCGGTGAAATTCTTACAGTAGTGTTACTTCTAGTGTCATGGTGTATCCAATTTCAGATTCCAGCTGCTAGTGACTGAGGAAACTGACTGCATAATTGTAACTAACGGGTATCATACCTCTTCTCTTGCGACAGTATCGTGGTGCCATTTTTCAACAGGACAACGCTCGTTCACATATGGCGCGTGCCTCTGTGAGTTGTCTACGTGATGCAGTGGTACTTCCTTAGCCAGCACGATCTCCGGATCGTTTCTTCTTTTTTGTTGTTGTTCGGCAGTCTGTTATCTACCTTCTGGTCAAATAATAATATTGGAGAGCGAGAAATATCAGTTGTATACTCGCTATAGCGACCTATGACTGACCATCCATTGCGCCATCTGAGGCATAGTAGGTCTGTGACGCTTAGGAGCTCGTGGAAGTATTTTTAGCCTAGCTTGCCCTTCCTCTGTCTCCAGCCCATTTCCACTCCCCTCCACTAGTCGCGCAAAGAAGAAACAGTGACGGGAAGAACAAACACTTCCAAAGCGTATTGAACAGTCCGGTTGGATACACACGGCTTGCACAAGGCGACTAGTTCAGGGTCGACGATTTCACAATGCCCTGTGTAGAAAAACTGTTTAAAGCCGACCCGCCGCTACTACATTAACCTTCTCATACTGAGAGTCACGGGGCAATGATTTTCGGAGGAGCAGCGTTCTGCGTTCGGCCTCGTTGATTTACGTGTTCCGTGGTTTCCGTAAACAACTGCAGGCCCGTGGACACAAACAATTTCCTCCTTCCTTAATCCCTGCTTCGACTGTGTTAACATACGTTGTCTAAGGCTCTCGACATCGACGAGATTGAAACTCTTGCTGCACTCTAATTAAAACTTCTATTCTTCTGTGCTCTAAACTAGCTGCAATACTCAAAGCGTATCGTAAAGCGCCTGTTCCAATCCCAGTCCGGCTGTACAAATTCAGATTTTCCGCGATTTTCCTAAATCGCAGAAGCCAAATTACGAAATGATTCCATTGAAAGAGCACAGCTAATTTTATTTCCCTACCTTCCCTAATTGGAGCTTGTGCTCCATCTCCAATGACCACTTAGTCGGCCGGCCGGGGTGATCGAGCGGTTCTAGGTGCTCCAATCTGGAACCGCGTGACCGCAACGGTCGCAGGTTCGAATCCTGCCTTGGGCATGGATGTGTGTGATGTCCTTAGGTTAGTTAGGTTTAAGTAGTTCTAAGTTCCAGGGGACTGATGAACTCAGCAGTTAAGTCCCATAGTGCTCAGAGCCATTTGAACCATTTTGAACCACTTAGTCGACGGCATATTAAACAATAACCTTTCTTTCCGAACGAAATATTAAAGTAAATTTCAATGTATTTCCGTGGCTGAGAATGTTTTGTAAATTGCGGGGAAGGAAGCACTTGAGAAATAGTAGCGATTATAGACGGATGCTAAAAATAAAGTCTAAAATGAACAAGCAATAAGAATAGGCGAGAAAAGACATCTATGGAGAAGCGATACCAGAACAAGGGATTGGTAAAACAAACACATGACCATGATAACAAGGTGTAGAAATGCCGTACCATTCAAAACTGATTCCAGTCTGCTCGGAATGGGCAAATGCAGGTCCTATATGGTTTTCAATGGACTCTTATACTATTCTTCTTGCAAAATAGTCCCCCTCTCAGGTAAAGATGGCGGGCGTGGATAGTAATCAGGCACTCTTCTCTCCAAAGTAGTCCACAAAGGTTCAAAAATATTGATGTCTGGTAACTGTGGGGGCGAGGGAGGTTGCGCCAATTCATCTTCGTGCTCACAAAATCAGTGCTGCGCGATGCGCGCTGTGTGAACAGGGGACTGTCCTCTTGGAATACAGCATCCCCACTGGAGAACGAAATTTGTACCATGGGGTGGACCTGGCAGCCAAAATAGTTGCATAATTTTTGGCACTAATGAGAAATTGCAGACCAGCTACGAGGCCCATAGAATACCACGATACGGCTGCCCAAATTATCACCGAACCCCACTCACGTTTCACTCTTGGAACGTGAACTCGACCAGAAGTTAGGAATAGTGTGCAACAAAATTTATCCGATCAAATGACATTCTTCAGTTGCTCCGAAACCCAGTTTTTATAGCTTCTGCACTGCCGTTTCCAGTTAAGAGCATTTTCATCACTGATGGGTTTGTAATTCCAGCTCGTCCTACAATTCCCTGTTTCTGGAACACCTTCTTGTTGTTTTGCTACTATAGGGTTCGCGACTGCAACATTCAGCTCTGCAGTGAGTTTTGCAAAAAACGGTTCAAATGGCTCTGAGCACTATGGGACTTAACTGCTGTGGTCATCAGCTCCCTAGAACTTCGAACTACTTAAACCTAACTAACCTAAGAACATCACACACATCAGTGCCCGAGGCAGGATTCAAACCTGTGACCGTAGCGGTCGTGCGGTTCCAGACTGTAGCGCCTAGAACCGCTCGGCCACCCCAGCCGGCCCGCATCTGAATTCCATTGCAGACTCTGACCTTTCCTACTGTTAGCAACGCTCGTTGTTACCGTGAAGCGCTTCACTCTCGCTGAGACTAAAAGAGGTTAAAGTTCAAATTTTACCGCTGAAATGTGACAGGCGCATTGCATCTGATTGACAGGTATAAATTACATGTTACCAACCGTAGAGTCCTTCCGATCACGTTGAGAGACAACATGTGCAGTGCCGGAGCTGCTGCAGTGTTAAAAATACCCACGAGATATAAGGGGAAACGGGCGCCACCAGCTGTCGCTAATTCTGAGCGGCCAGAAATGACACATGGTGCAGATGGCTAGTCGTATGCGATGGACGACAAGACAATGGCGAAAAAGCAGAAGAGATACGTCGCAGCGTTGGCACGATTTATTCATTAACCAAGTGGCGACGACAGCTGTCTCTTAAAGGAAACAAATATATGTCTTATAAAGTAACTTCAGCTACAGCTTTTAGCGAGGAACGAAGTGAGATATTCTGATCTGCCAGGCGTCCCGTATTGTACGGGATTTTCCGTATTTGAGGAATAAAAAATTCAACTCGTATTTGATATTTTTTCGTTAATTTATCTCATTCGTGTAATTCATTTTTCGAATTTACTTGAATGTCACAACTATATGTCGCTGGTCAAGGTATGGAAGTGTGAATTCGTTGTATAACGCCTTTATCGCTAGCACGGTACGTTACATCATCAACTTACTTATTTATTATCGGACAGTGCAATTCAGTTTGAATTTACCTTATTTAAATTGTAGCCGAAGTCAATTGTCAGAATAACTTAAATAATATGAACAGTCTTAAACATTGGCGACAGCAGCAACTGTAAATAGACGTTCAATAAATGATCTAGATCCACTTCAACATCTACATCTATACTCTGCAAACCACCGTGAAGTGCATGGCAGAGGATAGATATAGGCAGTCAATCGAATTATTCTCATGAGCTTGATGTAACCTATTGGCTGTATACATTTATTGAAAATTTAAATAATATGGCTTATGTATTACAGTGGAAACTCGACTAACCGTCATCTTCGGAACCGTGGTCGTGAGGGTTTAGCGAATAGACGGATAACAGAAACACTGTATTCCTCCAAAACATAACCTCAGTCAATTATTTTATGTATAGACACATATCACTCTCACAGTAATATAATAATATTTCGGAGGCAAAACAAATTAAACACGATTGTAATTTATTACATGATAAAAACATCCGTACAGTAGCTACAAAAGCTGCAAAATACGTAATGTACAGTACTATACTGTACTATAAACTTACAGGTGAAATAGTTTATCTAGCTTGGAAATAGTCAATTTCTTCTGCCTTTTTGATGTTCGAGCTTTCACCATGGCAATATTTCGTATTTTTCGGAGCAGTAGTGCCTGCGTTGCATTAGCCTCTTCTTGACTTTCAAACCTTTCTATACACTTGGACAGCATTGTTTCGGCCTCTGAATGGCTAATAGTTTGTTTTACTTCATGGTTTGAACCCTAGTCTTCATCAGCCCCTTCTTCTTCTTTGGTGGCACTTACGCTGGCAACAATTTCTTCATCACTCAAAATTTGAAAACCCCCGTACACTTTGCCACACTCTAACCACTCTGATACTTCTTCTGGCGTCAAATTAGTGCTGATTTGTAAATTATTGCACAAATTGACCATTTCGCCAACTGTCACACACTCAGGTTCCTCCGATTCTTCACCTCTAGGTTGCGGCCAAAGTATATTCCAACCGTTCTTGAGATTTGACACTGACAAATCACTCCATGCACTGGCAACATTGAAAATGGTATCTTTAATACTGTAAGACCTCCAAAACTGCTTTACAGATGTTGATTCATTAGATAATTGTTGACTCACAAGTGAGACAAATACAAGAAAAGGGGGAGATGTGTTAGCACGTCAACTGAAGGTCATATTTTATGTACCATTCTACGGCAGGCGGGTACATTCACTTCCCACTAAAACAGAGTAAATAAACAAAGCGAACGCGTCACTGCACCTTAGAGCATTCTGTTATTACAGTATTATTATGCTGTTACAGCAGTGACGGTTAATAGAAACTGACGGTTTAAACAGTGACGGTTAATCGAGTTTTTACTGTATTAAAAATTACTTTTTATGGTTGGAAAGGTTGCAACAACAATGAACGTTGCTTTATTTAAATCAGATAATACTAACTGCGGCTCCGAACCAAAGGAAATTACGCTAGACAATAAATGAAATGAAAGAGTGTGTGGCATTGTTGGCCGGGATGTCCCATTCAGGTTCGGCCGCCATGTGCAAGTCACATTTCATTCGGCGCCACATTGGGCGACTTGAGGCCGATGATGAGGACAACACAACACCCAGTCCACGGGCGGAGAAAACCTCCGACCCGCCCGGGAATCGAACCGGGGCCCACTTCATAGCACGTTACCACCCAGCTAAGCAGGCGGACCGCTAGACAATAGACATCAATCATAAACAGTCGACATCAGTAGTTTGTTGCACGAATACGATTAACATCGAATAATGTCTAACTCACCTATTAAGTGAGTTAAATAGCTGTGTGTTTTAAACAGAGTGGAAAAGAAATATCCATGGCTATCAGGCGTCAATAACAATTCGTTTACGGCGAAATATATTAGTTGTAATTTATCTGTCGCTGACGGGAGGGGAAGCGGTAACTATCTCTGCACAAAACGGTTTCGTGAACAGACCTCAGTTGTGGCGTTTAAACGTCGTTTGCGTGGACATATTGAAGGACCTCCTCGAACGCACACAGTTAAAAAATTTCCTTTCACTGATGCTTCCAAGAAAAGGAAACAAAAAAATTTCCGTTCCATATGCCCTGCGTAGGAATACGGTGGAAACAATTTATTGTTATTAGTAGGCGTTTCTTGATTGGGTTAACTGGCTATATAATTTTCAACCTTGATTTCCTTGTAGGTTTTGAATGTAATTGAAGAGGCTGACGAATTAGTGTCCAGTGCTTATGAAACTCTAAAAAAACTCGCTTAGTCATCTAGGCTGTCTTCTATAAGTCTGGTTTCATATTCAACAGATAACGCCAATGCGAACTTTGCTAATAGTGAAAAATGATGATAATGGAATATTAAAAGCTAATTTTAATGCTCATGTGGCACATAACTGCTATATGCATGCTTGTGGTATTCTTTACGGAGACATGGAAAACATATTGCCATTTTTCTTGCTCAGCTAGTAGGTGGACTGATCTGAAATCACTTTTTGATTTTGCTGAACTATTACACAGTGCATTCTAGTGTCACATGTGGAACTATTGATACCAACAAATGATGCACTCGAAAACGCAACAGATAATGAGAACATTGTAATCCTTCGTAAGTAGAGTGTTAGTCCGTCTTCCGCCGACTTCTCCAACTACGACGTTTCCCAAAATTGTGAGACACTGAATGTTGCTGTTATAGACTTAAATAAACTGCGTGACACACGAACTACTCCAATTTTCGGATTTATACTTTTATGATTTTATGAATTACGTCTTAAACGTTCTGCTACGGCAATGCACAGCTATTGACGTAAACAAATTAATATTATTACATGACAATATTTTTATGTTGAATATAAACCGCTGCAACTGTTGCAAATCCTTTCCTAAAGGTATGATCGGTTTCGTAATTTTAAATTACGCCATCAGGTGCACATCTGAATAAAAAGAAGAAATTTTAAAGAAATTGTAATAATTTTTAAGATCTTTGTAATTCTATATGTTATGATTGTAAATGGCCAACAACAAGTTTTAGCGTTTTATTTTTATAAGTTATTCACTTGAGAGTTGCTATTTTTATTGGTGCGTTTATTTTTGAACGCCAGGTTTCCAACCATCTCCTTCAAGAACCAGACACTCCATGTATACGTACGCAGCTCATCGTCTATTAGCTAACGTTGTTGCTTCTGGACCATGGGATCCCGGGTTCGATTCCCAGTCGGGGTTGGGGATTTTCTCCGCCCGTTGACGGGGTGTTTGTGTTGTCCTCTTCATTTCATCAACATTCGGGGAAGTGGCGAGGATGGACAGTGAAAAGATTGGAAATTTTAACGGGCGTTGGTAATCATGTCGTTGACAACTCTACAAACCAAAATCAACATGATCATCACCCCATGTATGGCAGGCGCAGCGTTACGTCCCGGCGCAGCTCCAGGTGGGGTACTGTTTACAATACACTTTGTACCCCCTCCCCCCTTTCTTTCTGAATTGTTTTATAATCTTCCCTGTCATCCATTTGTTCAAAGGTTCCAGCTTCATGCCGCGTTTTTTAATCGATAACTATCGCTTTTTGTGAAATTTCCCAAATTTTAGACAAAGGGCTGGGATCGGACTGTGAAAGTAACACCCCCAACATATCTTATATATTCGGTTTTGTAGACACTTTTTGTCACTGTCGTGTGATCTTTGCGTAATGCTATTAACGGTCTCTTTCTTCTTGTTACTCAGATTTTCACCTGATGATGTAATTTAAAATTACGAAAACAATCGTGCCCCTAACAAAGGATTTACAACAGCTGCAGCGGTTTTTATTCAGCATGCAGAAGTTTGGCTGTAGATGCCCTTCCAGTAAACTAAAGGCCCAACGGAACCGACCGGCCGCCGTGTCATCCTCAGACGTTAGACGTCACTGGATACGGAAAGGGAGGACCATGAGATAAGCACACCGCTCTCCCGGCAGTTGTGTTTTCGTGATCGAGGCCGTTACTTCCCTATCAAGTAGCTCCTCAGGTGGTCTCACAAGGGCTGAGTCCATTCCCGCTTGCTAACAGCGCTAGGCAGACCGGGCGGTCACCCATCCAAGAGCTAGTCAACTCCGACAACGCTTGACTTCGGTGATGTGAGGGTAACCGCTAATATATTTGATGGTAACTAAACAGTGTATTATTTCGCGCTGCAATAAAGTGTGGTTAAAAAATAATCCCTGGATGAAAACGAAAATTATTCTATCCGAAGGCAGATTGCTTTTTCAAGGCATATTAACAACAATGTAATTAGCTGGGTAGCAATGTACTCAGGAAGGGCGCAGGTCTCATCATGTCATCAGAAACGGGTCAACACGACGGAGTCCCATAACGCCTCTCTTATGTTTTACGGTGTGCCTTACAAGAAGGAGAGCAGGGATGGCAGTGATCGTTAAGTCCAAGCACCGGCAGACTGCTGGCCACAGCAGCAGTTAATGAGGGGAGCAGCATGCAGAAGCACGTAGGCGACAAGGAGAGGTAGGGGGGAGGGCGGGGTTGCTCTTTCTGGAGAATGTTCGCGACCGAAGCTGGCGCACCAGGGGGAACCTGGCTGGCTCAGACGCGGAGGATTTCACCGATAAGGTCGAGCTGCGTCTTCTTATCTGGGACTAGGGCGCGGCGAAGACATCGCACAGTGTCATTTTAGGCGTGGTCTCTAGGAATAGCTGCATCTCTCTCAACGGGGCACGCTGTGCCAAAAGTGTAATTCAGAACAGATTAACGCTAATTGTCCTAGGTTACCAGGTCACCAATAATTATAAACGGTTGAAGATATCACACAAAGTTTTCACTAAAGCATCGTCCACTATGGAGCCCGCATTTAGGCGTAACTTAATCGTCTAGGGTCGGAGGTGAGCTAGGATTAGTAAACGGCATCTGTATACATGTGAGATTGTGTAGAGACTACTTGCTCACTTCGTAGCAGTGGTATTTCGTAGATCGCTGCACCAACGAAGGGTACTTAGCGAATGGAAAAACAGAGCAAGCCATTTCCGCATTCAAGAAGAATCCTGGGGCAGATGCACACAATTTCAGGCTTATATCGCTGAAGTCAGTCTGTTGTAGAAGTGTGGAATACGTTTCATGCTCACGTACTATGACAGTTTTTGCAAAATGAGAACCTCCTCTGCCGGCCGGAGTGGCCGAACGGTTCTAGGCGCTACAGCCTGGAACCGCGCGACTGCTACGGTCGCAGGTTCGAATCCTGCCTCGGTCATGGATGTGTGTGATGCCCTTAGGGTAGTTAGGTTTAAGTAGTTCTAAGTTCTAAGGGACTGATGACCTCAGAAGTTAAGTCCAATAGTGCTCAGAGCCATTTGAACCATTTTTTGAAGAACCTCCTCTATAAAAATAGATTCCGCAAACAGAGTTCTTCCGCAACTCAGCTCGCTCTGTTCGTCCACGAGACACATAGCACCATGGACATCAGCGTTCAGGTTGATGACATGTTCCTTCACTTCAGCAAGGTATGTCGTACAGCTCCGCAATGTCATTCAGTTAACAAGGTATGAAGTTACCGAGTTCAAAATGGTTCAAATGGCTCTAAGCAGTATGAGGCTTAACATCTGAGGTCATCAGTCCCCTAGACTTAGAACTACTTAAACCTAACTAACCTAAGGACATCACACACATCCATGCCCGAGGCAGGATTCGAACCTGCGACCGTAGCAGTAGTACGGCTCCGGACTGAAGCGCCTAGAAGCACTCGGCCACCGCGTCCTGCAGCTTACCGAGTATATGACGGGATTTTTGACTAGATACGGGACTTCCCTGTAGATACGACTCAACACATTGCTTCTAACGAAACAAAGTGTGTCGATAATTTCAAAGGAATGTGACAGGATCGATACTGTTTACAGTGCATATAAGGGGCAATGGAAAAGGCTTCCGTTTGAGATCACTGCTGCAGCGTACAATCAACGTAGCGCAACTCCGATGTGGTTATGCACCGAAGCGCCAAAGCAACTGGTATAGGTATACTTATTCAAATACAGAGATATATGACCAAGCAGAATACGGCTCTGCGGTCGGCAACGCCTATGTAAGACAAGTGGCTGGCGCAGTTGTTAGGTCGGTTACTGCTGCTACAATAGCAGGTTACCAAGTGAATGTGAACGTGGTCTTATAATCGGCACACGAGCGATGGGACACAGCATCTCCGAGGTCGCGATAAAGTGGGGATTTTCTCGAACGACTTTACATCTCGGGCCCGTCAACACCGACATTGGACTATTGATGGCTGGAAACATGTGTGGTCAGACGAGTTTCGTTTCAAATTGTATCGAGCAGATGGACGTCTACGGATATGGCGTCAAACCTCATGAATGCAAGGGCACATGAACATTACTGAGCATATCTGGGATGCCTTGCAACGTACTGTTCAGAAGAGATATCGTCCCCCTCGTATTCTTACGAATTTATGGACAGCCCTGCAGGATTCATGGCGTCAATTCCCTCCAGCACTATTACAAACACTACTCCAGTCCATGCCACTTCGTGCTGCGGCACTTCTGCGTGATTGCGGGGGCCCAACACGATATTAGACAGGTGTACCAGTTTCTTTGGTCTTCGGTGTATAATCGCCGACATGTAGGCATGTCTTTTCGACGTACCTGCAGTATATGCAGCTATGGCGACGTTATTATCAAATGCGCCCAAACGTGGCGAACGTGCTCTTCACCCGTAGACATGACAGGAGATGGAAGAATGCGTATGAGGCAACATGCCTGTTGAAAACCTCGGTCGTGGAATGGTTCATGATAACGCACGCCCACATATCGCAAATGTCTTAGCGCAGAACTTAACGCTACCTCGAGCTCCCCCCTGTAGTCCCCATCTATCCCCATGTGATTATCACACCTCCGATCGCTTGAAAACGTGCCTTAAAGGGTCAACAATTTCTGTCGGATGAGGATGTACAGCAGGCAGTTTGGGACTTCCTTCAAGCAGCAGGACACGGTACTCGTATTTTTCCCAACAGGTGTCTTCCACCTGGTGTCATGACTGCCTCATTGTTCAATGCGATTCTGCTCGAATGGCATGCCGATTTTGGACTGTACGGCCTTAGAATGCAAACTTTATGTACGCTCGTTTTATAAATGGTCTAGTGGATAATAGGGATGCAGTTCTCTATAAGAAGACAGCAACGCCAGGAGGCAGTAGCGAAATGCAGGATGACCTGCAGATGGTCGATGACAGGGTGGAGGGATTGGCAGTTGACCCTGACCATAAATAAATGTGACATAGTGCCTTACGTAAGCGAAGAAATCCACTATTGAGCAATTACACTATTGGCCGAAAACTGCTGAAACAGTAATTACCAGAACTAACCAGCTACAGCGATTTAAAGCCAAATGACCACATACAACAAACTGTTGGAAAAAGAGGTGCCAGGCTGTTCATTGGAAGAATCTGAAGAAAAGTAAATCATCCATAAAAGAAGTGTCAATACACTTATGCAGCCGACTCCTGAGTACTGCCCATCTCTGTGGGATCCTCACGACGGTAGTTTGATGGAATATACAGAAAATATTCACCTAAGAGCGGCACGTGCATTGGTAATGTTGGAGACTTAATTTTTTCATAATGGACACGGGTTAATCAGACGTAAATGGTAGTGATCAGGATAAAATGGCTCTAGTATACAGTCTATTCCAGTTGAAAATGTTCACTAAGCCGCCAAGCCTAAGTTCTAAACTCTATAGTCGTACGTAAACATATAGATAGAACTAATATGTCCTAAGTAGGATTACGTAATTATAAAACAGTTGAGTACATAGTCACTTTGGTATCTTTGTTGATTGACAATAGTAATCTTGCAAAAAATCGAAAGAACATCTATGCCCAATGGCTCTTTAGGACTGGGCATTACTGAAGTGTCTTAAGCTTTTACCCAAAAGACATGAAGGACAAATCTGGTATTTACCCCAGATATTTGGCGGGTAATCTGGTCATTACAAATTGAATATCGAATATTTCTTCTATTTAGGAGTGGTTCTTATGCAGAGAAAATTCCTTCCAACATCAGATTTCGAACTGGTGATTATTCGGCGTGCAAGTACAAGCCACCTGAGTTTATCCAACATGGAAGCAAGTGGCATGATACTTTCATAGTAATCTGCACTGTTACTCCTTAGAATAACGCAGAGATTTGAAAAACCGTGAATAAAAAGAGGATACTGGTGTACATTCTGGTGCTCACCAAATGTGAACTGTATCATCTCAAACCAGGGTGTGTCCGCATCTCGTGGTCTCGCGGTCGCGTTTTCGCTCAACGAGCATTGATTCCCGGGTTCGATTCCCGGCGGGATCAGGGATTTTCACCTGCCATCATTTCGTCACCATTCCTGAATGTGGCGAGACTGTACTGAGCGAAGGTTGGGAATTTGTACGGGGGCTGATAACAACGCAGTTGAGCGCCCCACAAACCAAACATCATCGTCATCTACCAGAGTGACTCTTGATATCCTAACAGCCACCTAAGGCTTAGAATGGCACTTCGTCAGCTCGGCAACGCAGCCAGATGAATTAACTCTAAGAAGGTGCGGACGAAGTACGTGTACTCAAGGAAGAGATTTGGAAGACCTAATACTGAAAGAAATTTTGGCGGCGAGAGCTGATCAGAAACTTCATCTGAAAGACAGTTCCCTTTGGGCAACATCATAAGCGCGTTGTGGGATAGTGATGTACTGTTGCAAAATACACGAAATAAGTGTGAGTATGGAAAAGTCTTACCAACTTTTATTTGCAATATTGTCCCTTGTAGTAACATTTATGTTGTAACTGATAAAATGTCAATGCAATTAATTTTTGTCCCTTGTAATTCTACGTATTGTTTGCCTATGCTGACATGCCCACAACTGTCTGTGTAATGCTGATTAACACGTTATACACTGAGGTATCTGAAAGTCATGGGAGACCTCCTAATGTCGTGTCGGGCTTCCTTTAGCCCGGCTTAGTGCAGTAGCTCAACGTGGCATGGACTCAACAAGTCGTTGGAAGCACTCTGCAGAAATCTTGAGCCATGCTGTCCAGTAAGCTGTCCTTAAATGCGAAAGTGTTGCTAGTGTAGGATTTCTGCACAAACTGACCTCTCGATTATGTTCCAAAAATGTTCGATAGGTTAATATCGGGTGGTCTGGGTGGCCAAAACATTCGCTAAAATTGTCGAGAATGATCTTCAAATCAGTCGCGAACAACTGTTACCCGCTGACAGGGCGCATTGTGTTGTATGAAAATCTCATCGTTGTTTGGGTACATGAAGTCCATGAATTGATACAAATGGCGCTACATAACCATACAGTCAATGATCAGTTCATTTGGACCAGAGAACCCAGTCCATTCCATGTGGATACAGCCGACACCGTTATGGAGCCACCACCAGCTTGCATAATGCCTTCTTGACAACTTGAGTCCATGGCTTCGTGGGATCTGTACCTCACTCGAACCCTAACATCAGCTTTATTGAACTGACATCGGGACTCATCTGACCGTGCCACGGTATCCAGTGGTCTTGGGTCCAACCGATATGGTTACGAGCCCGACAGAAGTACTGCAGGTGATGTCGTGCTGTCGTCTCTATCGTCTCCGGCCACAGCCAATTAACGCCACATTTCGCCACGCTGTCCTAACGGATACGTTCGTCGTACGTCCCACGTTGATGTCTGTGGTTATTTCACGCAGTTTTGCTTGTCTGTTAGCACTGACAGCTCTACACAAACGCCGCTGCTCTCGGTCGTTAAGTGGATGCCTTCAGCCACTGAGCTGTCACTACTGAGATATGATGCCTGAAATTTGGCATTCTCAGCACATTCTTGACCCTGCGCATCTTGGAATATTGAATTACCTAACGATTACCGAAATGGAATGTTCCATGCATCTAGCTCCAACTACCATTCCAGGTTCAAAGTCTGTGACTTCAGGTCGTGCGGCCATAATCACTTTGGAAACCTTTTCATATCAATCACCTGAGTACAAAAGACAGCTACGTCAATGCATTACCATTTTATACATTGTGTACGGGCTACTTTCTCCATCTGTACATGTGATATTGCTGTTCCGTGACTTTTGTCACCTCAGTGTAGCATGGCTCGGGTACAGATGCAGTAAATGCGAAAACTCTTAAAACTTTCAAAATAAAATAAACGTTATTAACATTCTACATCGTTATCCTGCATGTCTGCGTATTTGCAGCCCTCTACCGCTGGAGGACACGGAACTGTAGCGTATAACATAGCGGTGTGTAACGAAGCTATTCAGGCGTACGTGAAAGAGAGTGCTGTAATCGATTTTCGAATTCGAAGAATTCGTCCGCTCATGGAGCACCCTCTTCTGCAGCGTGAAAATGCCAGACCACACACGAGCATAGCGACATCGGCAACAACCCTAGGTCTTGGGTTCACTGTCATCTAGCATCCTCCATAAAGTCCCATCTCGGCACCATCGGATTTTCATTTATTTCCAAAACTTAAAGAGCACCGTCGAGAACTAAACTTTGATAGTGACGAAGCGGTGTAAGCATAGGTGAGGCTGTGGCTCCGTCAATGCAAACATTCTACAGTGATGGTATCAACAAACTGATCTTTCGTTTACAGAAACGTGTTTGCCGCCAGTGTGATAATGTTGAGAAATAAACATGTAGAATAAAGATGTAGAATGTTAACAACGTTTATTTTACTTAAAACGCTTTAAGGGTTTTCACATAAAAATTCGGAGGCATTACTTTTCAGCACGCCCAAATAGAACACGATAGAACGAAGTACACTACTGGCCATTAAAATGGCTACACCACGAAGATGACGTGCAACAGACGCGAAATTTAACAGACAGGAAGAAGATGCTGTGATATGCAAATGATTAGCTTTTTAGAGCATTCACACAAGGTTGGCGCCGGTAGCGACACGTACAACGTGCTGACATGAGGAAAGTTTCCAACCGATTTCTCATACCCAAACAGCAGTTGACCGGCGTTGCCTGGTGAAACGTTGTTGTGGTGCCTCGTGTAAGGAGGAGAAATGCGTACCATCACGTTTCCGACTTTGATAAAGGTCGGATTGTGGCCTATCGCGATTGCGGTTTATCGTATCACGACATTGCTGCTCGCGTTGGTCGAGACCCAATGAGTCTTAGCAGAATATGGAATCGGTGGGTTCAGGAGGGTAATACGGAACGCCGTGCTGGATCCCAACTGCCTCGTATCACTAACAGTCGAGACGACAGGCATCTTATCCGCATGGCTGTAGCGGATCGTGAAGCCACGTCTCGATCCCTGAGCCAACAGATGGGGACGTTTGCAAGACAACCATCTGCACGAACAGTTCGACGACGTATGCAGCAGCATGGATTATCAGCTCGGAGACCATGGCTGCGGTTACCCTTGACGCTCCATCACAGACAGGAGCGCCTGCGATGGTTTACTCAATGACGAACCTGTGTGCAAGAATGGCAAAACGTCATTTTTTCGGATGAATCCAGGTTCTGTTTACAGCATCATGATGGTCGCATCCGTATTTGGCGACATCGCAGTGAACGCACGTTGGAAGCGTGTAATCGTCATCGCCTTACTGTCGTATCACCCGGCGTGATAGTTGGGGTGCCATTGGTTACACGTCTCCGTCACCTCTTGTTCGCATTGACGGCACTTTGAACAGTGGACGTTACATTTCCGATGTGTTACGACCCGTGGCTTTACCCTTCATTCGATACCTGCGAAACCCTACATTTCAGCAGGATAATGCACGACCGCATGTTGCAGGTCCTGTACGGGCCTTTCTGGATACAGAAAATGTTCGACTGCTGCCCTGGCCAGCACATTCTCCAGACCTCTCACCAATTGAAAACGTCTGGTCAATGGCGGCCGAGCAACTGGCTCGTCACAATACGCCAGTCACTACTCTTGATGGACTGTGGTATCGTGTTGAAGCTGCATGGGCAGTTATACCTGTACACGCCATCCAAGCTCTGTTTGGCTCAATGCCCAGGCGTATCAAGGCCTTTATTACGGGCATAGGTGGTTGTTCTGGATACTGATTTCTCTATGCACCAAAATTGCGTGAAAATGTTACCACATGTCAGTTCTAGTGTAATATATTTGTCCAATGAAAACCCGTTTATCATCTGCATTTCTTCTTGGTGTAGCAATTTTAATGGCCAGTAGTGTATTTGTAATGGCTATCCAATTACCACTTTCCGAGTTTCTTTTCCTTTTCCTTTTTTTTTCTTTTTTTTCTTTTTTTTTTTTTTTGCTACAACTACGCAGTAAACGAATACGAATGTCAACTGTATATTCTCACAGGGTCCCTGGTTCGATACCCGGTCGAGTCGGAGATTATCTCCGTCCTGGGACTGGGTGTTTGTGTCGTCCTCATCATTTCGACATCAAGTGGGAAAGTGGCGAGGCTGGACAGCGAAAAGATTGGGAATTTATACGGGTTCTGATAACCATGTAGCTGAGCGCTCCACAAACCAAATATCATCGTCATTATCATAGTCATCATGCATATTCCCCTTAATTTTTCCCCCTCTCAGCTGCCAAATTCACTCCCCTAATTCCCCCCCCCCCCCCCCACCAAAAAAAATTTACTATTCGCTCATACTCCCCACAATGGACCGGGCGGAAACTGGAAACTGGTGAAATGTGGGTCAAGGCCGAAAAGCGTCTGCGTCTCTACGCGACCGAAAATCAATAGCTGCGATGCCGCACTGGCGAGAGGCGGCCCCACTTTCTTCCTTCTCTGGGGAGCAATGCACCCTCCGCTGCTGTTACGAAACAATGTGGTGCCAACAGGGTGCATTAGTGCCCAGCGTCAGCAGAAACTACACCCATTATCATCCCCGCACTGCTTCTCTTACTTGAAAAGTTTGCTATCGCGGTAATCATTCATGTGCGGTCTCTTTCTCTCTCGCACCCTCTCTCTCTCTCTCTCTCTCTCTCGCCTTCGGAGAGACTCATCAGTCTCTTTGTCATCTTAGCCACATTTGTTTGTGTGGAACTCGAGTAAGTTACATCTTTCTGAAGAAATTACTAGTTCTTTTTGCCTTTGTTCTATTTGGCGATACGCAAACGCAGAGTTTCCCAACCTTTCTTAGATCATTACCTCTGAGTGCAGTCAGGCTTTAGCTGTACTACCCTCGCCTCCTCCTCCACTGCCGTTTGTATCCCACCTCCCCTCCCCCCCCCCATATTATAACCAACTTTATCACCTAACTAAACTGCAGAATGAAAACATTTCTTGGAATACCTCCATTTTTAAAATGATGAAAGATGAATGATACTTAGTTTTTGTGTGTGCGTGTGTGGAGGGGGAAGGAGTTCCTCATCATTTCATCATTTAGGAAAGAGCGAGACTGGACAGTAAAAAGATTCAGAATTTGTACGGGCGCTGATCATCACGTAGTTGAGCACCCCACAAACCAAGTATCATCGTCATCACGTATATTCCTCTTCACTTCTTTTCCATCTCTCGCCTGCCAAGGGAATTCGTGGTGCTTCACAAACGATACCTACAATTCTTTCTCAGAAAAGAAAGCTAACTATCCACAGTGAGCGTAGACACTCGTTACAAAACATACCTGCCTTGCATTACTTCTCTCCATTCTGGCACTTGCTTGACCTACACACTGCAACCCCATTTAAAATCAACGAAGTTAGTGTGCACTATTTTTACTGTTTATAAATCACTTGACTGCTGCACTCCTTACTTCTGAACTGGCAGAAATTGGAAGGCTTCAGGATGTTAATGCTTTGTGTCTAGTGATTCTAATAATAATAATAATAATAATAATACTCTGTACAGCAGTATAGTAGCTATTATGTAGTTACTGCTGTGTTATTAGCCACAGGTCAGGAACCACTGGTCTAACTGAATGTTACAGATTCGAATCCCACTTGGGCATGGATGAGCATTTTAAACACTACGCTTTCCGGTACATAGTGCTCAATATTTTCTTTCGGCGTTGTTTATGCTAGTACTGGCTGGTTGCCAGAGTCTTACTGTGCACACAATTAATACTAGATAAACGTTACTGAAACACAGTTTCCGACAGCTGATACAACTCGCAGATATGAATATTTTGCTGTGTGGTCATCTTTTTGTGCTGAAATACTGGAATGAGTGTTTTATAGTTCGAAGGGATGCTGCATTTTTATCACAAGGCGGAATATAATATTACAACAATTTTTAATAAGTGTTATTTTTCTGTAGAGGTAGTGGTGGCTGCTGCGTAATAGCACAAGAGCATGTGAACACCCCCCTTTCGACACCTGCGGATTTTTTGTTTATTTTTCTGTGAATGCTGTTAAACGCAACGTAGATGCTATGATTTGAAAGTAACAGCACTTAAATCTACTGCGCTACTACTCCGCTAGACTCCGTGAAACTTGGCTTCACTATCGCAAGCACATCTTCAGTTGTGCACGTTTGAAGGAGCATTTGCACATGCGCAACATGCGTGGCGTAATTGCCTTACGGGCCAAATACATACAGATCTGATAAACAATGTGCACAGTTCAGGATGTGCACAGCTAGTCCTTGCCACTCCACTAGAAATTTACGTCAGTGTCGCCAGGTGGTAGCACACTGCGGCAGACTTTTATCCCCGTTCGCTCGGCATAAATCCTGATATATAGATGAGAGCACACTTCTCAGATATGCTAATTTACTCACTGTACATTGCAGTAAAATTAGTTCGGACGTCAGTATACTTTAAAGTTGTAGTGACAGTAAATCTATTTTGTGCATTTCTGAAAAAGTTATTGAATATTACGTTATGAATGTTATCGTACAGTAATCCATTAGAGGCGCTGAGAATCATAAGGACTTTAATCACATCTCTGTCGATTGTGAGACTGTAGCATTTATTCATGCTTCTGAAATCTGTTGAGCTTATAATGAGTTAGATTTATCTGTGCTGTAGGCTCACATTGTATATAAAAAATTCACGAAAAGCTGTATCACTGGTTTCTCTATGTGCTTTAGGCCCTTATGGATTTCAGCGCCTCATTAGTATTCTAGTCAAGTGACCAGTAGGTAGACATTACTACTTGAGTTTAATCATTTCCATAAACAGCACATTGTGTTTGGAGTTGATAGTTGACTGTGCGGGAATCGGCTTTCGTGTGCAGTGTAAACATGAACTACGTTGTATCTATTTCAAAAGTTAACAGAAAAGTAATGCTGTGAGGACGGGTCAGTCGTGGCTGGGTAGCCCAGTCGGTAGAGCACTTGCCCGCGAAAGGCAAAAGTTGCGAGTTCGAGTCTCGGTCCGGCACGCAGCTTTAATCTGCCAGGAAGTTTCACATCAGCGCACGCTCCGCTGCAGAATGAAAATCTCATTCTCGGAACAGAAAATAAAATTGTCAGGAAAAGTTAGCCTCAAAGGAACTAGAGCCTCCGAGAACAGATCCTTTGAGTGACGAAATGAAACAAGCGCGACTAATTTCACATTTAAGAAGGAAGTTTACAGTTAGCACAAAGTTGATGTGTGGGTGCAGCGTAAGAAGATTTGATTTTCAGCCCGGAAGTAAATTCGTGAACTAATATATCTGTTAGGGATCTTGTACATTTGTCCGAAAAACTGGAAAATCATGAAAACTCTCACTTACACAAAAATGCGAAATGGAAAGTTGCGAAAGCTTACACATTATTTCGTTATTGCCCTAAACTGTACTTAATATGTACAAAACAACAAAATTCCAGAAAACAATTCTTTCGTCAGATAAGTTATGCGTCTTATTATTAATAGAGTTGTTATTACTATTGGCAGTGGTTGTACTTGTATAAACTTGTTGATAAGCGCAAGTGTTACACAGCAGATGCTATTAATTTCACACTCTCAAATTTTTCTGAATCTAAAACTTGCGAACACCCAGAATTTACACTCGCGACCCCCACTGCGTAGAAGTAACTGGGATATCTAAAAAATGACTACGGGTGCAGCACTGTTTCTCCTCCATCGGCATAGTAAACTTCATAGAACAGACCTGGACCTATCATTTGGCCCTACAACTGAATGTGAATGAAAGATATTTTACTCCGATTTTCTGGAAGTTTTCTTTCTCGCCCTAATCTGTCTCAAAGGAGACAAACCTGCAAACTATTAATGAATAAAGACATTCAGACAAAAGAGAAGTGCATATCCAGAAAAATGGTAGTGTGCACGTAGCAGTACACGGGCAACATATAATGCGAATACATTCATTAATCACGACGACGTAACGGTAATCATTCGCTAGGTGTACAACATTACAAATGTCATAGTTAAATTTGCAGACATGGTATCGCAACTCGAAGGTAACAAGACTTGCGTTGGTTTATCTATTATTGTGACGCTTCAGCATTCAGCAAATAATTCTGTCAAAACGGCCCCTAAACAATGGACGCGTAAGTATTCCTCACAGGCTATACAGAATGTGAAAGCGCGTGTTGTCCCTTCAAAATCTAGCTAGATAGTGAGGTCCTATTTGCAGAACCTGTCTAGAGAAAAACTGTCGGTTGACTAAATTGGAAGTCCTTATAGTGGCCTACGTAAATGGATCGTTCAGCAGCAAGTTCTGAATGAAGCTGTTGTTTAAACTTTTGCGTACAGATAAGGCATTTCATCAACGTGCACAAAACCGGAGACGATACTCGGTCAGGGATTTTGGGCATTTTTTCGGAACATCATCTATTCCACAACTGTAGTCTGTGAGACTCATTACGTATGAAAAAGGTATATCTTCTCGCTTCCTTACGCCTTTCTGGCAGAAGGAACCTAACTCCTTGCTTGTTACTGACTACGTCAGACGATTCGTTATTGCGCAGACGATGTAATAATACTTCTACAATAGAAATACTCCTAGAGACAGCATCACAATCGTTCTAGAAGCAATCAATCACTGTGTGTTTTCCCTGACTGCCCCAATCCGTCGCTCATGTAAAGTAGAACTGCATTCAGTTCCAGTTTTGTTTGCTTTTATGTTTTGTCTTATTTATTTCCAGGGAATACTGGAACGGATTTTTTACGGAGGAAATAATTAACGACCGTCGTCCTGAAACGTTTCACCATATTCTCTTACAGAGGAATATGCAGCGACGGTTAGTGCACTAGGCGCTCATTCAAAAGGGCGGCGATTAGGTCACACATTTAACCATTCAGCTTAAGGTTTTCTGTGATTTCCGTAATTGGTAAGACAAATGATGAGATGGTTCTTTTGAAAAGAGCATGGCCGATTAGTTTCCCATCCTGCCCTCAAACCGAGTTTGTCCTCGTGTGCCAGCCGCGGTGGCCCAGCGCTTCTAGGCGCTTCAGTCCGGAACCGCGCGACTGCTACGGTCGTAGGTTCGAATCCTGCCTCGGGCATGGATGTGTATGATGTCCTTAGGTTTGTTAGGTTTATATAGTTCTAAGTTCTAGAGGACTGATGACCGCAGTTGTTAAGTCCCATAGTGCTCAGAGCCATTTGAACCATTTTGTCCTCGTCATTAACGAAGTTGTTGTTGACCATACGTTATACCCTAATCTTCGTTCTTCTTTCTTGTCGTACACTGGCACCACTACGGAAATTTTAGTAGCCGGTAAAGCAGAACACATAAATCCTCAGTTAATTGTGCTGAGTACTGACCGAGACACATCCGTATTGACGATTGACATAGTGCGTCTGTCAACCATGGAGCGAATTCAGGTCGGTTTTCTGCGCCCATTCTGCCCCAAGTATATTACAAACAATTAAAGTGCTAAGGCACACAGAATAGAGTTTGTACAGTCAACGAATGAAGAGGCATATCTGTAGTACTATAAAAAGTGGAAAAAGAAATAAAACTCATAGACAGAGACAAATCCTGCAAAGGTGGGACAGAACGAAACAATCAAAATTAATGCTTTCTACGACTGGATCCCCCTTCTTTCAACAGATCATAAATCCATTATTACTACTTTTTGCAGCAGTGAATACAGTATAACAGCCTGTCTGACCTACAATTTCGACACTTAATGCCAGTTCGAGCAAATGACGTATTAGCAGCTGCGAAGTACAGTTAAAGAGTTGCTGTCTCGTGAGCAGTGTTTCCTTATCAGTGACTACCGACTGTTTTCTCTTGGCGTATCGGAACCGGTTTAGTTGCTTCGCAGTACGCGTAGCCGCGGATAAGGCACTGCTTTGTTCCACAACAAGCAAAACACATTCTGCACGCGGAAACGACAGTTGGGAGAGCGAAGGTCAGCAGCGCTTCCACTGATGCGATGAGTATAAACTGCACGCGCGGCATCTAGGATCAGAACAGTGGGTTCTATCAGATGCACTGAACACCCAGGAGAAGACAGAGATTTGGATTATGGTCTACATCCTACATACATACTCCGCAAGGCACCATAAGCTGCGTAGCGGAGGGTACCTTCCCTTTCCACACGCAAATGGAGCGAGGAAAAAACGACTATCTGTATACTTCCGTACGAACCCTGAGTCCTCATATCTAGTTTTCGTGGTCCTTCCGCGAGAAGTAATGTTTTTGGGAGTCCGACCGTTCTTCAGTCAGCCACAAATTCCGTTTATCACAGCTTTCTCAACAGCGTTTCGTTAAAGGAATGTCTCCTTCTCTGCAGGGATTCCCTTTGACTTCATGGAGTATTTCCTTAATATTCGCATCTGCAGTCTAGCGCAAAAGCGTTTTCTTAACACTCGCGTGTTGATCGGACCTACTGGTAACAAATCTAGGAGTCCGCCTCATGAATTGCTTCGACGTCTGCCTTTAATGCGACCTGGTGAGATTCCAAACACTCGAATAGTGCTAAAGAATTGGTCGCACAAGTATTCTATACGCGGTCTTCTTTATAGTCGAGCTACACTTTACTAGAATTCTCTCAATAAACCGACGTCGACCATTCTCCTTCCCTACAACCGACTTTATGTGCTCGTTCCATTTCATGTCGCTTTGCAATGTTACGCCAAGATATTTAATCGAAGTGACTCTGACATACAGTACACCACTAATAATCGTATTCAAACAATAGAGGACTATTTTTCCTACTTTTCGGCATTACATTTTTCCACATTTAGAGAAAGCTGTCATTAACGAGATCAAGTAATAATTCTTAGTAAGTCATTATGCACCCTCCTACAGCCACCGAACGACGACAATTCCCCGTAAACTACAGCATCGTCAGCAAACGGCCGCATCTGCTGCCCAACCAATCCATCAAATCGTGTGTGTATACAGTGCACAAAAGAGCAGCCTTATTAAAACTCCCTGAGACACTCCTGACGATAACCTTTTCTGACCTTTTCTGCAATGAACACTCGTCGTCCAGGACAACTTTCTATTGTCTTCAAGTGCTCACACATCTGAGGAGCTGTTTAGCACGTTCGGATCGTCGTTAACAGTTATAATGGGATGCACTAATTATGTTCTGTACGAAAATCAATTGTGGAAAATGCCGAGTCCTCTGCCAACAAACATAAAGACTCTACTGAGTCTGAATAATATCGAAATGAGTCGTGTGATAGCATGCTCTCTGTAATAATCCCATACAAATGTCTGACTAATCAAGTACTGTGATCTGAAAAAAATTACTTATGTACAACTTAGTTTTTATTTTATATTTAACTACGTCAACAAGAACCTTTAAAGTCACCGTTGATGATCAGAGATGACTGAGTTGGAAGTTGACACACATGTGGTTTTGAGGTTACATGTTAACGATTTCTAGCTTTTCTCTCTTGTTGAGCAAGTTCCAGGGTTCGTCACGTAAACACTCCACTAACGGTTAGGTTCAAAGATGGTTCAAATGGCTCTGAGCACTATGGGACTCAACTTCTGAGGTCATCAGTCCCCTAGAACTTAGAACTACTTAAACCTAACTAACCTAAGGACATCACACACATCCATGCCCAAGGTAGGATTCGAACCTGCGACCGTAGCGGTCTCGCGGTTCCAGACTGTAGCGACTAGAACCGCACGGCCACTCCGGCCGGCCACAAAACGATTAGGGAATTGTGGGTTCTCTCTATGTAAACGCTATAACGCATTTGAATTGTGACTGGGTTGTCAGGTTGCTAGGTTCTTATTCAAACGTTGGTTAGTATAGAGAAAACAATTTTGTACAAATGGTTCAAATGTTTCTGAGCACTATGGGACCTAACTTCTTAGGTCATCAGTCCCGTAGAGCTTAGAACTACTTAAACGTAGCTAACTTAAGGACATCACACACATCCATGCCAGAGGCAGGATTCCAACCTGCGACCGTAGCGGTCTCGCGGTTCCAGACTGTAGCGCCTAGAACCGCTCGGCCACTCCGGCCAGCCAATTTTGTACAGACATAGATATTGTGTCAAATTTCCTAAATTGGCGAAATCGAATTGTTGACGACCCTCCGTGTCGGACAGATGGCTAATTTGTAAACTTCTTTCCCCATTCTCTCTTTTTGTACCAAAGGCTCACACAGACAGTGGATGATGATAAAATTGTTGGTGATACGGTGCACGGGAATACGTCTGTCTGTGTCTCGCGTTTGGAAGTTTTCCAAGCCATCCAGAGTCGCCACATTGTTGGAATACAACAATGTTTTCCACCACTGACCACTTTGCACATTTTTCCACATAGCTCGTGATCTAGATGGCTATAATGAAAGTTATTTATTTATTTATATATTTTTTTAATTTGTACATGTATTAAGTGGCTTGGGTAAGATTTTCACATCTTTTCTTAAACAATCTTCTCGCCTCCCTACGATCTCAATATCATCAATGAGTAAACCGTGTTCTCTGTCTTTTAAAACATTACGAAGCTACTAATAACCTCACTTGAGAAAACTTACAAAGTCGAAACAGCTGAGCCCTAAACACAGTTCCCGTGAAACAAACGCTCCTTGGAAAACAGGTATATGATCGGGCTAAACATGAAGGCGAAACACGGTTTCTGATAGTCGGTTTTTGTCTTCCGCAAGTTATGTTACATGGAAAAGTTGGTGACTGAAAATTAGTTTTGCTTGTAGGTGACTGTATTGCTTAGGCTTGCAAAAAAATCCAATCACAAAAAATCTTACTGTCTGTGCATGGCACTATGACAAGCGTCTATGAAATAACTCTGCCCTTAGCGGACGAAATTAGTGAAAGGAGCAGTGTAAATTGATGAATTTATGTCAGTAGCCAAAAGCTGTTTTAAGGAAAACCTAAAGAATAATGGCGGGTGAACTGATGCAATGAATAAACTGGAGACTCTCGCTATTTGGAAAGTAAGGTTATACAAGATGGGCGAAGCAACGAAGGTTTTAACTAGAAGGCTATCAAAGTTGAAGAGAAGGTGCCTTCATCAAACGGAATTTCCTGGTGTCTAACACAGGCCTGCAATGGAACTGGTTCAACTGGCTCTGAGCACTATGGGACTTAACATATATGGTCATCAGTCCCCTAGAACTTAGAACTACTTAAACCTAACTAACCTAACGACAGCACACAACACCCAGTCATCACGAGGCAGAGAAAATCCCTAACCCCGCCGGGAATCGAACCCGGGAATCCGGGCGTGGGAAGTGAGAACGCTACCGCACGACCGCCTGCAATCGAGAACATAGTGTCTGAAATTGCATATTTTGGTCTCAGCAAAACTGTAGGTAAGCGAGACCCAGACAATGGGCAAACAGTAATGGCAGAGACTTCAGACTGCTGAAATGCGGTGACGCAAATAACGTTAAAATTAAATAATAGCTGTCATAGGAATTTATAGTTTACAATTTAAAGGTAATGTTGCGAACGTGTTCATTTTTCATTTTTTGTCCTCGAACTCTCGAATATCGAGACATGATTGTAGAGCCCTGAAAATGTTGGGCCGTGTACCGAGATAAATTATAGTGATTACAGTCTGACTACGAGTCCAAAGGTCTGACTCTGAATTCTCACCTGATCCTAGGATTTTTTTTCTGTTACCGAATCTTTCTCTGGCAATAATTTGTGTATTAAAAGTCGGAGAAGACAAGGGGACACCACTCCAAGTAGGACCATACCTAGTCAGGCAATGAGGTAATCAAACGAACCCTCCAACTGACAGCTTTACCTTACTCTGCAGATCAGTAATATGTGCGTGGCAGACAATACTTTACC
Organism: Schistocerca gregaria; assembly: GCF_023897955.1. NCBI lineage: Eukaryota > Metazoa > Arthropoda > Insecta > Orthoptera > Acrididae > Schistocerca > Schistocerca gregaria. The sequence goes on from NC_064921.1 coordinate 144,700,652, forward strand.
CACCTTCGTCGTCCGCTGACTAACGTCGCTAGATGCGGAAGAAGAAAGCGTGGTGATCACTTACCTAGTTTTGCTGGTGGCAAAGATTGAAATGAGACCCACTCGATCCAGATGGGAAGCCATTTGATTAAATAATTTGCCAAATTGACACACCACTCACCGAAGTGGCTTCAAATCGAGACTGATAGCCATACATTTATACAGGGAGTTAGGGGTAAAACAGCAGATACCGTGATCATTGGTACCTTAATTGTATCCACTTGTGTTAGTTGTTTTTTTTCTGTGCATTTAAGTCTTCCCGCAAACACGTCACATAATTTATTACTTGATGTTTTCTACACGGTCGGAACTGCATCTCTAAGTGGGCTACATCTGTCACTATAAACTAACTGTTTCGCATCCTCGCATCCACACTTCAACAACACAACACCTGACATGTTGCCTAGGAAAACATAAGCATTAATGGGTTGCTCTTGCCACATGCACTTGTAGGTACTAAACAACCTAAAAACATACTACTCCCAATAGCTATAATTATTAGTCTGCAGATGAAGTAAATAATGATGTAATGTTGTTCAGCACACTGTCCTCAACCCCCAATAAAAATATGTGCACTAACACCTTGTATATTACGATTTCTTACTGTATCATTGATGGACAGACCCCAAGAAGAATGATTGCTTATGGGACCATGTGTGACCTCTTACTAGTGTTTCTTCGTGATGCCTGAATGGATATGTATGGAGGTAAATAGTGTTAACAGATTTTGAGGGAGAAAATCCGTTCCGGGACTATTCCTAGTAGATTTTTGTGAGATTATAGACGTCTTTCTTCAAGTGCCTGATTATTTAAATTCCCCCTCAATGACATAACCTGTTACTAATCACGTTTCTTTTCGTTGTGCACATTCCATGTCCAATCTCAATATCGACGCAGATGCCACTAAAGGCGCGCGGGATTAACCGAGCGGTCTCAGGCGCTGCAGTCATGGACTGTGCGGCTGGTCCCGGCGGAGGTTCGAGTCCTCCCTCGGGCATGGGTGTGTGTGTGTTTGTCCTTAGGATAATTTAGGTTAAGTAGTGTGTAAGCTTAGGGACTGATGACCTTAGCGGTTAAATCCAATAAGATTTCACACACATTTGAACATTATCCCACTAAAGGAAGTGGAAGAATGTGGACTGCATTGTAGAGGACTATCCACATCGCGCATTTGGAGACTTTTACACGGGGTGATTTTAAGTGATGTGGAAGGTTTGTCAAGCTAAAATCGTAATTTTTAATTATTTCGATTTATGGCAGTATCGATAATCTGTTAGTGCATACAGGTCGTACAGGTGATTTATAAACAATATCTTGCGAAGACAAACTTCAGACGGTGAATCTTGCGAAGACAAACTTCAGACAGTGAGAGATTGCGCTGTGGTGAGACACGGGACGCGCATTTGGGAGGACGGGGGTTCGAATCCCTGACCGGCTATCCTGATTTAGATTTTCTGTGGTTTACATAAACAACTGAGGGCAAATGCCGGGATGGTTTCTTTGAAAAGGAAACGGCCGGTTTCTCTACGCAATCCTAGCTTGTGCTTCGTCTCTAATGACATCATAATCCACTTGACGTTAATCCATATCTTCCTTTTTCTCCCTATAGACTTCGTCTTCTTAGTATGTTAACAAATAGTCGATATATGCCACTAACTGTACCTACAACTGAGCGTACGCGACCGTTCAAACCTTTAAGCACTGTTACTCCCAAACTTTGATGTGACATGTAGTCCTTAATTTTTGACTGTGTAGTCAAAGTGCACAACTTTACATTTCTCTCCGTCTACATTTTACTGTCAATCTCTTCGCACCAGGAAAGTAGTTCGTCAACATTTGATCGCAAAGACTGGTCTGGAAGAAACCGTGAATATTTTCGTTTAATGACTCGTACTCTTTGAATGGTCTTTCAAAGGAAAAAAAGTTTACGGCTGTGCACTCCCGCAGACAACTAGGTCTTCAGAGACCAGAATACAATCTCGGACTGGAGAAGAAAATCGACCGTGCCGCCCTCCCCCCCCCCCCCCCCCAAAAAAAAATCCCTGTATTTACCGTAAGCGATTTAGGGTAATCACGGAAACCCTTAAACTGGAAAGCAATCGAGGCCTTAACCAGTTTCCTCCTGGGGGGGCTTTCAGAACAGCGTGTGATCGCACTGTGTTGTACAACAGGAAGACAAATCATTGTCAGACCAATCTGATGAATAAATTTTCAATGGGGATGTCTACAAACATACTTGCACAGTGATTACAACGAATCAGTTACATGAAGTTTTATGTCGTGTGTCGAAGACGACAAACGTTGTCTTGAGATGTTGCTGTGTTTTACAAAGTTAAGAATTCTGTAGGGAATGGCGTGATAACCGCCTGTTTCGTTTGTAATCGTAAACTACATCTGCCGTTGACACTCTCAAACAACTCATCATATCGATCGGAATTGGGCTGAAGCGCTAACGATTCATTCTCCTGCAGTACTGCGCGGGGAAGACCGATTGTACGAGTCATTGTGAATGAGAGTGCCTGTTTCAAAGAAACACTGCCAGGATCCGAACAAATGGTTGAAATTTTTAATCTCCCAGCAATATTCTCAAATTAACGATTTCCCTGCCTAAGTAGCTGCATCGCTGGAGAGGAATCCTGGAATGCAACACTGAAAAATGCCATTTAAGTTTCTACTGAAGTCGAAATACAAGAAGAAATTTTGTTCTCTATAGGAATATCAAATGGCAGCTTCCCGCTCCAGCACTGTCACCAATACCCTGTCTTGCAGTAACATCAAACATAGAACTTAACTTTTCTAAAGCTATTATAGTACAAACTTACTGAGATAGATTAGAGTAAAGTAATGTTCGAATAAGGACTCATGCAGTCAATAATAGAAACGACTGTTGTGCGACACCATGAACCCATCTTCATGACAGGAAAGTAGCGTAAATGCCATAGCAAGAAAAACACAATTTAATGTGCGACGTGCATTTCTAACAAGTGCATGTTTCACATAGTAGTCGTCCAGTAAACGCATTCTCGATTTTGTATTTATACAACAAAGTACGTTGTTGGAATTTTAACTGACCTAAATGTGCCAATCTGAAGGACGTCCGTTGTTAAACTTCTCACATTACGTTCTCTAGAAAGCAATGACTTATTGCACATATTGTCTTCTTTGTGATTCTTTTTTCAGTTGAAGATCTTCTGCAGTCCTACAAAGGCGGGCTGATTACAGACGTAAATGTAAGGACATTCCACAGTGAATGATCTAGCACAATGATTTAATTTGTCGGGAAGCTGAATTAGACCTACGTATTTTGTTTCACGGGACGCACAATTTAACGCAGATCTGAAATGTGAAGCACCCACTTCCGGTAATCCTTTTAATATGTACTTTTGTACAGACAGTACAAATTTGTGTCGTATAAAGTGGTTGCTGAAATATTATGTCAGAAACAAGAGACTTCTGAGTACGAACAAGCGTAATACTTCACAGAAAATTGTTGTCGACAGGTGTTCCATTGCTAACTGCCATTTCCTATGACACACACATACTCATTCATTCTTGCGGAAGCACACATCGTACTACAGTGTTCCATTCATGATAGAGACGTCGGCTCACCTGCGACAAGCGTGCAGAGGACCAAGAATCCCGCCAAAGCGACTGTCGACCCTGCCGTCACCATCTTGCGCCTTGATGTATCTATCGACCAGAACCCGCGTGCCGTGTCCTGCAGGATCCACCGAGCCGCCCGTTGCCTGACTGCAGACCCAACTGGGTTGCGCGCGCACCTCCGCTACCCCCGTCCCCCTCGCAGCGCCCCCTACTCCCCCTCCGCTGTGACAGCATAGAGGGTCACGTGACGCGGCCCCTCAGTGACGTCACCGAGTCGCGGATGCTGGACTCGCAGAGCGGAGCGATCGGTGCGGCGCCGGCGTCTAGCCGCGGGCTGTGCACCAAGGTCGCTGGACCCCCCGACACAAATAATATCTCTGTGAGTGTGCCCGCCACTCGGCTGCGGGGGAACGACGTACGAACGAGCGCAGCCCATTGGCAAGTGCCCTAAACGTTCGGCACGCAAACTTTGACCTACTACCGCACTTCACTGAGTGCGTAACGCTTTACTACGAGCCAGTTTTTGAGTCATACCTTTCTGAAGTGCAACAGAGGAGCGGACAAGCACGTAGGAGTTGATCCGTCTACCACTCGTCTTATTATAAATAGTGATATTTTATTTTATTTCAACTCTGTCGTATATTTTTTGGTTACTTTACGCCTATTCCCGTTTTATACTTATTTTTATTACACACTATCCTAATGTAAATATAAACTGGAATATGAGAAACAGGAGAATATGTATTTGTCGAAGTTAATTCCGTCTTCTTTCTTTCTTGGTCTTATTTTAGAGCCTATACAATGTATTCAATTTTAGAATGATATCTGTAATCAGTTCTTTTTTAACACTTTGTTATATTCTGACCAGTTTAATCTGTCAGAAGGCGGATACATTTTATATGAACAAACATTTTTTACATTAAAATAACTGCCTTCTTATAATCAGCTGCGAATAAAGACGTGTAATTTTAAATGAACGTCATGTATGTATCAACCATCTCTAGGATTGCGTTGCATCCTACATGTAACTGGTTGATGCATGAATGGCAGTTTTGACTCGTGTTTTTTTACGTGTTGTGACTTGTTGCAGTGCAGTATAATGGGAGGTACATTTTTTTATAACTTCTGTCATTTGTTTTTTAGTTTCTTGTTACTTAGCAATGTACTGCCTTTACTTCTATTGTACAATATGAAGATGCCTATTGCATAACAGGAACCGGTAATTCTGTTCAAAAATTTGTGCGATCAAGACGAATAAAAATTCTGTTGATCATAGTCGTTCTGCAGATCGTAATTTTATGCCAAATTCTGTTCAGTGAGCCGAACATTCTGGGCTTCCTGCATAGCACCTGCAGTTCTTGAGGCTGACGAACAGACAAAATCGTAAATATAATATCGGCTTTTGGTTTAGAATGTGTTTTACAAACGAAACATACCCATTATTTTTTTCTGTTTCAAGCGAACAGAAATGTAGGACAGGGTTACATAAGACACACTTTACTTTCATTTGCAAAGCATGTTCAGAGTTGAGTGGTGTTTATTACTCCTTCTTACATGAATCAAGTTGACAGGCTAGCAGAGGCTGTAGCCGAGACGACACGGTTGTGCTTTAACCCTTCGTAGGTTTTATGCTTTTTGGAATTCGAATTTTATCTTGGCAAATTTTCATTTTTTGCACTTCACTTTTGTAAAACTTTGCACAAGTTTTCCATGATTTCGAATGATAACAGCCAGTGTCAATTTTTGCAGATCTGTCTTTTTCCGCCATCATTCTGTAAATAATTTCTCAGCTTTCTTTTCGACTTACACTGTAGATATCATAATTCATATTGAAATACACTCTAAGGAAAAAAACAGGAAAAGAAACGACGCACCACGAAGGAATTATCCGAATGGGACGGAAATCGATTGATGCGATTTAGATATACGGAAGCCAGCCGCTGTGACGGAGCGGTTCTATGCGCTTCAGTCTGGAACCACGTGGCCGCTACGGTCGCAGGCTCGAATCCTGCATCGGGCATGGATGTGTGTGATGTCCTTAGGTTAGTAGTTCTAAGTTCTAGGGGACTGATGACCTCAGATGTTAAGTCCCATACAGCTGAGAGCCATTTGAAACATTTGAACATGTACGGAAAAACATATAATTACAATTTCAGAAAAAACTGAATAATTTAATCAAGAGGGAGAGTTCAACATATTAAGAAAATCAATGGCGCGTTTGCCCACCTTTGGCCGTTATGCAAGCAGTTATTCGGGTTGGCATTGATTGACAGAGTTGTTGGATGTCCTACTGAGGGATTTCGTGCCAAATTCGGTCCAGCTGGTGCGTTAGATCGTCAAAACGCCGAGCAGGTTTGAGGATCCTGCCCATGGAGCTTCAAACGTGCTCTGTTGGGGAGAGATCTGGCGACCTTGCTGACCGACGCAGTGATTGGCAAGCACGAAGACAAGCAGTAGGAATTCTCACCATGCGCGGGCGGGCATTATCTTGCTGAAATGTAGCCCAGAATGGCTTACCATAAAGGATAACCAAGCACGGAGCAGAATGTTGTCGACGTACCGCTGTGTTGTAGGGGTGCTGTATGAAAAGAAAATGCACCCCAGACCATCATACCTGGTGGTGAGTCCATATGCCGGGCGTCACTCTGGATGGTATCCCATTGATATCTGGGGCATCTTCGGACACATCTTCACTAGTCTGCGGGGCTCAAATGGAAGCGGGACGCAACACTGAAGGCATATCTACTCCAGACAATAAAATTCCAGGTCGGAGGCGTGTCTGGAGGCGCCCCGGACAGCGGTGGAATACCAATCTCAATAGCGCCCTCCATACGGCCAGACAACCAGGAGCGACAGTCTGGAATACCATTTATTTTGGTTGGTTGGTTGGTTGACGTGGGGGAGGGGACCAAACAGCGAGTTCAAATTGGTTCAATCGGATGAGGGAAGGATGGGGAAGGAAATCGGCCATGCCCTTTCAAAAGAACCATCCCGGCTTTTGAATGATTTAGGAAAATCACAGAAAACCTAAATCAATGTGGCCGGACGCGAGTTTGAGCCGTCGTTCTTTCGAATGCGAGTCCAGTGTGCTAACCACTGCGGCATTTCGCTCGGTCCATTCCTTTTCGTAGCAGGACACCTGTGATTGTCATCCGCTGCACCCTCGCAGCACAGCGGTACGTCGACAATATTCTGCGCCCCACTTGGTTGCCCTTCAAATGGTTCAAATGTCTCTAAGCACTATGGGACTCAACATCTGAGGTCATCAGTCCCCTAGACTTAGAACTACTTAAAGCTAACTAACCTGAGGGTTGGGTTGGGTTGTTGTGGGGAAGGAGACCAGACAGCGAGGTCATCGGTCTCCTCGGATTAGGGAAGGACGGGGAAGGAAGTCGGCCGTGCCCTTTCAAAGGAACCATCCCGGCATTTTCCTGGAGCGGTTTAGGGAAATCACGGAAAACCTAAATCAGGATGGCCGAACGCGGGAATGAACCTTCGTCCTCCCGAATGCGAGTCCAGTATGCTAACCACTAACTAACCTAAGGACATCACACACATCCATGCCCGAGGCAGGATTTGAACCTGCGACCGTAGCAGCAGCGTGGTTCCGGACGGAAGCGCCTAGAACCGCTCGGCCACAGCGGCCGGTGGCTGCCCTTCATGGAAAGCTATCCTGGCCTTGCATTTCAGCAAGTTAATGCCACTCGCTCACTAAGAGAGGTTTCACTGCTTGCCTTCGCGCCTGCCAAATCGTATCTTAGCCAGCATGGTCACCGGATGTGTCCACAACTCAGAACGTTTGGAGCATTATTGGCAGGGCCCTGCAGCCAGCTCTAGATTTTGACTATTAGATGCTCCAATTGGTCGATATTTCTCAGGAGGACATCCAAGTACTCTGTCAATTAAAGCCAAGCCGAATAACAGCTTGCCAAAGTGCCAGAGACAGCCCCACACGTTATTCACTTGCTCCGTTTGTAAAGCTCTTTAATAAATTATCCAATTTTTCAGTAATTCTAATAATTTTTTTGTCTTTACTTGTACATCACATCTACCTATTTCCACCCCATTCGGATAATGCCATTGTGGAGCATGTCTTCTTTCTTTCTTTCTTTTTTTCTTAGTGTGTGCATTCTTCTGTGATGTCTTTTCTTTTTTCGTACCCGGAATGGCTTTATATGCGATATCCGGTATCCCTTCAGCGATGAAATTATTTTCGTTATTAACTATATGTATTTCTCATTCATTTCTTGAACTGTGTATATGTTAAAACAAATGTTCGAAAGCTTGTATAGTGTGGTTACTGTGTCATTTGTCTTCGTAACGGCTTTGATGTGCTTTTTACGCAACATTAGTTTAAATACGGTTCGCCTCCTTCTCTTATTGTCTTCTGTGATTTCTTTCACCAGATTTCCTTTGCATCATCTCCTGTCCTCTCGAAGATATTTCCGAACAGTTTTGGCTAAGTCTGTATGTTCTAACATGTCTCTATTATCGTTTACTTGAAATACATTTTCTGTAGTAGCTGCTTCTTTCCATTTGATGTAGCAGCTTTTGTTATTTGCGGAAGTATCTTCTGCCTTTTTCTATATCGTCTTATCCTTATAAGAGACTCAGCTTGTTCCTTGAATTCATCAGTTACGTCTCCCTTTCGTTAAATGTCACCATCTACGTTTTGGGCTTCCTGTCTGATGAGTCGTTTCTTTTTTCTTGTCTATCTATTTTAAACTGCATTTTACGGATTGCTTCAAATTCGGAAATGGTCATATCCTATAAAATTTCTGCATCTTTAGATTAAATTGGTCTGTTTCAGTTGATCCCTGTCAAGTCTATTTTATATTTCTTCTGTAAGGGCAAATATGTTATTGCAACGGCAAATTCGTCTGTATGTGGCCTCTGTCATTTCTGGTATTATACTCGAAGTTTCCCACCGACAAATTGTAGCTTAGTCGTCGTCCTACTGTCTCATCTATAGGTGGACAATCGTAATTGCATCAGTATGGGGTAGATAATGCGAATTTAGTGGTCTTTTGCAGAGTGTTCATCTGTCCAGAAAGAAATTTTCGCTTTGCCGTCGAGTGTGCGCTGATATGAAACTTCCTGGCAGATTAAAACTGTGTGCCGCACCGAGACTCGAATTCGGGACCTTTGCCTTCCACTGGCAAGTGTTCTACCATCTGAGTTACCCAAGCAAAACTCATGACCCCTCCTCACAGCTTTAATTCCGCCAGTACCTCGTCTCCCACCTTCCAAACGTCACAGAAGCTCTTCCGCGAACGTAGCAGAACTAGCACTCCTTTAAGAGAGGATATTGCGAAGACATGGCTTAGCCACAGCCTGGGGGATGTTTCCAGAATGAGATTTTCACTCCGCAGCGGAGTGTGCACTGATATGAAACTTCCTGGCAGATTAAAACTGCGTGCCAGACCGAGACTCGTACTCGGGACCATTGCCTTTCGTGGGCAACTGCTTTACCAAGCTTCGCGGAAGAGCTTCTGTGAAGTTTGGAAGGTAGGAGACGAGGTACTGGCAGACTTGACGCTGTGAAGCCGGAGCGTGAGTCACGCATGGGTAGCTAAGTTAGTAGAGCACTTGTTTGGGTAGCTCAGATGGTAGAACACTTGCACGTGAAAGACAATGGTCCTGAGTTTGAGTCCCTTTCTGGCACGCAGTTTTAATCTTCCAGGAAGTTTGATATCAGCGCACAATCCGTTACAAAGTCAAAATCTCATTCTGGAATCACAATATACACTAACGAATGGGACTCCACAGACAGCTCGATGTATTAAAAATAATATACTCTTCTTTTACTTTTTTAAACCAGTTCTTATGTAAATATATCAGATTAACTTTATCTTTGACTTCCTGGACGCTGATATGTGATGTTCTTTTTAAATAGTTATGGCTGGCTACAACAATCTTGATGCTTTCCCTCAATGCTTCTGCATCCAACGTGCTCCTTTTTTCATTTGGTCCCTCTGTGGATGGTCCTGTAGCTCAGGCTTGTTAGGCTAGACAGATAGAAAAAGTGCATGACACTACATTTGAATCAAGCAGATGGAATGAAAGTGAAGCAGCTATGGTTTTTCCGTCTCTGGCAGATACTTCCCAGATAATGACGTTAGCTTTGAACTGCCTGTCACGCGCCTAAAAAGTGAGCCGTAAAGTAAAGGAATATCGTAGCCAAGCCAAGTGCTCCGGTAAACTGTATACCATAATATTAAACATGCATTAGTAAATTTCATTCAAAACAAAGATACCTGTTAAACTTACCTGTGAAAGATTTGTAACAAATTCTGCCTTGGGATTCAATGGGGCCATCTCTGTCTCATTATATCGCCTTCAGGAAATTTGAACACATGAACCTTGTTTGCTTCTGTGTAATTGCCTTTACCTTTCGGTACGCAGCACATAATAATCATAATGAAGGTGAAAGTGAATAAACTTGTATTATGTTGCTTTAAACTCATAGAAACACAGCTTAGTAACACATAATGATTTCTGTTTACTGAAATACCAGCCTCGTAACTATCACATAGCACAATGAGCTTTTTTTATGTCCAACATTTCGTTGATGCAAAGCAAGACAGCTGTTGACTTTTTGACGCTTCTCAGTGACGTCACAACTTCGAGTTTTCTCAGTTGCAAGGCTTTTGCATCAAGGTGGTGTCACTGAAACACCACGTCAGATCTGCCGCTTGGTCAGGTTTCTTTCAGGGGTAGCCACGCCACCGCTGACGTAATAAAACTGAGACGCTCTTTCCGGAGTCCCAGTCTGAAGCACCTTCTAGTCGCAGTCGGTTGTTTTTAGTACTTCGGGAAGTTGGGCCTGCAAGTTAGCCAGTATATTAGCTGGAACATGTTCTGGACTTGACTGCTTTGAAGTCAGACGAGTAGAGTAAACTCAATTTAGGAATCAGGGCACATCTGAAGTAGATGCACGTTATGGCCGTGATCGGAGTAACGAGACGCAGTCGCGATTCTACAAGCTTTCACCGAGTGCTCGTAAGTGCATCTGTGAAAATCAATGCGTTCATCTGCCCGCCTCTTCTTTTTCCGTTTCTACTGATCTCGTGGCTCATTAACTGCTTGTTTATTTCCTTCTGATTAGTTCTCTCTCGATGCAATGAGTAATTTTCCCCGTAGACTGGAACGACCACTCACCGTTATTTTCGTGTTTAATTTTTGTATTGCACTACTGGCCATAAGAATTGCTACACCAAGAACAAATGCAAATTGTAAACGGGTATTCATTGGACGAATATATTATACTAGAACTGACATGTGGTTACATGTTCACTGTTCACGCAATTTGGGTGCATAGATCTTGAGAAATCAGTACCCAGAACAGCCACCTCTGGCCGTAATAACGGCCTTGATACGCCTAGGCATTGAGTCAAACAGAGCTTGGATGGCGTGTACAGGTACAGCTGTCCATGCAGCTCCAACACGATACCACAGTTCATCAAGAGTAGTGACTGGCGTATTGTGACGAGCCAGTTGCTCGGCCACCATTGACCAGACGTTTTCAATTGGTGGGAGATCTGGAGAATGTGTTGGCCAGCGCAGCAGTAGAACATTTTCTGTATCCAGAAAGGCCCGTACAGGACCTTCAACATTCGATCGTGCATTATCCTGCTGAAATGTAGGGTTCCGCAGGGGTCGAATGAAGGGTCGAGCCACGGGTCGTATCACATCTGAAATGTAAAGTCCACTGTTCAATGTGCCGTCAATGCGAACAAGGGGTGCCGAGACGTGTAACCAATGGCACCCCATACCATCACGCCGGGTGATATGCCAGTATGGTGAAGACGAATACACGCTTCCAACGTGCGTTCACCGCGATGTCGCCAAACACGGATTCGACCATCATGATGCTGTAAACAGAACCTGGTTCCATTCGAAAAAATACGTTTTGCCATTCGTGAACCCAGGTTCGTCATTGAGTACACCATCGCAAGCGCTCCTGTCTGTGATGCAGCGTAAAGGGTAACCGCAGCCATGTTCTCCGAGCTAATAGTCCACAAATGTCGTCGAACTGTTCGTGCAGATGGTTGTCTTGCAAACGTCCCCATCTGTTGACTCAGGGATCGAGACGTGGCTGCACGATCCGTTACAGCCATGCGGATAATATGCCTGTCATCTCAACTGCTAGGTATACGAGGCCATTGTGATCCAGCACGGCGTTCCATATTACCCTCCTGTACTCACCGATTCCATATTCTGCTAACAGTCACTGGATCTAGACCAACGCGAGCAGCGATGTCGCGAAACGATAAACCTCTATCGCGATAGGCTACAATCCGACCTTTATCAAAGTCGGAAACGCAATGGTGCACATTTCTCCTCCTTACACGAGGCATCGCAACAGCGTTTCACCAGGCAACGCCGGTCAACTGCTATTTGTGTATGAGAAATCTGTTTGTATAGGAGAAATCGGTTGGAAACTTTCCTCGTGTCAGCACATTGTAGGTGTCGCCACCGGTGTCAACCTTGTGTGAATGCTCTGAAAAGCTTATCATTTTCATATCACAGCATCTTCTTCCTGTCTGTTAAATTTCGCGTCTGTAGCACGTCATCTTCGTGGTTTAGCAGTTTTAATGGCCAGTAGTGTATTATACTGTTGATAGCTCGCTTGTGGCAGTAGTATCCCAAAATGGTAGATTTATGGCTTTTCCAGCATTGTGAAAGCTGCCTTGCTTTTTCCCCTAAGCAATTCAAATACGCCTCTAGTCAAATACTTATAATAGATTGCGAGTTCCGATGCTGAACTGTGAAGGAGATACTCAGTTTTGCAGGTAATCCCTAATTTCTGTGTAAAATTTCTAGAATCAGTGACGTAGCTGAAGGTACATTTGTGACCGATCGTGCCCCATATTTTCATTTAATTAATCTCGTCACGAGACGTGACGAATCAGCGATATAATTCCCTCTACGGCTTCACTGGCTTGGATATTTGCATCCCCAGTAAGAGGAGTTACATGATGAACAAACAGTGGCATGCCGTATACAAAAAGGGCTGCGCAGATATTCAATATCTGCATGATATAAATTTAGCAGCAAGCTGACACAAAGAGATACGCTTTAATGTCGGAGGGTGGAACTGCGAGAATTAGCCGAAAGCGAGCGAGGCGGTGCGGTTTTTGGATTCAGTCATAGTATTAGTGTGCTGTGCTCGTGGAGAGCCGGGATCAATACCCACTCGGCCCTTCCGACACAGGTTTTTCGTGGTTTCCAAAATAACAACAGGTGACGGACGGTATCATTACTTAAACAAGCTGGAACTTCATGGCACATTCCGTGCCGGACCGAGAATTGAATTCTCAACCACCCCTTTCTTAGCTATCGGACTATCCGGGTACGCTATTACTTTATATAATTATGCGTTCCATGTCCACAATTCTTTCGTCTGATTTCTTTTGTGGTATGAAAGAGAAAGCCGCCTGGTAGAATTTTGCGCTGAGAATAACTTAATCATAGCTAACACTTGGCTCAAGAATCATGAAAGAAGGTTGTATACATGGAAGAACCTGAAGATACTAGAAGATATCAGATGGATTATATAATGGTAAGACAGAGATTTAGGAACCAGGTTTTAAATTGTAAGACATTTCCAGAGGCAGATGTGGACTCTGACCACAATCTATTGGTTATGCACTGTAGATTAAAACTGAAGAAACTGCATGTTGTATACATGGAAGAACCTGAAGATACTAGAAGATATCAGATAGATTATATAATGGTAAGACAGAGATTTAGGAACCAGGTTTTAAATTGTAAGACATTTCCAGGGGCAGATGTGGACTCTGACCACAATCTATTGGTTATGCACTGTAGATTAAAACTGAAGAAACTGCAAAAAGGTACGTATTTGAGGAGATGGGACCTGGATAAACTGAAAGAACCAGAGGTTGTAGAGAGTTTCAGGAAGAGCATAAGGGAACAATTGACAAGAATGGGGGAAAGAAATACAGTAGAAGAAGAATGGATAGCTTTGAGTAATGAAGTGGTGAAGGCAGCAGAGGATCAAGTGGGTAAAAAGATGAGGGCTAGTAGAAATCCTTGGGTGACAGAAGAAATACTGAATTTAATTGATGAAATGAGAATATATAAAAATGCAGTAAATGAAGCAGGTAAAAAGGAATACAAACGTCTCAAAAATGAGATCGACAGGAAGTGCAAAATGGCTAAGCAGGGATGGCGAGAGGGCAAATGTAAGGATGTAGAGGCTTACCTCACTACGGGTAAGATAGATACTGCCTAGAGGAAAATTAAAGAGACCTTTGGAGAAAAGAGAACCACTTGTATGAATATCAAGGTTTCAGATGGAAACCCAGTTCTAAGCAAAGAAGGGAAAGCAGAAAGGTGGAAGGAGTTATAGAGGGACTATACGAGGGTGATGTACTTGAGGACAATATTATGGAAATGGAAGAGGATGTAGATGAAGATGAAATGGGAGATAGGATACTGCGTGAAGAATTTGATAGAGCACTGAAAGACGTAAGTCTAAACAAGGCCCCGGGAGTAGAGAACATTCCATTAGAACTACTGACAGCCTTGGGAGAGCCAGTCCTGACAAAACTTTACCATCTGGTGAGAAAAATGTATGAGACAGGCGGAATACCTCAGACTTCAAGAAGAATATAATAATTCCAATCCCAAAGAAAGCAGGCGTTGACAGATGTGAAGATTACCGAACTATCAGTTTAATAAGTACGGCTGCAAAATACTAACGCGAATTCTGTACAGACGAATGGAAAAACTGGTAGAAGCTGACCTCGGGGACGATCAGTTTGGATTCCGTAGAAATATGGGAACACGTGAGGCAATACTGACCCTACGACTTATCTTAGAAGCTAGATTAAGAAAAGGCAAACCTACGTTTCTAGGATTTGTAGACTTGGAGAACGCTTTTGACTATGTTGACTGGAATAATCTCTTTCAAATTCTGAAGGTGTCAGGGGTAAAATACAGGAAGCTAAAGGCTATTTACAATTTGTACAGAAACAAGATGGCAGTTATAAGAGTCGAGGGACATGAAAGGGAAGCAGTGCTTGCGAAAGGAGTGAGACAGGGTGGTAGCCTCTCCCCGCCGTTATTCAATCTGTATATTGAGCAAGCAGTAAAGGAAACAAAAGAAAAATTCGGAGTAGGTATTAAAATCCATGGAGAAGAAATAAAAACTTTAAGGATCGCCGATGACATTGTAATTCTGTCAGAGACAGCAAAGGACTTGGAAGAGCAGTTGAACGGAATGGACAGTGTCTTGAAGGGAGGATGTAAGATGAACATCAACAAAAGCTAAACGAGGATAATGGAATGTAATCGAATTTAATCGGGCGATGCTGAGGGAATTAGATTAGGAAATGAGACACTTAAAGTAGTAAAGGAGTTTTGCTATGTGGGGAGCAAAGTAACTGATGATGGTCGAAGTAGAGAGGATATAAAATGTAGACTGGCAATGGCAAGGAAGGCGTTTCTGAAGAAGAGAAATTTGTTAACATCGAGTATAGATTTACATGTCAGGACGTCTTTCCTGAAAGTATTTTTATGGAGTGTAGCCATGTATGGAAGTGAAACATGGACAATAAATAGTTTGGACAAGAAGAGAATAGAAGCCTTTGAAATGTGGTGCTACAGAAGAATGCTGAAGATTAGATGGGTAGATCACGTAACTAATGAGGAAGTATTGAATAGGATTGGGAAGCTGAGGAGTTTGTGGCACAACTTGACCAGAAGAAGGGATCGGTTGGTAGGACATATTATGAGGCATCAAGGGATCACCGATTTAGTACTGAAGACCACAACAACAACATAGAAGACCTCATTAGTATTACACACCAACGTAGAAGACTAAAACGGCCATACCGTCAAGTCATTGCGTTCTTTATTATGGTCAAATGCAAACAGAAATTACATTCGTGTGAAATTCCAGATTTTCAAGAAAAAAAAATGCTCTTACCCGTATTTTACTGATAACTATAATGAATGAACTTAAAAGCTCTTTCATACGCTTCAAATCGCGCGTAATGGCGTTAATGACAAACTTAAGACAACTACGGAATTAAAGGATAACTCTTTCGAAATCCCGTAATTCCCACCCACTTGAAGGCCCAAGTTTGAAATTTGGCTGCTACGGTCGCAGGTTCGAATCCTGCCTCGGACATAGATGTATGTGATGTCCTTACGTTAGTTTGGTTTAAATAGTTCTACGTCTAGGGGACTGATGACCTCAGATGTTAAGTCCCATAGAGCTCAGAGCCATTTGAAGCATTTGATAGCGATATGCACATATACAGATGACGGCAGCATCGCGTACACAAGGTGTAACAGGGTAGGGCATTGGCGGAGCTGTCGTTTGTACTCAGATGATTAATGTGAAAAATTTTCCGACGTGATTATGGCCGCACAACAGGATTTAACGAACTATGAACGTGGTGTGGTAGTTGAAGCTAGACGCATGTGGCGTACCGTTTCGGAAATCGTTAGGGAATTCAATATTCCAAGATCCACAGTGTCAAGAGCGTGCCGAGAATATCAAATTTCAGACATTACCTCTCATCACAGACAACGCAGTGGCCGACGGGTTTCAATTAACGACAGAGAGCAGCGGAATTTGCGTAGTCAGTGCCAACAGACAAGCAACAGTGCATGAAAAAACAGCAGAAATCAATGTGGGACGTACGACAAACGTATCATTTTAGAACAGTGTGGCGAAATTTGCCGTTAATGGGCTGTGGCAGCAGATGACGAACACGAGTTTCTTTGATAACAGCACGACATCGCATGCAGGACATCCCCTGGGCTCGTTAGCATGTCGGTTCTACCCAAGACTGGAAAACCATGACATGCTCAGATGAGTTAGTAAGAGCTGATGGTAGGGTTCAAGCTTGGCGTAGACCCTACGAAGACAGGAATCCAGGTTGTCAACAAGCCACTGTGCAAACTGATATTGGCTCCATAATGGTGTGGGCTGTGTTTATACGGAATGGACAGAGTCCTCTGGTCCACGTGAACCGATTATTGACTGGAAACGGTTGCGTTCGGCTATTTGGAGTTGCTGCCAGTCATGGACATCACGTTCCCAAACAGCGATGTCATGGGCCGGGCCACAATTGTTCGCTATTTATTTGAAGAACATTCTGGACAATTCGAAAGAACGATTTGGCCATTCAGGTCATCAGACACGAATCCCAGCGACCTAATCGAGAGTTCAGTTTGTGCATAAAATCGAGGAGTTGCAGCACTTCCGTTAAGGAACAAGAATGGCAGGATGTTTATAGTACCGATAACATAGCTGACAAATATAATGCTTTCCTTAACACATTTCTCATGCTCTTTGAAAATTAATTTCCGTTAGAACTTAACAGGGTAATAGCAGTAAAAGGCAGCCTGCGTGGCTGACTAGAGGGATGATGATATAATGTAGAACAAAATGGGAATTATATAAAAATATTGGAAGTAGTCACAGTCAGGCTACAGTAGCTCGTTACAAACAGTGTTGTAAGGTACGTAAAAATGTTATTAGGGTGGCAAACAGTATGTGGTACGCATATAGACTAGGTAATTCACAGGATAAAATTAAAACCCTATGGTCAGTCGTGAGGGAAGTGTCTGGTTAGCAGCACATGGTCGACGATATAAAGTCAGTTCGTAGTAAAAGTATTTCTGTTACTGTTAAGTCAAATATATGTACAGCATTTAACAATTATTTTCTGATCATTGGTGGTGAATTTGTACAGGGAATCATATAACTCTCTTGGAAAACGCCTTTACGAGAGTGATGCTTGAAATACTCCTCTGTGATACTGACAAGGAGGAGACTGAGTCAATAGTTAAATTACTGAAGACTAAGGACTCTGATGGATATGACGGACTACCTAGCAGAATACTAAAGTACTGTACTGCCCATGTTAGCTCTGTACTTAGACATATTTGTAATTTATCCTTTAGGAATGGTTATTTTCCTGAACGATTTAAGTACGCAGTAGTAAAGCCGCTTTTAAAAAGGCAGAAAGGGGTAATGTAGACAATTTTAGAGCTATTTCTATGCCATCAGTGTTTGCTGAAGTTAGTGAAAAGGTTGTGTATGTAAGGATAATGGTGATCATTTTATTTCACATAATTTGCTATCAAATGTAGAGTTCGATTTTAGAAGTGGTTTAACAACTGAAAGTGCTACATTCTCCTTTCTCTGTGAGGTACTGTGGAGATTAAACAAAAGGTTTCGAACTCTTGGCTTCTTCTTTTATTTAACTAAGACATTTGATTGTGTTGATCACAAAATTTTGCTCCAGAAGTTTGACTATCATGGAATACGGGGAGTATTTCACAGTTGGTTCACTTCTTACTCCAACGACAGATAGCTAAAGGTTATTATCCACAGTGTTCAGAATGGCTATGATGTGGGGTCTGAGAGGAGCACAGTAAAATGGGGAGTGCCCTAGGGATCAGTGTTGGGGCCACTCCTGTTCATTATGTGTATAAATGGTATGGCCTCTAGTATTACAGTTGATTCTAAAATATTTCTGTTTGATGGCTGTAAAGGACGTTGTGTGCAACATTGACAATGTTTCGAATTGTGCAGTTCATGACGTAAGTTCACGGATTGTAGAAAATAAAGTAACGCTGAAACATAGTAAGACATAGTTTTCACAGTTTCTGACACATATTTCAGCAAAACCCGACGTTCTTCTTTCGCAGAATGGGCATATCACTAGTGAACGATTCAAATTTTCATGTGTTCAGATAGATAAGAAACTGTCGTGGAAAGCCCACGTTCAGAATTTTGTTCAAAGACTTAATGCTGCCATTTTTACTGTTCGAACGGTATCTAAACTAACTGATGTTTCGAAACGAAAAGAAGTCTACTTTGCTTATTTTCATTAGCTTATGAGGCGTGGTATTGTATTAAGGGTAACTTTTGCCATTCTCAAAGGATATTTTTGGCTGAGAAACGGGCGGTTTGGGCAATAAATGGTGTAACTTCGCGAACCTCTTGTCAACACTTGTTCATTAGTCTGGGTATTCTGAGATTGGGCTCTCAATTCATACATTCTTTACTGTAGTTTCTTAGTAAGAATATCAGCTAATTACCAAGAATTAGCAGCTTTTACTCTGTAAATACTAGCCAGAAACATAATCTGCATTTGGATCGCACTTCCCTGACTCTTGTGCAGAAATGTGTGTAGTATAATGCCACATCCATTTTCAATAAGCTGCCGTAAGAGTTCAAATATCTTAGTAGTAATACACGCGCTTTCAAATCGAAACTGAAGAGTTTCCTTATGGGTAACTCATTCTATTCAGTCGTGGTGTTCCTTGAAAAATTAAGCTGATTTATGTGTTATATTGTTGATTGCGCTTACATGAAGTTATGACATATTTTTTTTGGGTTCATAAACATTTAATTTTATCTGTTGTTACTTTTATGCTGTCATTTTATGTACTGACAAAAACCATGACCTTGGAGACTTGATACTTAATTTGGTCCTACGAAACTAGACCTGTGAAATAAAATTTAAAAAGTAAATGAGTAAGAACGGGAGGCCCGAATCATGTAAAACAACGTCTTACTTGTCGGCACTCACAAGAATCAAAATTATGCAACCCCGAAAAACACAGAGCTAAAGTTTTCCCTATTGGAAGCGCTCTGCAGATCTCCAGATAGGCCACCGAGTAGCATTATACATAAAAAAAATGCGTGCTCTTTTTGTGATAGGCGAGTACGGTTATAGATTTTTAATTGCATATGGAAAAATTCAGTGCCGAATCCAAAATTAAAAACTGTCTGCATTATTTATTAAAAGCAAATAAGATTTGGAGTATAAAACACACTTGTAGCATTAATTTAGTAACTTCAGTGTTCTATAGGAACTTCCAGAATAATGGAGTAGCTTCAGTCAGCAACGTCTGTTAATCAGTAGAAAGAAAAACCAGTCAAAAGTTGCAAATTTTTACTTTTTATTCATTTCGATGACTGTTTTCGGGCCTAGATCCATTTTCAAATCATCATAACATAGTCGAAAATGGTATCTTCGAAGACGTCAAAAACGTGCAATACAGATAACTGTAACGTCATCAAAACGAAGCAGAACTTCAGACACAGGAAACATTACGAAGAAATAGCATAATACAAAGAAATACACATCTGACAGTGGGAATCATTTCCCGAAACGCGTCGTGTAAAACATGAATAAAAGAAAATCGTGACTGGTAGCATTGTTTTCTCAGTGGCAAGTTTTCAGGAAAACTATTTATAATGGATAAAAACATATTATAAGTCAGAGCACTTTTATGCATCTCTCACACTGTAATAAATGTTTAAAAGTAATACATGGGAGTATAGTAACATGCATGATTGAAAATGTAACATATGATGTAACTTTTTGGGTCGGTAGTCCCCCATTAGGGAAAGTTCGGCCGCCGAGGGCAAGTACTTATTGCACTCGACACCACGTTTGGCGACTTGCACGTCGGAGATGGGAATGAAATGATGCTGAGGACTACACAACACCCAAACCCTGAGCGGAGACAATCTCCTGTCCCAGCCGGGAATCGAGCCCGCTGCGCTGACCACTCAGCAAACGGGGACGGCCATATATACTGTACAAACTTATTAATTCATGATTATTCTTCTTTCATCATAATCATTTGGCATACCGCAATATTCAGCAAATAATTGTCTTTTGTGCACGTTAAATTTTGTGCAGCTATGTAATCACCCAATCTGATGCCCACACAAACCTTAAGTCAAATTGCACAATCCAGCATGTTATTGAACACTATCTACATTGTCACTTAACTGGCATATTCTGTCTATGGCACAATACACAGCTTCAAATGGACTTCGTATGTGTAAAACATTTTGCTGTTTTAAACACACACTATGTGTAGCCTCATGATACAGTGGTTTCAGTGCTGTACCACCGGACACTGTCATTATTGAGGCTGCTACTGCTGGTGTTGATGTCCACCTAGTGTGGACTGTGTATTGCAGTGAGTTGACTTTTTGATTTATGGCAGATTTGTACACTAGCACCTCCACTCTGTTTGATCAAACTGAACATTTCTGCACTCTCTCATTCAACAAACACAGCAAACTCGAAGTCTGGCACTATTCCAACAATAATACAGGAGTAACACCTCGTTAAAAAAAAACCTGGGTCCATCTGGCTCCGGATGGTAGCACCCTGTGAGGGCCCCTGCATAGGGTTACATGCGAAGCCCCAAAATCCAGACACGTCTGCGTGGCAGCCACCGGTACTCTGGTCAGCGTCTGTTGGCTCTGTGAGCTCGGCTGTGAGTTAATCTTCTGGAACTCAAAACTCCAGTCGAAATTATGTGAGATCCTTCGTGATTTCACCACCAATTCTTCAACACAAACCAATAATCATGACAGAACAACGGGAAAGAATCCACTACCCTGGGCCCCAGTCAGTAAGACTGGGTAATAGACCTGATCATTGGATTCCAGGGGATCAGGCATGTCATGAAGAGAAGAATCGGAGCCTCTCAAAAACCCTCAAGATGAAGAAAGTATTTTACATGGGAACACTCAACACCAACACACTACTGAGGCCAGGTAAACTGAAACAATTAACAAACGCCATGGATAAATACAACATCAAAGTTATGGCAATACAGGAAACACGATTTGCAGATGAGAACCACTTTGATTCCGAAAATTACAGAATATATAAGGGGAAACCAGCCATAACCATCCCAGGAAGAAATCTCAAACTCTTCGGAACTGGTTTTGTAGTACATAAATCGATACTGGACTCTGTAATAGATTTCACATCAAAATCAGAAAAAATGTCGACACTCACGATAAGATCTGGAAACAAAGCCTATACATTAATCAATGGACATGCCCCCACAAACAATTATAACAAGAAGAACCCAGAGATGATAGAGGAATTCTGGGAAGATCTGGAAGAAACTACCAGCAAAATCCCCAAGAATCACATAAAAGTGATGCCCAGTTAGGCAAGGAAAGAAAATTCCGAGATACGACAGGAAAACACACGGCCCACATGAGAACAAACAAAAATGGAGAGAACTTGATAAACTTCTGCAGAAATTTTGATCTGAAAATCATGTCAATGCAGTTCCAGAAACCACACAGAAAACTTGCAAGTTGGAAATCCCCCAACCATGCTCTAGGAGAATTTCAGATAGACTACGTAGCAATATCCACAAAAAGCACCAGAGAAATAATGAACGTAAGAACAAGGAAAGGAGTTTTCGAATCTGATCATCACCTTCTCCAAATTAAAGTAAAATTTATACCCAATAGACAAATCAAGAGAACCAACAGACCTTTCACAATGGATCCAGAGTACCTACAAATAAACAAGAAAGAAATAATAGAAAAAGTTACGAAAATCAATAGCAACAACTGGACAGAACTGTCAGAAAAAATAAAAGAACTGATAAAATTGGGGCAGCCACCGAGAAAAAGGAAACACCGATGGTGGAACATGACATGCGACAGGGCCATAGAAGAGAGAATACAAGCCTGGAAGAAATTTAACAGCCATAAAACACAAGAAAAATGGGAGGACTTCAACAGGATACAAAAAAACACTTAAAAAATAATACGAAGAGGAAAAAGAGGTTACGAAAACAGCAGGTTGAAGGAGATAGAAGAAGACTTCACCAGAAACAACACACGAAATTTTTACAGAGTATTCCGAGAAAATATGACAGGATATTAGCCACCAAGCTTATGCTTCAAACGACAAGATGGAACACTGGAGACAAATCCGAAGAAAAACTGTGAAATATTAGCCAAATACTTTGAAACATTACTTAACTGTGATAAACCAAAACAGAGATTACAGTTTACAAAACTAGAACCCAACCGGGACTCCGAACCCCCAACATATGAAGAAATCGTGAAAATAATAAAATCATTGAAAAATAACAGAGCACCAGGTGAAGATGGACTGATTGCAGAAATCTGGAAATTAGACCATGAAAACATTACACCCAAAATTCATAGTATAATCAGAAACATCTGGGAAACAGAAAAGATACCAGAAGAATGGAAGTCAGCCCTAATACACCCCCACCACAAGAAAGGAGACAAAACAGACCCTAATAACTACAGAGGAATTTCGTTACTGCCGGTGGCATACAAAATTCTATCAAAAGCTCTGTTAAATCGCCTAGAACCTCAGATAGATCCACAGATCGGAGAATACCAAGGAGGGTTCAGGAAGGGAAGATCATGCAGTGAGCAGATCTGGTGTCTGAGAACATTATTAACAACGAGAAAGTCCAGAAACACCACAGTAACATTTGTTGATTTCAAGAAGGCTTACGATTCCATAGACAGAGAAACACTTTTTAATATACTAGAAGAAATGACGGTAGACAATAAGACCAGAAAACTAATTCAGGAAACATTAACAAATACAAAGTCAAAAGTGAAGTTCATGGGTGAGATCTCAGAATCTTTCGAAATCAAGAGAGGAGTGAGACAGGGAGATGGCCTGTCACCCATTTTATTTAACGCTGTTCTAGAGAAAATATTCAGGACGTGGGACAAAGGAGTCAATGGGGTAAAAATGGGGAGAGAGAAAAATAGAACCGTCAACATAAAATGTCTGGCCTTTGCCGACGATATAGCCATCATTACAAACGACAGAAAAGAAGCCAGAGAAGCTCTAGAGATATTGCATGAAATCGCAGCCAGAACAGGACTACAAATATCATATGAAAAAACACAGTACGTGGACACAAAATCTGCAAACAGAAGCCCATTGATAACAAAGTACGGAAAAATAACACAAGTAGAAAGTTTCAAATACCTGGGAGAGATTATACAGAAAACAGGACTGAATTCAACAGCCAATGAAGAAAGGGCTACAAAACTACAAAAGCATTCAGACTTACATGGAACCATTACAATAAAAGAAATATTTCCATCAATGCCAAATTAAGACATTACAAAACAGTAGTCTTACCTGAGGCCTTGTATGCCTCAGAAACAACAGTAATCAGAGGAAGAACTAAAATCAAGGAAATGGAAAAGCAAGAGAGGAAAATTCTGAGAAAGATCTATGGGCCAGTTCAGAGACAGGGGATCTGGATAAAGAGACCAACAAAGGAATTGTACAAACAGGCAGAGACAATTACAGACAATATCAGAAAAAGAAGGGCAAAATTCTATGGGCACATTCATAGGATGAATGAAAATAGGCTGACCAAGAAGATTTTTAACATAGTGGTGACGAATAAGGTGAAAACTAACTGGGTAAAGGAAACCATGGAAGAATCTTAAAAATCTTAACATCTCTACAGAAGAAATATCAAACAGAGGAAAATACAGAGAAAAAAATCAACAAACAGAAATTCGATGAACCACCAAAAGAGGAGAAAGCAGGAGGGAAGTGGACAGAAGAGAGGAAGAAGAAGCACAGTGAATTTATGAGAGGTTTTTGGGAAGAGAAAAGAAAGAGACAGAAAAAAGTGCCATGAATTTGAAATGTATCAATTTATGTACCATATTGTCATTGTGATTAATGATTGTGTTTTAACGCTCTCCTCAATGGGGAATTAACGATAATAATAATAATAATACATTTTGACCTCCAAGAAGTCAAATAAAAGGTACTTATCAATGGTAATACTGCTTTGATAGGTACCTAGATGGGTCAACTGCAGGATTTACAGCCACACAGACTCACCCCACACTAGTTAATGTCTACCAGTCAAGACAGCCAATGTCAGCCTCGAGTGGTGGGGTGAAACCAATCAGTCCAGGGTGAACCAGCTGGAGCTTGTTCAAACCTGTCAATCAAGGATGATGGGGTAGAGTGAGCAAACTGAAACAAGTTATTCCAGTATGGCCAAGATGGGTGGGGCGGTGGGGAGGGCTACTATTTTGAATTTCCTGGGTGTAGGACCTTTCACAGCAAAACAGTAGGTCATAGGCTAAAAACAGAACTGAAAGGACGTCATGAACTGTTTTTGTAAGCAAGAGGGAGGGAAGCAGTGCTCTGTAAATAATAAAGTGGGTGCAATTTACTTCGATTATTGTAAGGAAAGGGCATTCTACTGTTTATGTTTTTTTTGAACTGTGCTACATAGTCCGAATATGGGCCTGTGACCCAGAACATAAAGCATGCGATTTGTTAAGACGGCACTGTCCGGGGACACTTCACCAGTTAGTCAAAGATTCAAGTATGAGATCGCAGAAATCAAGAATGTTGACAATACATTGAGGTTTGCAGTATGTATCACTTTACTGCACAAGGATGCAGTGTAGTTGCCACACTTTAATTCATATACACCTCTAAATTTCGTCCCTAGACTGATGTTTTGGTTCGTAAAGCAGATGTTAAGCAGATTACAGTGGCAGTCGCTACAAGAGAGGAGCTGTGCATCACGGAGAGATTAACTGGCAAAAAATACACTGGGGTACGTTTTGGGCAGTATAGTATTTCCTCCCGCGTACGTCTTACAAAATGATCATCTTAAGATTTCATGCGGGTGTTGCACCTTTGATTTTCGGTATAGGCACTAGGTTCATCTCGGAAAGTTGTTGTCTTTTTTCCTTGGAATCCCATTTAAGTTTCTACAAAACACACATGTAGGTTACATGTCATGATACTGTAGTGAGATTGTAAATCATTCATTGCTACGACAGTGTCAGCATTTTGGAACTTTATGAGGGAAGTCCATCGAACTTTCTAAGGTGTTGCTTTTTTCCTTGGAATCCCAATTCAGTTCCTACAAAACACTCATGTAGGTTGCGTGACATAATACATTAATGAGATTATAAATGTCTGTGTGCTACGATAGTGTTCGCATTTTGGAACTTAATGAGGGGAAGACCATCGCCATGTCTAATGCCCTGACGTTGGTGGTGATATGTGGTCTACAACTGAGTGCAAATGAACGATTATAATATATAGCGGTTCTTTGCTGTCATGCAGAAGTACTAGGAACCTGCCAATCTCGTAGTTGTGGAAGGAGTATACCAGCAGTTGTCGAAGAAATATACCATTATGGAATCAATTGTGGATTAGTATATTTTGTATGATTTCCAAATTAAAATGTAACAATTACAGAAAGAAATGTGTTGACAACAATAAGCAAATTGCATATCAATATCAGGAAGACGGGAATTGGGGATGCATCATGAAGACTGTAGTTTTTATGTTTCATTTGATAATGGTAAGAATATATGAAAAATTAGTAACAAGCAGTAATATAACTTTCTAGTATAGATTTGCTGCCAAGAATACTAACAAACATTTATTTGGGTTTTCTTCGAAGAGGATGTTTACTTTATATCAGCATGTGAGACACTGGACACTGTGCATCGTAGTATTCTATAGCATTTAAGAAAAATCACTGTAAACTGTTACTGCTCCCGTAAACTCTGTTACTCCACAGGTATTAAGAAGATGAGGCAATGTAAGAAATAGTCTTAAGCAGATCCCTATTAAAGAAATTGCTTTTAGCTTTCTAAAATATAGGGATGAAATATATACTACCTTACACTAAATCCAGTATGAATGTAATCCCACACTTGAATAAGACATGGGAGATGAACAATGCCTGCATCAAACCCCTATATATTAATATACGGTATTTTGTTGTTTGGTGTGTAATATTGTTAAGCCTCGCATAGCTCAAATTATTAAATCCACTTTTCATCCTATCTAGACCCACACAAATACCACAGATCACTCTACACGTCAGAGTGTTGCTTCATACAGAGTTTAGCCATTTTTCTGCCCTGTATGCATATTGAGCAATGGAATAGAGGTTGTATACACATACTCTAAACTCTCTAATCTTGTTCCTATGCCCTCTACACAATATATATTTATGATGGTAGCAGTATGATTATCACACAGTTTCCCTCAAAGGCTTGTTCCATAAAATAACCCATTTAGCTTAAGGACCTAGTTGTTGTTTTCCACAAAATCCCATTTGCTGTGGAGATGAAAAATAAGCCCAGGTGTTGCACGTTATATGTTTGAAAAAGTATTTGATTGACGTGTGTAAGAGACAAATGGTTGCAAATCCTGCGGTGCATATACACTGATGAGCCAAAGAAGCTGGTAGACCTGATAATATCGTGTAGGGCCGCCGCGACTATGCAGAAATGCCGCAAGACGACGCAGCATGGACTCGACTAATGTCTGAAGTAGTGCTGGAGGGAAGTGACACCATGAATCCCGCATGGCTGTCCGTAAATCCTTAAGAGTACGAGGGGATG
Organism: Schistocerca gregaria; assembly: GCF_023897955.1. NCBI lineage: Eukaryota > Metazoa > Arthropoda > Insecta > Orthoptera > Acrididae > Schistocerca > Schistocerca gregaria. Next base: position 144,727,536 of record NC_064921.1, read on the forward strand.
GAGATCTCTTCTGAACAGCATGTTGCAAGGCATCCCAGACATGAATAATGTCCAGAATTGCTACAGAGTAGCAGACTTGTGGGATGTCGCACTGTCCTGCTGGAATTGCCCAAGTTCGTCGGAATGCACAACGGACAAGAATGTATGCAGGTGATCAGACAGGATGACGTCACCTGTCGGTCGTATCTAGACGTATCAGGGGTCCACTTCACTCCAACTGCACACGACCCACACCATTACAGAGGCTCCACCTGCTGACATGCAGGGTCCGTGGATTCATGAGGTCGTCTCCATATCTGTACACGTCCATCCGCTCGATCCAATCTGAAACGAATCTCGTCCGACCAGGCAACATGTTTCCAGTGTTCAACAGTCCAATGTCGGTGTTGACGGGCCCAGGCGACGCGTACAGTTTAGTGTCGTGAAGTCATGAAGGGTAAACGAGTGGACCTTCTGCTTCGAAAGCTCATATCGATGATTTCAATGAATGGTTGGCACGCTCACACTTGTTGATGGTCCAGGATTGATATCTGCAGTAATTTCCGGACGGATTGCACTTCTTTCACGTTGAACGATTCTCTTTAGTCGTCGTTGGTCCCGTTCTTGCAGGTTGTTTTTCCGGCCGCAGTGATGTCTGAGATTTGATATTTTACCGGATTCCTGATATTCACGGTACACTCGAGAAATGTTCGTACGGGGAAAATCCTCACTTCATCGCTACCTCGGAGATGCTGTGTCCCATCGCTCGTGCGCCCATTATAACACACTACTTTCAAACTCACTTAAATCTTGATAACGTGCCATTGCAGCAGCAGTAACCAATCCAACATCTGCGCCAGGCACTTGTTGTCTTTTTCAGGGTGTTACAAAAAGGTACGGCCAAACTTTCAGAAAACATTCCTCACACACAAATAAAGGAAAGATGTTATGTGGACATGTGTCCGGAAACGCTTAATTCCCATGTTAGAGCTCATTTTAGTTTCGTCAGTATGTACTGCACTTCCTCGATTCACCGCCAGTTGGCCCAATTGAAGGAAGGTAATGTTGACTTCGGTGCTTGTGTTGACATGCGATTTATTGCTCTACAGTACTAGCATCAAGCACATCAGTACGTAGCATCAACAGGTTAGTGTTCATCACGAACTTGGTTTTGCAGTCAGTGCAGTGTTTACAAATGTGGAGTTGGTAGATGCCCATTTGATGTATGGATTAGCACGGGGCAATAGCCGTGGCGCGGTAAGTTTGTGTCGAGACAGATTTCCAGAACGAAGGTGTCCCGACAGGAAGAAGTTCGAAGAAACTGATCGGCGTCTTATGGAGCACGGAACGATCCAACCTATGACTCGCGACTGGGGAAGGCCTAGAATGACGAGTACACCTGCAATGGACGAGGCAATTCTTCGTGCAGTTGACGATAACCCTAATGTCAGCGTCAGAGAAGTTGCTGCTGTACAAGGTAACGTTGACCACGTCACTGTGTGGAGAGTGCTACGGGAGAACCAGTTGTTTCCGTACCATGTACAGCGTGTGTAGGCACTATCAGCAGCTGCTTGGCCTCTACGAGTACACTTTCGCGAATGGTTCATCCAACAATTTGTCAATCCTCATTTCAGTGCAAATGTTCTCTTTACGGATGAGGTTTCATTCCAACGTGATCAAATTGTACATTTTTACAATCAACACGTGTGGGCTGACGAGAATCCGCACGCAATTGTGCAATCACGACATCAACACAGATTTTGTGTGAACGTTTGGGCAGGCATTGTTGGTGATGTCTTGATTGGGCCCCATGTTCTTCCACCTACGCTCAATGGAGCACGTTATGATTTCATACGGGATACTCTACCTGTGCTGCTAGAACATGTGCCTTTACAAGTACGACACAACATGTGGTTCATGCACGATGGAGCTCCTGTACATTTCAGTCGAAGTGTTCGCACTCTTCTCAACAATCTCAACAACATATTCAGTGACCGATGGATTGGTAGAGGCGGACCAATTCCATGGCATCCACGCTCTGCTGACCTCAACCCTCTTGACTTTCGTTTATGGGGGCATTTGAAAGCTCTTGTCTACGCAACCCCGGTACCAAATGTAGAGACTCTTCGTGCTCGTATTGTGGACGGCTGTGATACAATACGCCATTCTCCAGGGCTGCATCAGCGCATCAGGGATTCCATGCGACGGAGGGTGGATGCATGTATGCTCGCTAACGGAGGGCATTTTGAACATTTCCTGTGACAAAGTGTTTGAAGTCACGCTGGTACGCTCTGTTGCTGTGTATTTCCATTCCATGATTAATGTGATTTGAAGAGAAGTAATAAAATGAGCTCTAACATGGAAAGTAAGCGTTTCTGGACACATGTCCAGATAACATATTTTCTTTCTTTGTGTGTGAGGAATGTTTCCTGAACGTTTGAGCGTACCTTTTTGTAACACTCTGTATATAGTTACGGCTCACTTGACCATCTTCTTCTTCTGTGCGAATGCACAAACAGTGCCCGAACTCCTACGGGAATCGGCAACGCGCCGCGAGTAATGAGTATAATGGACGGGGGCACTACGGATGTAGTGCGGGACAATACGCTGAGAATGTGGGTTTCAAGGGAGGCGTGCCAGAGGTAAATCCCTGCAGTCGCCATATCCTCTGTGTCCTCTGTGGCTCAGATGGACAGAGCGTCTGCCATGTTAGCAGGAGATCTCGGGTTCGAGTCCCCGTTGGGGCACACATTTTCATCTGTCCCCGTTGACGTAAGCAGCTAAGGGTGTTCATTTCTCTGTAACTTCTTGTCTTATACAGGCGTTGCGGACCGCAGCGCCGTATTCCGCCTGTTTGCATATCTCTATATTTGAATTCGCATGCCTATACCAGTTTCTTTGGCGCTGCATTGTGTAATGAGTATGGGACCGATGACCTCGCTGTTTTGTCCCCTGCCTCCTTTAACCAACCATGCTTGTTAATCAATAATTTTTCTTCTACCACTAGTAAATCCGTTTTTTATTTAAAAAAAAGTTCTGATACAAGAGGTGGGAACACCACATATTAATGTCGACTGGTTGGTCTGCAGATACTTTTCATCACACAGTGTAAGTGGAATGTAGATTGTGTATTGCTAAGATGGAAACAACTTTTCAAGTAAATTTTATAATTAGACGTGGATCTGTTAAGAGTTGTATATGATTCTCGGATCATGAACATTAGTTTTAGAAGCTGTTTTGGGCTGGTCACGATGGTGACACGCGTGGTGAACAAAAGAGGAATGGACGGTGCCGGAGTTCGAAGAGAAAGGTCTATTTGTTTCTGCTGCTGCTAGCTGTGGTGACCTGTTTATCCAGGTGTCCTGCAGTAGGCAGTGACAGAAGCAGCAGCAGTGGCAGTATTAGCGGCCTGGCCGTGTGTGGTCAGGTGTGTCATAGCGCGAACGGAGCAGATCGTGGAAGATACTCTCCCAGAATTTTTCTTGTTTATAATAAATATATCGTTATTGTTCCTCTCATATCCCAGTGGTGGTGTTAGCAGCACAACTGGGTGGGCGAAATTGTTTAAACGTAGGATACCAGTATAATTTGGTGATGTCTTATGTCTGTCTTTTTTAATATACATTCATGGCTGTAGAAATGTTCCTATTTGTTATGAATTTCCCGCCATTATTTACGAGTCTACTATAATATTATAGTTGAAACATCCCCTTAGAAAAATTAATGAATTACTGTGCTGATAAACCCCTTACTTTATATGATTTTCAAACAGCTGAGCAGAACTGAACGCACTCAGACATTTCGCTCTTTACTTATTCTGATCAACACTAAACTGACACACAATATTTTCAGCGCAACGGAATCTGACTTTCAATAATCCCTACAATAGAATGGCCCTGACTAACAATAACCTATACCTTTCATGAATCACTTACCTCACAAAAATCTTCGTTACTCAAACTACTGCAATACAGCGAGCGCTAATACTTGCAGCTAAATAAAAGATTCTAACTACTTAAGGCACTAACTAGTGATAGGTACAGTTAGCAAATGAAAGATTTTGATAGAGAACAAACAATGTATTTACCTTAATAATATTCAAAAGTCATCATATTAACATATCAGTTCATGACATCCAGTATTTCAAATGTACTCTTTCTGATGGACACACTTCCAGATCGTCCACTCTCAAAATTCTTCCATCTCTCTCCCCATATCCACCACTGCTGGCGGCTCACCTCCAACTGCGCAACACTACGCGCTGAACCATCAAACTGCCCAACACTACAATAGCGAATATTCCAACAATGCCAACCAACCACAAACTGCACACAGCACAGCCAGTGATTTTCATACAAAGCGCTACGTGACGTTACCAACATAAAAACCTAAACAGCCTACTTACATAGCCCCCGTGAAAGTTTAAGATTGCTTTGTGTTCATTCAAAAAATCTACTCCCAATATAATTTCCGTCGACAATAATGGAACAATAAGAAAGTTCATGAACCATGGAACTTGCCGTTGGTGGGGAGGCTTGCGTGCCTCAGCGATACAGATAGCCGTACCGTAGGTGCAACCACAACGGAGGGGTATCTGTTGAGAGGCCAGACAAACGTGTGGTTCCTGAAGAGGGGCAGCAGCCTTTTCATTAGTTGCAGGGGCAACAGTCTAGATGATTGACTGATCCGTCCTTGTAACACTAACCAAAACAGCCTTGCTGTGCTGGTACTTCGAACGGCTGAAAGCAAGGGGAAACTACGGCCGTAATCTTTCCCGAGAGCATGCAGCTTTACTGTATGATTAAATGATGATGGCGTTCTCTTGGGTAAAATATTCCGGAGGTAAAATAGTCCCCCATTCGGATCTCCGGGCGGGGACTATTCAAGAGGATGTCGTTATCAGGAGAAAGAAAACTGGTGTTCTACGGATCGGAGCGTGGAATGTCAGATCCCTTAGTCGGGCAGTTAGGTTAGAAAATTTAAAAAGGGAAATGGATAGGTTAAAGTTAGATATAGTGGGAATTAGTGAAGTTCGGTGGCAGGAGGAACAAGACTTCTGGTCAGGTGACTACAGGGTTATAAACACAAAATCAAATAGGGGTAATGCAGGAGTAGGTTTAATAATGAATAGGAAAATAGGAATGCGGGTAAGCTACTACAAACAGCATAGTGAACGCATTATTGTGGCCAAGGTAGATACGAAGCCCACACCTACTACAGTAGTACAAGTTTATATGCCAACTAGCTCTGCAGATGACGAAGAAATTGAAGAAATGTATGATGAAATAAAAGAAATTATTCAGATACTGAGGGGAGATGAAAATTTAATAGTCATGGGTGACTGGAATTCGGTAGTAGGAGAAGGGAGAGAAGGAAACGTAGTAGGTGATTATGGACTAGGGCAAAGAAATGAAAGAGGAAGCCGCTTGGTAGAATTTTGCACAGAGCACAACTTAATCATAGGTAACACTTGGTTCCAGAATCATAAAAGAAGGCTGTATACATGGAAGAAGCCTGGAGGTACTAAAAGGTATCAAATAGATTATATAATGGTAAGACAGAGATTTAGGAACCAGGTTTTAAATTGTAAGACATTTCCATTGGCACATGTGGACTCTGACCGCAATCTATTGGTTAGCTCAGATGGAAACCCAGTTCTAAGCAAAGAAGGGAAAGCAGAAAGGTGGAAGGAGTATAAAGAGGGTCTATACAAGGGCATTGTTCTTGAGGACAATATTATGGAAATGGAAGAGGATGTAGATGAAGATGAAATGGGAGATACGATACTGCGTGTAGAGTTTGACAGAGCACTGAAAGACCTGAGTCGAAACAAGGCCCCCGGAGTAGACAACATTCCATTGGAACTACTGACGGCCTTGGAAGAACCAGTCCTGACAAAAGTCTACCACCTGGTGAGCAAGATGTATGAGACAGGCGAAATACCCTCAGACTTCAAGAAGAATATAATAATTCCAATCCCAAAGAAAGCAGGTGTTGACAGATGTGAAAATTACCGAACTATCAGTTTAATAAGTCACAGCTGCAAAATACTAACGCGAATTCTTTACAGACGAATGGAAAAACTAGTAGAAGCCGACCTCGGGGAAGATCAATTTGGATTCCGTAGAAATGTTGGAACACGTGAGGCAATACTGACCCTACGACTTATCTTAGAAGCTAGATTAAGGAAGGGTAAACCTACGTTTCTAGCATTTGTAGACTTAGAGAAAGCTTTTGACAATGTTGACTGGAATACTCTCTTTCAAATTCTGAAGGTGGCAGGGATAAAATACAGGGAGCGAAAGGCTATTTACAATTTGTACAGAAACAAGATGGCAGTTATAAGAGTCGAGGGACATGAAGGGGAAGCAGTGGTTGGGAAGGGAGTGAGAAAGGGTTGTAGTCTCTCCCCGATGTTATTCAATCTGTATATTGAGCAAGCAGTAAAGGAAACAAAAGAAAAATTTGGAGTAGGTATTAATATCCATGGAGAAGAAATAAAAATTTTAAGGTTCGCCGATGACATTGTAATTCTATCAGAGACAGCAAAGGACTTGGAAGAGCAGTTGAACGGAATGGACAGTGTCTTGAAAGGAGGATATAAGATGAACATCAACAAAAGCAAAACGAAGATAATGGAATGTAGTTGAATTAAGTCGGGTGATGCTGAGGGAATTAGATTAGGAAATGAGACACTTCAAGTAGTAAAGGAGTTTTGCTATTTGGGGAGCAAAGTAACTGATGATGGTCGAAGTAGAGAGGATATAAAATGTAGACTGGCAATGGCAAGGAAGGCGTTTCTGAAGAAGAGAAATTTGTTAACATCGAGTATAGATTTAAGTGTCAGGAAGTAATTTCTGAAAGTATTTGTATGGAGTGTAGCCATGTATGGAAGTGAAATATGGACGATAAATAGTTTGGACAAGAAGAGAATAGAAACCTTTGAAATGTGGTGCTACAGAAGAATGCTGAAGATTAGATGGGTAGATCACATAACTAATGGGAAGTATTGAATAGGATTGGGGAGAAGAGAAGTTTGTGGCACAACTTGACCAGAAGAAGGGATCGGTTGGTAGGACATGTTCCATGAGAATCACCAATTTAGTATTGGAGGGCAGCGTAGAGGGTAAAAATCGTAGAGAGAGACCAAGAGATGACTACACTAAGCAGATTCAGAAGGGTTTGGGTTGTAGTGGGTTCTGGGAGATGAAGAAGCTTGCACAGGATAGAGTAGCATGGAGAGCTGCATCAAACCAGTCTCAGGACTGAAGACCACAACAACAACAACAAGAAAGTTCATAGAGAAGCTGTGGCTTTGACAAAAGAATTCTAAGTTGGTTTATTGGCGTACATCTACACTTTTTCCGAAAACTGCACGTTGTAATTTAATCTTACGTAAAGGAAGTGTGGATCAGTCATTCGATTTGTTGCATTTGCTAAAAGCTGTTTCATTAATTAATGAAATGCGACTGCCAGAGTCAAGTAATGCCGTAAATTTGACGTCATTTACTGCAATGTGAATTACAGGATAAGCAATGTTGTTATGTTTTACGTTGTGTTCCTGGAGTAATATATCCATAATGTCTTCCATTTTTACGTAATTACTAGCCACGGCAGCTACGTCGTTAGCTTCGTAAGTACGTTTTATGGCTGCTAGCCGTGTTAGTCATTGTCTACTGTCTCTTTGTTGGCGCGCGTCGTTATTGGGATTAGGAGACTTAACTTCTACAATTTCACGTTGTGGAGAGGGCCCTGTCCCGATTGAATCCCCCCAGTTCTGACTGAATTCTGGCCTATTGCTAAGGTCAAATCGTCTGTCGTCATGTCGGTAGTTGGTGTAATTTTTTTCTTGTCGGTCACGTGGTGGGGAATTTCTCCATGAGTCGTAACTGCGCGATGGACCGTTGCGTCTGAAGTTATTCTGTCTCCTTTAATAATAGTTATTTTGGTTTTCACATTGTCTGTTTCTCTGATTGTCTCTGTCATAATCATTACCGTGGAGAGGTGATCTTTCCCTATAACTATTAATATTCTGCCAATGGTTGTCATACAGGTGGTGTCTGTTTTGGTCACGATTTACGTTGTAGGAATAGCCTTGTCGTGTCCAGTTATTATTTCTAGATGACATCATGCCCCTTTCACAGCAGTAAAGCACAAGGGCCAACCTGATATAAACATCACTCCTGCAGCCTTCCAACCTGGAGGAGTGTTGGTCTGTCCTGTGCTCATTAAGACTGTCTCCAATCTCTGATGGACGAGCACATCCTACCTGGAGGACACTGCAAGCCTCAGTGCTGTTCTTTCAGTCAGGTCAATACGTATAGGGATGACATCAGCCAACAGGCATTCTGGTGGGTCGAGGGAGCGGTCAACAATCGACACTGTGGAGGGCGCGCTGTAGCCACTGCCTGCCTTCCGTTCCTGTGGGCGTACTTCGGTGCTGTGGGCCTTACTACTGTTGGAGGCTGCAATGTGAAACAGCCGGACTTTGCACACTCTGTGCTAAAACTAATGGGTACTTCCTGGGCCGCCGTCTACGATGCCAACAAGAGTATCCTGAATGAGATTTTCACTCTGCAGCGGAGTGTGCGCTGATATGAAACTTCCTGGCAGATTAAAACTGTGTGGCAGACCGAGACTCGAACTCGGGACCTTTGCTTTTCGCGGGCAAGTGCTCTACCAACTGAGATACCCAAGAACGACTCACGCCCTGTCCTCACAGCTCAGTTGGTAGAGCACTTGCCCGCGAAAGGCAAAGGTCCTGAATTCGAGTCTCTGTCTGGCACACACTTTTAATCTGCCAGGAAGTGTCTTAGCAGCGCACACTCCGCTGCAGAGTGAAAATATTATTCTGGGAACATCCCCCAGGCTGTGGCGAAGCCATGTCTCCGCAATATCCTTTCTTTTAGGAGGGCTACTTCTGTAAGGTTCGCAGGAGAGCTTCTGTAAAGTTTGGAAGGTAGGAGACGAGGTACTGGCAGAAGTAAAACTGTGAGGCCGGAGCGTGAGTCATGCGTCGGTAGCTAAGTTAGTAGAGCACTTGCCCGCGAAAGGCAAAGGTCCCGAGTTCGAGTCTCGGACTGACTCACAGTTTTAATCTGGCAGGAAGTTTCATATCAGCGCACACTCCGTTGCAGAGTGAAAATCTCATTCTGGAAACATCCCCAAGGCTATGCCGAAGCCATGTCTCCGCAATATCCTTTCTTTCAGGAGTGATAGTTCTGCAAGGTTCGCAGGAGAGCTTCTGTAATGTGTGGAAGGTATGAGACAAGGTACTGGCAGAAGTAAAGCTGTGAGGACGGGGCGTGAGTCGTTCTTGGGTAGCTCAGTTGTTAGAGCACATGCCCGCGAAAGGCAAAGCTCCCGTGTTCGAGTCTCGGTCTGGCACGTAGTTTTAATGTGCCAGGAAGTTTCAAGAGTATCCTGGCTCCTCCCTTATTTTGAACAATAAATGTTCGTTATTAATGTTTTATTAGCACCTTCTAGCACCGAGCGGGCCATCTCCCACCGAGCCCCTGCACGCCCACGCCCAAGGGTGACGGTCTGGCCAAATACTTGCACTGACAACCAAACGCCGACATCTAACGTAGCTTCCGGTCTAGTGGGCGGTACGTATACACGTGGGTGTACAGTGGAGGCGCAGACGAGCAAATGTGGTCAGTGGTTTTAGTGGATACATTATGCAATTAAGAGTAATGTAATGGAATTAAGAGTAACGTAGTACTTACTGTTTCATGCTCCAGGAGTCGAGTAACCATTTCTTGTAGGATGGGGTCGTTGAATACGTTGCACTGAAATTTTGAGGCTGAATGTCACACAGCCACACTTTCGACCTCCGTGGTATGGTCACCGAGGCGAGAAATTGGTACTAACGGAGGAATCATCACTGCTGTCACTGCCATTTTTGTTTATGGTCACTTGAACCGAAGTCATAAGTTGCACTTTTAACTCAGACAGGTACCTTATCTTCCATCACACTTTTTCCTGAAGGTCCATTCAATAACGCTTGCAACTGATGAACCGCCTCAGCCAATTTTTCTCCTGTCGTATTTTCTACAGTTTCACTAGAGCAGTGGTTCCCAACCTGGGGGTGGTTACCGCAGAAGGAGTAAAATGAAATTTCCTGAGGGGTAACAACTAAACGATTCGATTCTGTTTCTGTCATGAAAGTAAATTATTTTGAAAAGATCATTACTATCATCACAGTTTTGTAGTACTCTGATATTGATTATCTAAGTTATCAAAAAGTACTTTTTCTCGATTAGTAGCATTAAACCGATGGAGGTTACAGGCTCCTCACATAGTCCATCCATTACACACATATGTTTTATTTTTCCCGTACATCACTGATGACAAAAGTGAAACATATACGTAACAAATGCTAAATATCTCAAGAAAATGTCGTCTCCAAGTTGTAGATATCATCTGCAGTAGTCCAGAAATTGTTTCACTACTCGGTTCGAAACAGATAAGTGTATTAATTGACAGTATGACACGGCAGTAACTACACAAGGACTGCTATTGTAATGTACACATTATTATTATTATTATTATTATTATTACTATTATTATTCCTATTGTTATTAGTGACAGTGGTCAGACACAAAGCATTAACAGCCTTAAGTCTTCCTATTTCTGATAGTTCAGAAGTAAGGAGTGCAGTAATCAAGTGATGCATCACGAATTCTTTTGTCATTCATTCTAATACACTCTCCGCCCCCCCCCCCCCCGTCCCCCCAAACTACCTACCATTCATCTGTCATAACTTTAAAAACAGAAGTTTTCCAAGAAAAGTCTTTCATTATACAGTTTACTTAGGTGCTAAAATTGGTGATAAAGTGGAACAGAGGGCAGCGGGGTGGGAAAGGGGGAGGGGTCGGTGGGGGTATTAGCTAGTGTCTAATTGCACTCAAGGGTAATGGTCTAAGAAAGATTGGGAACCACTGCACTAGATCGACTCTACACTTCAGTGTTTATTTGATCGGCCAGTATTTCTCTTGGTTCCATAACGTCTTACATTTGTTTCTGTCGTGCTCTTTTCGTCACTGTGTATATGTAAATCTAACATCCATGATAATCTCATTTCTACATTAAAATCTTTGTATGTGCTTCAGCATTTTTGTCCCTGTTCTGTTCGTTTCAATCTCAAGTTAACTACACTCCTGGAAATTGAAATAAGAACACCGTGAATTCATTGTCCCAGGAAGGGGAAACTTTATTGACACATTCCTGGGGTCAGATACATCACATGATCACACTGACAGAACCACAGGCACATAGACACAGGCAACAGAGCATGCACAATGTCGGCACTAGTACAGTGTATATCCACCTTTCGCAGCAATGCAGGCTGCTATTCTCCCATGGAGACGATCGTAGAGATGCTGGATGTAGTCCTGTGGAACGGTTTGCCATGCCATTTCCACCTGGCGCCTCAGTTGGACCAGCGTTCGTGCTGGACGTGCAGACCGCGTGAGACGACGCTTCATCCAGTCCCAAACATGCTCAATGGGGGACAGATCCGGAGATCTTGCTGGCCAGGGTAGTTGACTTACACCTTCTAGAGCACGTTGGGTGGCACGGGATACATGTGGACGTGCATTGTCCTGTTGGAACAGCAAGTTCCCTTGCCGGTCTAGGAATGGTAGAACGATGGGTTCTATGACGGTTTGGATGTACCGTGCACTATTCAGTGTCCCCTCGACGATCACCAGAGGTGTACGGCCAGTGTAGGAGATCGCTCCCCACACCATGACGCCGGGTGTTGGCCCTGTGTGCCTCGGTCTTATGCAGTCCTGATTGTGGCGGTCACCTGCACGGCGCCAAACACGCATACGACCATCATTGGCACCAAGGCAGAAGCGACTCTCATCGCTGAAGACGACACGTCTCCATTCGTCCCTCCATTCACGCCTGTCGCGACACCACTGGAGGCGGGCTGCACGATGTTGGGGCGTGAGCGGAAGACGGCCTAACTGTGTGCGGGACCGTAGCCCAGCTTCATGGAGACGGTTGCGAATGGTCCTCGCCGATACCCCAGGTGCAACAGTGTCCCTAATTTGCTGGGAAGTGGCGGTGCGGTCCCCTACGGCACTGAGTAGGATCCTACGGTCTTGGCGTGCATCCGTGCGTCGCTGCGGTACGGTCCCAGGTCGACGGGCACGTGCACCTTCCTCCGACCACTGGCGACAACATCGATGTACTGTGGAGACCTCACGCCCCACGTGTTGAGCAATTCGGCGGTACGTCCACCCGGCCTCCCGCATGCCCACTATACGCCCTCGCTCAAAGTCCGTCAACTGCACATACGGTTCACGTCCACGCTGTCGCGGCATGCTACCAGTGTTAAAGACTGCGATGGAGCTCCGTATGCCACGGCAAACTGGCTGACACTGACGGCGTCGGTGCACAAATGCTGCGCAGCTAGCGCCATTCGACGGCCAACACCGCGGTTCCTGGTGTGTCCGCTGTGCCGTGCGTGTGATCATTGCTTGTACAGCCCTCTCGCAGTGTCCGGTCTGGGTCTGACACACCGGTGTCACTGTGTTCTGTTTTCCATTTCCAGGAGTGTACATTTGGATGTTTTGTCAGATGTTTCTTTCACCTGTTCTTTCGTCTGTCAATGACTTTCAACAGACTTATTCCTCGTCTTTCATTTTGTACCTAGCTCCGTGCTGTTTCCATCCATGTACATAGCACTTCGTTCAAAATTCTTCCAGTTCCTGCTTTCACGTTTTCTCACCACTGAAGTTTCATTTACATACAATTCTGCACCCAGAAACATCTTTTATTCCTTGTCAGCATTTGGTATCTGCGTATCTCTGTCGTCCAGGAAATCTTTCTTTACAAAATCCAATCCCCGTCAGATTTAACCTATGTGCCAGAATATTTTCCTTCTTTCTAATCTGAATTAACCAATTAATTTCCTGACATCTCGTAAAATCGGGTGTACTGCCGGTGGTCCGCGTCTTCCCAACACGATATTTCGACGTCGTAACTCGGCGTCTTCATCAGGTGTTCCCTGAGACTCAGGCACGATTCTTGCACTAATAGGCTTTCCATTGCATTTCATATATGTTCTGCGTCTCCCTCAATCGACATTGTGGTTACAGGCATCCAGGAGTTCGTTACTACTGACGATACAGATATAATCCAAGTATTCTTACCAGCTCTCTCTCTTCCTTGGGACAGACTTTGGGATAAATCATGCAGACGTTTCAGTATCACCGCTCGTGATTCATTTACCCTTTGGAATCCATATGGGCACAAGTACTGGATGTTTCGTAAGTTCTCGGATAGGTTTCATCTGGCCAAACTATATGTGGCCAAACTACACCTTCAGATATCTTAATTATTCAATAGACAGCCTTTCCCGACAGAAGACAGTGTAAGCTTTCATACGTCAGTAATGGAGAACGGTTTTTTATCTTCATTTGAGAGATTTTCAAAACTGAGCACTTTCAGAAGCAACTGGTTTCCAATTCATTCTGTAAAATGAATAAGCACAGTTCCAGGTACCATCGTGTTCAACAGTGGCCGTTATGGTCAATTCAGGACTACCAAAAAGCTATTGTTTCTTTATCATTCTCACGATATTGTTTCTGTTTTTCTGAAACCCTAATATTGACCTGATTCACCGTTATTTGGACCATATCGCCATTCCATGATCGCGTTCTTCGCCATTCAGTGATTGACTGCATGTATGAGCCACCTCTTGCACTGTCGGAATGTTGGTGACGAACCTGAAACCAAAAATAAAAGTAACAGTAATAGCAATAGTATAATGCTGCACAAGGACAAATGCTAAATATAAGACTTTCTTATCTCCATTATCCAGTGAAATTAATTATTGAATGGTTTAGGTTTGTACGTAAAAGTTCTACAGCTGTCTGAAATGTTACGATAACTGTGCGTTTGTGTATTGTTTGCTTGACGCCGTGGTTGTCGCTGGACAGTGGTAAACGTGTTGTGGACTTTATTACAATATGATATATTCCCTATGACTCAAATTACTTTCCCGAGCTATAAATTATATTCTTGCTTAATATTATTAGTGATCTATTAAACAATATAATTCAATTATTTTAAGAAAATAGCTCATTACATTTTTTGTTAACAGAGATTGTTGTATTAACAGAGCTTATTTCTATTACCAGACATTTTGCTCTGAGGCCTCATTGGATCCAAGGTCTTACAGAAAAATTCTTTTTGAAAATAGGCCGACATGTCGATCGAATAATAGGAGGCAAGAAGGCTTGTTGTCCTAAAGATTTCATTAATATGGTATAACGCGAAGCCCTGGAGCTGTGTGTAGTGATAATAAATCATACCACCAACATGATTCTGCTGTCGAGGACCGTGATAATAGCGACTTCATCCGCGTGCCTGGAAGGCATTTGTTTCTCACGTATTGTGTTTGTTCATTTAAAGTCAATATATGACGATCATAGTTTCTATGTATCATATCTTGTCTGTTATGATAAATCCCTGAACTGGACAGGACGTAGCGTAATGGTTAATAATTTTTTTATATGTTATATTTGTTCTAAGGCGCGTGGCCTGATATCTTTATCTTTCTCACTTTTTGCAGGTAGTTGTTGATAAAACGGCCGATGGAGCTCCAATCAATATTTTGCGGAAAGTGAAGTAAATGTTACTAAGATTATCAAGAGAAATCCCTCCCCCTCATTTCGTATATGAGAAGAATCATATGTTGTCTTTGGTGGCTTGTGTTCATGGTTGATTACTTGTGTAGTAAAATTGATTTTGACATATATCACTGAACTCAATCGAATGCTCCATTCGCATTCCTGTCCGATGTTGCCACTAACGCACTTCACTCCACATTTCAAAAGCTGCTACTCTCTTCATGTCGAACTGCTTATCATCAACGTTTCACTTCCGTACAAGTCTACACTTCAAATGCCTCCAGAAAAGACTTTCTAAATTTATGTTAGATAATAAATTCCATTTTTTTTAGAATTTGTCTACTGCTTGTAGTGTTTCATTTGCTAATCTAGTTTTCTCAGCCTTGCCTGATTTAATTCGACTACATTCCTTTATCTTTGTTTTGTTTTTTTTAATGTTCATCTGATAATTTCTTTTCAAGACACTATCTATTTCGATCAACTGCTCTTCCAAATCCTTGGGTGTTTCTAACAGAATTACAATGTCATCAACAAACTTCAAATTTTTTGTGAGTACTACATGAACTTTAATTCCTTTTCCAAATTTCTTGCCGGTTGTCTTTGCTACTTGCTCAACGTACGGATTGAAAAATACTGCTTGCCTTGCAAGCCCTTCGACTCTTATAACTGCAATGTGATTTCTGTACTCGTTGTAAATGACCTTTCGCTCCCCCTATTTTATCCCAGCTACCTTCAAAACTATAAAGAGTTAAGTCCAGTCAACGTAGTAGAAAGTTTTCAATAAATTTACAAATGTCAAAAACATATATTTCTCTTTCTTCAACCTAAGATATGTCATAGTCAGTATTTCCTGCCGTGTTTCTGCATTTCTCCGGTATCCAGACTGATCTTCCCGGAGGGTGGCTTCTACCAGTTATTTCATTCTTCTGTGAATAATTCATCTTATTGTTTGCAACCATTACTTTCTAAAATGATGGTTCAGTAGTTTTCACACCCATGTTCTTTTGGATTGTTATAATATTCATCTAGATATCTGTATTTTACTTGTCTCATAACTGTATTTCGCTCACCAGGTGGAATAGATGACATATCTAGCTGTGTCAAGGATGTGGGAATGTGGCCTGATCCAGGGGTCTTCTGCTTAGGTCTTTCAGTGATCTGTCAAATTATTCTCTTAGTATCATATTTCCTACCTCTTCTTCATTTACTTCCTCCTCCCTTTCTATATCAGTGCCTTCATTTCCGTTGTATAAACCCCCCTATACATTCCTTCCACCTTTCAGTTTTCCCGCCTTTGCTTTGTACTGGCTTTCCATTCGAGCTCTTGTTACTCACACAGCTGCTTGTTTTTCCTCCAAATTTCTTTTTAGTTTTCCTATCGGTGGCAGCTATTTTTCTCCTAATCATGCATGCTTCTACAACGCTACATCGTCCTCGAATCATTCCTGCTTAGCCATTTTGTATTTTCAGTCTCTGCTTTTAGACGTCTATAGTTCTTTTCGCCAGCTTCAATTGTTGCATTTTTATTTTCCCCTTTAGTCAATTAACTTCAGTATTTCGTGTGTCATCCAAGGAAATCAATTAGTTATGTTTTTTTACTTATTTGAACTTTTGGTGCCTTTACTATCTCTTCACTCAAAGCTATAATTCGCCTTCTATTGAATTCCGTTCCCGTCTTTCAGTCGGACTTTGCCTAATGTTCGCTCTATTATCTACGGTAAACAGCTCATAACACAGCAGGTGCGCAAGGATTGTGTGGTGCAATGAGATAATGAAAAATGTGTTCTTCGTAGGAGTTTGACCTACTGTGTCAAATGTATTCCCTCAATATGTGAAACACACGAGGTGAAGGACGTTTTCACTGTTGGACCTCGTGGTCTGGCAATGAAACGCATGTCTGCAAAGCCAAAGGTCACGGATTCAGTCCCGATCAGACAACTCATTTTTGTCTTTAGTTGCTCTAACATTCATTTTTCAATGTCTGTGGAGATTATCCAGAAATTCCACGTCGTTCCGACTCCACGTTTAGCTGTAGAGCCCTTTTGCACGGTAGGATAGCTGGGCAGGTTAGAGCCAGGCAAGCACACGAAACAGCGTGCAATTCGACGACTTGCAGAAGGCCACTGAGCCACGCCAAATTATAATTATTACGCAGTGGAAAGAACTCAGTCTGTTAAGTAAGATCCGTAGTCAGGTTAATAAGTAGAAAAATTTATTTGACAACAAACTAAAACATATACATACACCATACATGAACAAAATAAAAATTCTTTTACAATTAACAATACGTACTACCACCCGCAGCGCCGATAACTGCTTGGCACCTCCGAGGCGTGTATGAAACCAACTTTTCCGCATGTTCACGTGGAAGAGATCTCCAAATACGTCACATCTGAATTGATAGCTGTTTCAATGTGACAGTCTTTTCTCCTTGCAACTTCGTTTTGATTGGAAACCATACTTTACCATACTTTTTCAAAAGAATTAGCGTCAGGTGACTGTCAGAACCAATACAGTACCTGCACACCTTTCTCCTTTTTCTAGTCATTGTAAAGCCTGCTGCTGTGCTTCGGATCATTGTCCTCCTGCAGTATCCAAACTTCATTTTTACCGATGAACCACCGTTTGGCAGTCGGTATCAAATATCTTTGATAAATTGTTAACATCTTCTGTGCGTTTAAATCTTCAGTAAATACGTGTAAATCACCAGTAAATACGTGTAAAATTCAGTCAAGAATTCAAAGTAAACTAATGCCTTATGGACATTGCACGAAGGACAAAATTTCCGTCTAGGGGACTGTGAAAGAACTAAGATGATATCTTTTACCATCATGTGTGTAATGCCAATCACTATCTTACTTAACAGACTGTATCCGCATTAGTTATAGTGGCCAAAACTGTGGTGTCTTTGGTGCGACAGAGAGCACACGTTAGTGTTTTGTCTCCACTGCGACCGCAGTGCTAATCAGAGCGCCATTAGGCCGTGATTCACATCATGGTCTAAATTCGCTGCGTAAAGTATGTCCGTTTCAGGAGCTGCAGACATTGCGACAGATGCCGTGCTTCTAGGTTGAGATTAATGAGACTCAACAAGTACCGGAATAGCTGGAAGTAAAGCTTAACAGCCCAAGGCTGTGTCAGTTGCTTTGCTTTCGCGAACCTCCTAACCTTCTTCACTACTGTAACATGGAATTCTAGACCAGGTCGCCGTACCTGTCGTTTGAAACGCAACGTAAGGTGGCTTCCTTGTTAGTGGAATAGTATGGCACATACTGCAAGCGGCATCCTTAACTATATCCGCATAACAAAATGTTATTTACATACGCTACATGTTTGTTTGTTACCGGGTGTGTGTTTCCTGGAGTAATAGCTGTTGTTATGATACTGCATACGCCGATTTATTTTATAACTAGCTGTTCTGACCACGGTTTGCTGTGGCTTAGTCTGGTTGAGTGCAAAAGAAATAAGAGAGAAAGCACACATTTTTAATATGTATGGAAATTGAATATACGTTTTATTCTCCTTCTTTCTCCTGTCTCTATCCATCTCCTCCTCCTACTCCTCTTTTTTTCAATCTCCTTTTCTCTTCTATCTCTGTCCATCTCTTCCTATTCTCTCTCTCTCTCTCTCTCTCTCGTTCATCTTCTTCTCCCTCCTCTTTCTCCATCTCCTCCCGCCCTCTATTTCTCTGTCCATACAGTTATAACATACATTAAAAATATATTTAGCCTTTATGTTTCCAAAAGTTGATTATAGTAACGTGTAAAAATCGGAAGTAAATCGGTCGAGTACTTTTTGAAATTTTTTTACAATGTTCCCATTTATATATTACATATATATTACATATATATTTACATATATATGATAAAATATATAGCTTACGTACTTCGGAATGTTCATAAAAGTATTGTTTAAAAATTTGAAGTAAATAGGTGGAGAACATTTCCAGATTCTTTGTAATATTTTCCCCTTTATATATTATATGTATTAAAATAATAGCTATATAAAAACACGCGCGCATTCGCATGCAACATTGTGCCAAAACTTCAAAGCAATAGGTGAAGAACTTTCGGTCATACGCAATTGTGAACAAACTAAAATTTACATTTTACTTATAAAGATATTATTTTTATCACTTTTATAACTCTGATGACAGGTCTTGTTCTTTCGTAAGGCGTGAAGTCGTTTTGCATTGTAAAAGGTGGTTGAGGCTAAATTTTAACATTAATTTGAGGTTCTGCCACAGAAGCCCTCTCTCGTAAGCTGCTGTCACTAAAGTGTAATGTGTTACCTAATCGAACAACCCACCATCAATAACTTTCTATTTTTATGTTTGACACAGCCTCAATATAACTGCTGTATGCTACTAACGCCGTTCGAATTTGACTTGTTGGCTTTCAAGACGGATTAATACTTGGGGATTCTAAAAGGGTTACCTGCCTTTTAATACCACTTCACTATTTCAAGAGCCTATTACCTATCTCCTTCTCTTTAGATCCTTGCTCTTGAAAGAAAGTCACTCACATTCGAGGGCCGATCCGAGCGTAATTGAAGTAAGTCGTGGGTGCTGCAAACAGCGAAATACTTTGCTATTAGGAAAAGAGGTAAGCAGTTCGTCTTGTGTAGGATTCAGCACTGCGTCATTCGAAACTTAAGGTCTATTTAGGAAGTAACGGTCTGTGTAGTAAACTGAGGTACGCTGCACTTTACATGAATGTACGTCTTGCCACTGTCATCGCCTTGTGAGACAAGTCCTTAAGGAAAATATGATTGGCTGCAATGAAAATGAACTGAAAAATCTTACATTGTCGTGTGTACACAACTGTTTCCCGTACACTCATTACTTCACTGAAGTACGGTAGTGTCATCGCTAATCTAACAGTGGTGCACAAGAGCAGAAAGAAACTTCGCAGAAAACAACACGAACTCTTGAAGAATCCTATCAGTCCTTATCAGACAAGGAGCGCCATGAGAGAGAGCCGGAAGAGAGATGGATGACGATTCAAAATTTACTACCCATGCCCTCTCGATTCGTCACTGTCACGCGTTTTCAGCTGGGGTAGAACGCACTGTCCATTACGGTAATGGATCCTGCAATCTGCCGATAGAAGTGGGTTGTTTATCTAGGTTAGAGACTCTGATTCTGATATCGTCTGACAACATAGCTGTAAAAGAAGGGAGTGCGTGTTGTGCATCGCTTATCACATTCTCGTTGCTAATTAGTGCGCTGTTGGAGCTTCATTAACACATTAGAAACGTCCGTCACTTAACTGCCGTTGTATAACTCCCGGCTAACTAAGACTGATCCGAGGCGCTTTCTGAAGAAAACAAAATGCGTATAATTTTAGACAATATGTACAGAAACAGATGTGTAGTCCTGAGATGTAAAGACGTCTTATACAGACTTCTGTTCCCGGGAGCCATGTGTGGGAAGGAAATAAGAGAAACTCTCGAGTTTTGGTTAATGAAAAGCACTATATTGCTTGTGTTCTACAGGACTGATTTATTGCGTTAACCGGTTCTCGGCTTGCAAGACCATCATCAGACATTAACTAGGCAACATCGCCAAAGAAGTTACGATATTTTTAATCACTGGAAAGACGTTGCACATCTAGATTGAGGCACAAACACACACTAATGACATGTTTGCCAGTGTTGTGGTAATGCAATTTCAAAGGTAAAAGGCAAAACAACAGATAAATATAAAGGGAGCAAACACGAAAAAAAAATTGTGCTAAACTGGAAAACCGTGCCTATATATAACAGTTTACATTGATAAACAAACCCAGTAAAATAAAATTAGTACTCGACAAGGCTACTTAAAGGGGTGTTAAGTATGGAAAGGGAAGCCAAGTAAAGAGAAAAATTAACATTTGTAAGTACAGAATATATGGAGTACATAGGTAACCCGAATACAATAAAGGAAATCAACAAAGACAGGGAAGTGGAGGACTAAGAAGGAACAGACAGTGTGGGATGTAATGGAAAACCGAGAGGATTGTGTGAAGTTAAGACGGAAAATATTAAGCTGTGTTTTGTCATTTAAGATTATATCAGGGTGTGGGCTAGATCTATATCGATTTACAGGGTTATCAGCGGATTGAGTCTTTGGCGTTTGTTTGCTAAGTGAAGAACATGGGACTGTGGGTGATAGTTGTGACCCTCACTCTGTACATGCTAAGCGAATGTGGAGTGAGAATTCTACACCCACCAGCTATGTTCATGTTCAGCCAACCTTCTTGCTATGTTTCTGGCTGACTGACCAATATAAAATTTATCACCATCAGAACAAGTAATTTTGTTGTATACCCCCACTCCTGACTACTAACTGGGTCTATCCTTGCTGTTGAAAAGAGTCTGGGCTGTTATGTTCTTCACATAGTAGGAAAGCTGTAGAGAGGGGCAGTAGTTGGGCATAGAGAAGGGGTATAAATTTTAATTTTTGTTTCCTATGTAAGATGTGGTGAATCAGGATGAGATTGTAGCTGTCAGTTGACGCAATAAAATTTATTGTATCTCGATTTTTGACTTACAATTTTCACGTACTTATCGCAAATCAAAAACAGAATGGAATATCTTTATTAATCGCAATTCAACAAGTTGGAAAGCTCACCGCCAATTTCACAATTGCAATTTTACTACATAAACGTTTTACAAATTGGTATTATGATATTATCATATACATATCACAGAATTCTCTTATCGGTGCTCCATACATACATTCGTTAATTACAAAGTTTTGTAAATACATATGAACATTCTTTTGGGAAAGACGTGACGCCAGTATGACTAGCTCTTATAGGTTAACTCTCACAGTAGAGTATTACGAGAAAGTGAGGTGAGGCAGCCGCAGATCGAGTACTTGCATGGAATTAACAACTATGGGTGTGGGTCACTGGCCAGCCTGTATGTACCTTCGGGGATGTTCCACAAGCTCTTTTACCAAAGTTCCAAGTACTTTTAGGGAAACGCTGCTCTCTGCCTCACACTCCATTGAGAATCTTTTGTAATGTCCAGGGAACCATTATGAATCGCGATAACTTCAGTGTAATTATTGTCTTTGAATAAAGGTATCATCTATATTGAGATCTGACTTTGTTATTATGGATGAAAATGCGCGACCGCATAGAACCGCCCATGCTCTGCAAATTACTGTGACGTAAATGGCATACTTCCCATTGCACCAGTAGTTAGGGCTTTCTCGCATGCAATTCACGTACGGATCGCAGGAAGTCTGATTACTTAGATGTTCCCAAGGGCGCCGTTCTTCGAGAGTTCCTGGTGTACAAAACTTAAGGACGAAAGTAGCATTCGTGTGGTGTGTCAGTGCCAAGTAATATAGATCGATGAAACTTGAACCATACATAGACAGAACTGCCTCAGAATGGTATGGTATAGTATAGTGTACAAGGTGAGTCAAAGAAAGACACAATGGCATTAACAGAAATGACACTTTCATTTGCTGTTTTTGTGGTCTTCAGTTCAGAGACTGGTTTGATGCCGCTCTCCATTCTACTCTATCCTGTTCAAGCTTCTTCATCTCCCAGTACTTACAGCAACCTACATCCTTCTGAATCTGTTTAGTGTATTCACCTCTTGGTCTCCCTCTACGATTTTTACAACCTCCCCCCCCCCCCCCCCACGCTGCCCTCCAATATTAAATTCGTGATCCCTTGATGCCTCAGAATATATCCTACCACCCGATCCATTCTTCTAGTCAAGTTGTGCCATAAACTCCTCTTCTTCCCAATTCTATTCAATACCTCCTCATTAGTTATGTGATCTACCCATTTAATCTTCAGCATTCTTCTATAGCACCACATTTTGAAAGCTACAATTCTCTTCTTGTGTAAACTATTTATCGTCCACGTTTCATTTCCATACATGGCTACACTCCATACAAATACTTTCAGAAACGACTTCCTGACACATAAATCTATACTCAATGTTAACAAATTTCTCTTCTTCAGAAGCGCTTTCCTTGCCATTGCCAGTCTACATTTTATATCCCCTCTACTTCGACCATCATCATTTATTTTGCTCCCCAAATAGCAAAACTCATTTACTGCTTTAAGCGTCTCATTTCCTAATTTAATTCCCGCAGCATCATCCGATTTAAATCGACTACATTCCATTATCCTTCTTTTGCTTTTGTTCATGTTCATCTTATACTCTCCTTTCAAGACACTGTCCATTCCGTTCAGCTGCTCTTCCAGATCCTTTGCTGTCTCTGATATAATTATGTCATCGGTCAACCACAAAGTTTTTATTTCTTCTCTATGGATATTAATTCATACTCTGAATTTTTCTTTTGTTTCCTTTACTACTTGCTCAATACACAGATTGATTAACATCGGCGAACCACAAAGTTTTTATTTCTTCTCCATGGATATTAATTCCTACTCTGAATTTTTCTTTTGTTTCCTTTACTACTTGCTCAATACACAGATTGATTAACATCGGGGACAGGCCACAACCCTGTCTCACTCCCTTCCCAAACACTGCTTCCCTTTCATGCTCCTCGACTCTTACAACTGCCATCTGGCCTCTGTACAAACTGTAAATAGCCTCTCGCTCCGTGTATTTTACCCCTGTATTTTTCGAAAGAGAGTATTCCAGTCAATATTGTCAAAAGCTTTTTCTAAGGCTGCAAATGCTAGAAACAAAGGTTTGCCTTTCCTTAATCTATTTTCTAAGGTAAGTCGTAGGGTCAGTATTGCCTCGCGTGTTCCAGGTTTTCTACGGAATCCAAATTGATCTACCCCGAGTTCGGCTTCTACCAGTTTTTCCATTCGTCTGTAAAGAATTCGCGTTAGTATTTTGCAGCCGTGACTTATTAAACTGATAGTTGAGTAATTTTCACATCTGTCAACACCTGCTTTCTTTGGGATTGGAATTATTACATTCTTCTTGAAGTCTGAGGGTATTTCGCCTGTCTCATACATCTTGCTCACCAGATGGTAGAGTTTTGTCAGGGCTGGCTCTCCCAAGGCTGTCAGTAGCTCTAATGGAATATTGTCTACTCCCGGGGCCTTGTTTCGACTTAGGTCTTTCAGTGCTCTGTCAAACTCTTCAAGCGGTATCATGTCTCCCATTTCATCCTCATCTAGATCCTCTTCCATTTCCATAATATTGCCCTCAAGAACATCGCCCTTGTATAGATCCTCTATATACTCCTTCCACCCTTCTGCTTTCCCTTCTTTGCTTAGAACTGGGTTTCCATATGAGCTTTTGATGTTCATGCAAAGTGGCTCTCTTTTCTCCATAGGTCTCTTTAATTTTACTCTAGGCAGTATCTATCTTACCCCTAGTGATATAAGCCTCTACATTTATTTAAAGACAAAAGTTACACTGAAATGACGTTAATTTATGATGCTCCCCTGGACATTGAGAAAGGCGGGTCTTTGTTCTTTCTTAATAGGCTGTGTGACCACCCGGACAGCAATACACCCCCTGCAACGTGCTCCCATGCTGATAAGGAGTTCTTGTGGTATGGCTTTCTATTCCTCACACAGCGCGGTTAACATCTGGTGGATGGTCGACGGTGCATGTGGCCGAGCTGCAATACGTCTTCCCAACGCAACTCTCACGTGGTCGAGGGATTTAAGTCGAGGCAACGATTAGGCCAGTCCACTCAGCGAATATCTTCTCGTTCCCCGAGGTCCTACGCGTGTCTGTTCTCTGCGATACTGCAATTTCATTTTTAAAAAATGACTAGTCAGTATACCGAGTTCAAAGATTACGTCGATGCGACATTGTGCCTCTCCATGCCTTAATACATGGACCAACTGCGTATTTCTTCCAGTTTCTTTCATTCATCTTGGGTATTATAATGTAACAGTTCTTTAATTGAACTAAGCTATTTGGTAGTAACACATAATGCGAAAGTTACTTTCATTCTTAAGCTTTGCACACCAGTTCCCCACAGTCGTTTAATGAACAAAGTAAGAGCATATGGACTATCAGACCAATTGTGTGATTGGATTGGAGAGTTCCTAGATAACAGAATGCAGCATGTCATTCTCAATGGAGAGAAGTCTTCTGAATTAAGAGTGATTTCAGGTGTGCCGCAGGGAAGTGTCGTAGGACCGCTGCTATTCACAATATGCATAAATGACCTTGTAAATTACCTTGTGGATAACATCGGAAGTTCACTGAGGCTTTCTGCGGATGATGCTGTGGGGTATCGAGAGGTTCTATCAATGGAAAATTGTAATGAAATGCAGGAGCATCTGCAACGAATTGACGCATGGTGCAGGGAATGGCAATTGAGTCTCAATGTAGACAAGTGTAATGTGCTGCGAATACAAAGAAAGAAAGACCCTTTATGATTTAGCTACAATATACCAGGTGAACAACTGGAAGCATTTAATTCCATAAATTAGCTGGGAGTAGGTATTAGGAGTGATTGAAAATGGAATGACCATATAAAATTAATGGTCGGTAAAGCAGATGCTAGACTGAGATTCATTGGAAGAATCCTAAGGAAATGCAGTCCGAAAACAAAGGAAGTAGGTTACAGTGGACTTGTTCGCCCACCGCTTGAATATTGCTCACCAGTGTGGGATCCGTACCAGATACGGTTGATAGAAGAGATAGAGAAGATCCAACGGAGAGCAGTGCGCTTCGTTACAGGATCATTTAGTAATCGCGAGATGATAGATAAACTCCAGTGGAAGACTCTGCAGGAGAGACGCTCAGTAGCTCGGTACGGGCTTTTGTTGAAGTTTCGAGAACATACCTTCACCGAGGAGTCAAGCAGCATATTGCTCCCTCCTACGGATATCTCGCGAAGACACAATGAGGATAAAAACAGAGAGATTAGAGCTCACACAGAGGCATACCGACAATCTTTCTTTCCACGAACAATACGAGACTGGAATAGAAGGGAGAGCCGACAGAGGTACTCAAAGTACCCTCCGCCACACGCCGCCAGGTGGCTTGTGTAGTATGGATGTAGATGTAGATATGCTCTTGACTCTCAGTTGTGTGCTGGATAAAGACTTACCACCATTTATCTTTTGTGGAGCTAGAGAAGCGGAGTGTCCCTAACAAGATGGAAAAGTTTGCTGTATAGCTCAACAGATAGTAATGTGCGATTTGGGTATTTTTCAGTGTAGAGCGCACGGGCTCGCTGAAAAGTACAAGTGTATCATTTGTAAAGTAGTGGACCTCGAATGCTAACAAGTGATGGCAAAGAGAATAGAAAATGTGTCTACCCTCTCATACTAGATGATTATAAATTCTTATATCTGTTACTGTTTTCTCACAATCACTGTTTCATTACCATATAATGCTGTGATCCAAGCATACGTTCTTAAATTTCTTCCTCAAATGAAGGCCTATGTTTGATGCTAGTAGACTTTCGGCCAGGAATGCCCTTTCTTCCTGTGCTAGTCTGCTTTTCATTTCCTTGCTCCTTCCATCATCTAATATCCTTCGGCCTGTGCTAGCGAGAAGGGGTCATAAAGTGCAACTCGTCAGAGAGGTCCAGTTGGACAGTATCTTACGGCAACGAAACTTGATAGAGAAGCTATTGCGTCAATACGGAACTGTTTTACAGTGGGAAAAATTAGTTACAATTTTGGTCACCAGGTGCAAATATTTCACTGTGAATCTAAGGAAGACATACAGAAATGTTTCCGTATTTCATGGATTAGGAATGGGACGTAGGTAGAAAAGTCAAACAAGTGGGAGAGGCACGATGTTGATTTTATCACCAGCTGCCGGTTACACCTCGTTCACTATGAACACCGGACACTTCGACGAGCTGTAGCATCCATAAATCGACGTCTTCAACAGTTGCCCGCAGCAGTTCCGGTGAGTGTGAGCAACGTGTTCCTGTATACTGGCCTTCAGATCAGGTAGAGCGAAAAGTCACATGCATTCAGATCAGATGAGCTTGCAGGCCCCGCATCTGGAAAACCTATGAAGATAACACATTGGTGGGTGACTGCATTATGCAAATCTTTCAGTGGGCGAGTGACATGCTGTGGTGCCCCATCTCGCATGAAAACAACGGTTCTCATACAGTTGCGCTATTCCAGAGAGCAAGTTACTGTACATCTGGGTATATTCTCTTCAAAGACGAACGGACCGAGAATAAAGATGCTTGCGAATCCACACCACGTAGTCACAAACCGACGAATGAAGTGGCTCTTCACGCCCATCACGCAATTTAACACAATCCCAAATTCGGCAGTCTGTGAATTCACTGACACTGTTACGTAAAATGTCACCCAACAGAATACTGCCCGGCCCTATGTCATCAACTTCGATCCTTCTCAGAAACCGAAGGCAAATTCAAAACGTTGTTGCGGATCAAGAGGTCTCAGTTGCTGCACTGTACGGATCTTGCATGGGTACCAGTGAAAAATAGGCCATAAAACTTTCCATAATGCTGACCATGGAATAGACAGTTCTCATGAGACTGCACGAGCTCTAACACTACCCAGGGAACATGCTCCGTGGTCAGTTACAGCAAGAGCACCCTCGTCAGTAACTTCCTCCGGGACAGAAAGCACTCCTCTTTGAGATGCCAAACCAAACTCACCCGTGTTTTCGAATTTCATTGTCAACTTCTTTACACCATTTAATGACATCAGGCCTCTTCTCAGACCTTTTACTCGGTGATACTCTCTCCATGGTTCACTGTAACTGCTACGGTTCACATAAAACAGTTTCGTTAACAGCGCACGGTCTCTCTTCCTTATAACCACACTGTTTACACACTTCATGGCTTGTCAGATAAGAGTGTGGACGTCATACCGTCATAAAAACAGTATACTGTGCCGGATTTGCTCCCGGTCACCAAAATTGGAACTAACTATTTTCCAGCGTAAATCCGTTGTGCTTCAGAATATTTGCCAAGTTTCGGTGCAGTATTATAATGACAAAAATGGTTCAAATGGCTTTAAGCACTATGGGACTTAACATCTGAGGTCATCAGTCCCCTAGATCTTAGAACTACTTAAACCTAACTAACCTAAGGACTTCACACACATCCATGCCCGAGGCAGGATTCGAACCTGCAACCCTAGCAGCAGCGCGGTTACGGACGAAAGCGCCTAGAACCGCTCGGTCACAGCGGCCGGCGATTATAATTACAGCCAACGCTGGATCTCCGTGAGTGGCTGCACTTTAAATATAACCACACGGTACGTACAAACTGTCTAATTACAGGGATCAGAATAGTGACGTCATTTTTGTGAGTGTTTAAGCGTGTACTGCATCCAGACTGCGACATCTCAGATAACCAAATGTATATAGGAGGACGAAGATTCAAACGCCCGCCCATCCCGATTTATGTTCCCCGTTACTTTCCTACACTGAACTCGTAAATTCCCGAAACAGCCAATTTTGTTTTGCAGTCTTACCCAGTCAGACCTAGTGCTCCGTATCGAACGACCTCGCCGCCGAAGGAACACTGAAACCAAATCTTCCATCTTTCATACTGGACCAACTCTGGGCATCATGGTGTGGGGGGCGGGTGAGAGGCTGGGGAGGCACCACCGCTTTCTTTATTACATGGATAGAAAACTGTTCTTGGAGCAGAGCAATCTCGCGTGCTTTATGTTCTCGTTATCTGCATCGTGCGCAATATTACGGCAGAAATATTCGCTTGGCCTCCATTGCGATTAAGGTTAATCAAAAACGCTAATTATTTGCCCTGCTTTCAGTTGCGAAAACGGGTGAAATAAGAAAACCTATCTGATATTGCGTGGCAAAACATTACAAAAATTGGCGTCTTCAGATCAGTAGAGCGAGTGCAGTTTCTGCAGTTCTTTATTTCTGCTTAGATACGTTAAGCTATCTGAAGTGGGGAAACATTGACTGAGAACAAAGTTCGTTAAATAACTACTACCACTCCCTCAGAAACCAGTTAAGCCAGTATATTGAAAATCTCTCTAGTGTAATGAATTATTTCATATTTTAAGTACAGAACAAAGTACAATGTCCTGTCACACCTGTCGAAAGTCTGAATAACCACCTTCTTCAGCGGGAACCGCTGCGAGATGCGCAGGAAGGGAGTCAGTGAGGTTCTTGAATGTACGGACAGTGGTGTGTAGCTAAGCCGACGCCAGTGCCGTGGTCAGCTGTGTTAGATTTCTCTGTTGAGGATCCATGGAGCGAACAGCCACATCGAAGTGATCCAACAGACTGTCGATTGGGTTTAAATCCAGGAAGTTTGATGGCCAGGGGAGTACAGTAATCTCATCCTGGTGCTCTTTGAACTACGCACGTACATCCAAGCTGTGTGACCAGCAGAATTATCTTTCTGGTAGATGCCATCGTGCTGAAGAAAACAAACTGTGTGTAGGGGTGAACATGGTTCAAAATGGTTCAAATGGCTCTGAGCACTATGGGACTTAACTTCTGAGGTCATCAGTCCCCTAGAACTTAGAACTACTTAAACCTCACTAACCTAAGGACATCACACACATCCATGCCCGAGGCAGGATTCGAACCTGCGACCGTAGCGGCCTCGTGGTTCCAGACTGTAGCGCCTAAAACCGCTCCGCCACCCCAGCCGGCTGTGAACATGGTCCTCGGGGATAACTGCATACTTGTGTTGATCCACTGTGTCTTTCAGAATGACGAGATCACTCAGAGAATTCCACGAAAACATGCCCCAGACCATAAAGCTCCCTCCTCCGGCCTGGACTCTGCCAGTGATTGTTCCAGGGCTGTACACGTCAAAGGGCAACTGTCCGATAGAGCATAAAGAGTGATTCATCCGGAAAGGCCACCTGTCACCACTCAGTGGACGTCCATTTGCGATATTTGTTGTGTCTAGGAATCCTGCATACTCGGTTTGCTAGACAAATAATTAAACAACTCGTATTAATGAATTTTATTACAATAAGACAATTACAAATACTTTTTGTCAGATGTGTCGCAGTCAATGGGTGACAAACAAAATAATCAGTCTTCTTCAGAGCCGCCCGGTGTGGCTGAGCGGGTCTAGGCGCTTCAGTCTGTAACCGTGAGACCTCTATGGTCGCAGGTTCGAATACTGCCTCGGGCATGGATATGTGTGATGTCCTTAGGTTAGTTAGGTTTAAGTGGTTCTAAGTTATAGGGGACTGATAACCTCAGATGTTGATTCCCATAGTGCTCAGAGTAGTTTTTAGTCTTCTTCAGAATATACAAACACAAGTCTGTGCTACATAGAGAGTACTAACGATAGAGACTAAGATGCGTCTCCTAACGAAGTGGCTAACATTGAAGCTGCTATCAAACTGGGCCACCACCAGTCGTGCACGGGGCTTATGTTCTCTTCACCTAGGGACTGCTGCCGTTGTGTTGTCGTCCTGGAGGGAGGTTAGTCAGCATGCAATTGGTTGACCTTTTCTCACAGCCGTCTCTTCTCTGTCGTTCCCGGCTGGTGTGCCGACACTGGCTTTACACCGTAACAGTACTGGAGTGCCAATTCCAGCCTTCGTCGTTGATGATCAGCATGAGTGCATCAATGGGCTCCTACTGCGGAGAGATATTCTTAGCAACGTTCGTGGACGATTGTTAAGCAAACACTGTTGGTAGACCACTGGCTCACCTGTTGTACGTCTGATATTCTGTACACATCTTGGTAGCCGTCATTCACCACTGTCATCTGCGGCCTGTTCAAAAATAGTTCAAATGGCTCTGAGCACTATGGGACTCAACATCTTAGGTCATAAGTCCCCTAGAACTTAGAACTACTTAAACCTAACTAACCTAAGGACATCAAACACACCCATGCCCGAGGCAGGATTCGAACCTGCGACCGTAGCAGCCCCGCGGTTCCGGACTGCAGCGCCTAGAACCGCACGGCCACCGCGGCTCTGCGGCCTGTGGTACACCACAGTTGCTACAGCGCCAGTTTTGGATTGAGCCAATTCACTATGCACGGTATACTTTAACTTCAGCAGCACGTTGAAACGTCTCCTTAGAAAAATTTATACAAGAGTGTGCTTAAACTGACACACAATGTTTTTTAGCGCAACGCAATCTGACTTTCAAAAATCCCTACAAAAGAACGGCCCTGACTAACATTAACCTTTACCTTTCACAGATCACTTACCTCACCAAAAATCTTCGTTACTCGAACTACTGCAGTACAGCGAGCGCCACTACTGCCCGCGAAATAAAAGATTCAAACTACTGAAGGCACTAACTACTGATAGGCATAGTTAGCAAATGAAAGATTTTGATAGATAACAAACAATGTATTTATCTCACTAGTGTTCAAAAGTCATAATATATGTAGCACTTCATGACATCCAGTCTTACAAATTTCAAAACTCCGCCATTTCTCTCCCCACATCCACCACTGCTGGCGGCTCACCTCCAACTGAGCAACGCTACGCGCTGTTAACATCCAGCTGCCCAACAGTACAATGGCAGACAACAATGCAAACTAGCCACAGACTGCACACAGCACAGCCAGTGATTTTCATACAGAGCGCTACGTGGCGTTACCAATAAGAAAACCTAAACAGTCTACTTACAACGTGAACGGCTTACAGTCTTAGACGTTTCAGAAATGCTTTCACCCGTGGCCCGAAAGCCAATTATCGTTCCATTTGGACGTCAAATAAGTCACTACGTTTCCGCGTTACAACCAGAACTGCATTGTTTTCCGTGTCCTCCGACAGGTATTATGTACTCCACTGCTAGTAATGCCATCTACCTTCTGTGAATGGTTGTTGTATGTTGATGTCGAATATAGGCGTAGGTCACATTAATGTGACTGGACAACGTATTTTGATTTACAGTGATATTAATTAATCTTGATTATTTTGTGTTCCGCGACTGTATAAAGTAACTGTTAAAAAAAAAAAAAAAAAACACCAGAGACGTATTTCAGGTACGTTTATTATGCCACAGCCAGATTCGTTCTAGAAAGACATCCTCAGGTGACAGACAAATTTCATCAACAGTCTTCAAAACTAATTCTGTCAAAATAGCATAACGTGCCGTTGGCATTATGTTACACATTTTCAAGGTTGTCCTGTGTTATCCGTCAGCGGGATATACTTGCCCGGGAGTAATTACGCCGTAAAGGTCGGTGACGTCACACACGGCGGGCAGCATCATTCCATGTGTTTGCAATCTTTGCCTTAGTTAATGTGTCAGATGGAACTACGTGCTAAGTTCTTGCCAAGAGTTTCGCAATTCTGAAACGCGACCCCTCGAAACTTAGTGGCTGTGAAATTGAAAGGATTGACGGAAGAAACTGCTAACCGACGAGAGCATAATTTAAAGTTACTGCACGTTACATGTTGGTTAAATTCGAAGATAATAATACAAGTACAGTAAGACAAAGCAGTTCATACAGTAAGAGAGTTCCTTCTAGCTGTACTAATGTAGCTACTTCTTACCCACATTGAAAACATAATAGCCAAAGGAATGACACTACTCATGGAGAAATAGTGGACTAGTACAGAATGTTTCAAAAATAACACACGTATATGAAAGCATGTAAGACAAACAACCATGGAACTTGAGACACATATTTACGAAACTCTCAAGTTTAGATTAGAGATATTCAATATGTCCTCCACTAGCAGAACGAACAGTATCACATCGATACTCGAATTCTTTTCATGCATGCATGCATGCTGATAGTCACTGACGTTATGGCAGTACGTATCAGGTGCTCCAATCTTTTAGGTTCTGTGGTCGTGTTGGCACATTAATCCCACAGGAAGAAGTCACAGGGCGTCAAATCCGGTGATCGTGGAGCCCAGCTGCGACATGCTAAGTCGCCAGCTCCTTGACGACCAATCCAACGGCTCTGTAGAATTTCATTCAGATATTCACGCACTTACGACTCCAGTGAGAGAGCGCCCCATCTTGTTAAGAAATGAAGTAGTTCTCGTTCAGTCGCGGAAACAACCAGTTTTGTAACATACTGCTGTCTGTTAACCGCGTTTTCATCAAAGGAAAAGGGGCCATAAACAGATGAGTGAGATGTCGCACAAAACACATTGACTCTGAGTGAATCTCCTACATGTTCAATGTGTACATGTGGGTTCTGTAGGCTCCGAATTCGAGCACTGTGTTACATTGCTCTTCCAGTAGGTGGAAAGTCGCTTCATCACTGAACACGATACGTTGTGCGGAAGTGTTATCATAGTCGAGGGCATTTTGAAGCTCCTCAGAAAACGCCACACGTTTGCGTTCGTCGTCATGACTTAGATCCTGTAACAGCTGCGGCTCGGATGGTTTCATAACCGACAGACTCAAAAAGAGCCAAATTATTTTTCTACGCGGTTGAAACCTCTGACTGCTTCGACGAGTTGATTTCGTAGGACTACGTTGGAAAGTGGTTTGAATTCGTACGACATTTTCGTCGGAAACACAAGAGCGGCCAGGTTTCTCTCTTTTACATACACATCCTGCGTCTCCCAAATGTCTATACGATCTGCAAATATTCCATCCGTTAGGAGGATTAGTTTGGTATCTCAACGGTAAAGTCATTGCACTCTAAACACGGAATTATATCTCGCAAACGCCAGAACACATAATGGTTATTGCTGCGGAAGAGCCGTTTTGCAACATGTGACTAAGACGAAGTTAAGAGAAGACAACTGACATATAGCAGCAACGAATACCAACTAGGCAATGTGTTCACTGCTTCAATAACTGAACCGTGGCCCAGCGATCGATAATTTGGACAATATAATACTTCGTAATATGTATATTCTTTTTGTAACACCCTGTACTTTCATCCACCGACTGTTTCAATTTATATTGTGTCGCAATAGGGCTCGTTGTCAGCAAACATCGAAAGTGTTTAGGCGTTCAGCCGGAGAGTATAATGATTTGAATAAGAATGCATGAGCGGAAGAGGTACCTATTGCTTGATACAAATGATACAAAATCAGGTCGAGGAATTAATTCTTCCTCACTGCTGAGACAGCGCACAGCGTCCTGAGGTGGAGTTCATGTTGGCGTATCAATAACTAGACATTTCAAGTGGTCCTAGAGGGGAATACCAAGAGGAGCTAAAACTGGCCTTCAGGGATTCCAAATAGAAGCGCCATCTCCGCCTACCCCTCCGATAGCATGTGCTGCGTCTGATCGTGTGCTGTTTACCTTTATCGTATGCAAACACAAAACTGTGGTGGCTATTCGAAAGAGAAAATCAGAAG
The DNA here is from genome assembly GCF_023897955.1 of Schistocerca gregaria. Classification (NCBI taxonomy): domain Eukaryota; kingdom Metazoa; phylum Arthropoda; class Insecta; order Orthoptera; family Acrididae; genus Schistocerca; species Schistocerca gregaria. The sequence goes on from NC_064921.1 coordinate 144,761,302, forward strand.
GGTGGCGTTGCATTGTAATTATGCAGAATTCGACGCTGTTTTTGTCAATTGCAGATCGACTGCAAACACTAGATCTACATCTAATCCATTGCTGCTGACGTAGGGTACTTTATTCATCATAATCTCAATTTTCACTTAAAAACATTTGGTTCTGACGTAACGTAACAGACACTCTTTGTTATAATAAATTATCCATCTCTTTTGGTATCAGTATTTTTACTTCTGTGATGCACGTTTTCGCTAAGGGCTTTGATATTTACAAAGTATGCCCAATATTACTAACATTTATTGGAAGTCAGAAACCCACTTATTCGCAGTGACTTAACAGATTTTGTGGGAGACAGCTGCCATGGAATAATCCCAATGAGGGTGATAAGATGGCTCGCCACAGCTTATTTTTTGATATTTTCTTAAAAAACCGTTTTGAAGCTATCGAGGTCCTCAGTCGAAATACAAGATCAAATAATGTCAGTACAGGTAATTTGTTTGATCAAATTAATTAATTGAAATATTGATAAATGTGCATCGATAACTCGCAAGATACTTTGCTTGAACAAAAAACGATTCCAAATTTTTAATCAACTAATGAAATCATAAAGTACGTCTACATCTACGTGATAACTCTGCAGTGCACCTTTGCCCCTGATAAAGGATTTGTTAAACCACTTTCAGACTATTTCTCTACCGTTCTCCATATGTAGGTTGGTGTCAACAAAACATTTTTGCGTTAGGAGAAGAACGTTGGGGACTGAAATTTCGTGGAAAGATCTCGCCGCAACATAAAATGCCTTTGTTTTAATGATTGCCACGCCAATTTGGGTTTCTTATCTGTGACACTCTCTGTCCTGTTTCGCTATAATACAAAACGATCTGCTCTACTTTGACTTCTTTCGATGCCCTCCGTCAATCTAATCAGGCGAGGATTCCAACAACTCGCAGTATTACTCCAGAAAAGGACGACCAAGCGTAGTGTGGATAATGGATGTAGTAAATCTGCTGCATATTCTAAGTGTTCCGCCAATTACACTCAGTCTTTGGTTCCTCTTTCCAACACAATTGTGTATGTGATCTTCCCTTTTTAAGTGGATCGTACGAGGACTATTCGGAAAGCAAAGTCCAATCAGGCGCGAAATGGAAACCACAGTGAAAGTCCAGTGAAGCTTTGCACAGATGTGTTGGGCAGTGCATCTAGTATGACCGTATATCGCGTCACGTAGATCGTTTGTTCTCAGTGTGCAGTGAGCTCGTTAACATGCCTAGATAAATAGTATCTCCCACCAGGTATGAGGGCTTCGCCTGATTTCATGCAGCCCCACGTAACTGTCACGCATTTCCTTCTTCGTGACATTTCTCAGCCGTACTCTTTAGGGGCAATGAAGATGCTCCTGCAGCGTTTTCAATGGTTTGATCATCCACAATACAGCCCGTAATTGGCTCTCTGTGAGTTTCATCACTGCTCCGGATGAACAGTTGACTATGAGGATAACATTATGGCACAGACAACGAGCTGTAGAGCAACGTAGAGAATTGGCGGCGGAAAGAACTGGTGGCTGCCTTCTATGACGATGGTATTGGAAAGTTGGTAGAACGTCACAACAAATGTCTAAGTCGGAGCAGTGAGAGTGTAGAGAGGTAGCTGGAAGGTGTAGCTCATTGTTGCAAATAAAATATTTTGGATAATCATAGTGCTTACGATTTCGCGACTCATCGGAAATCGTAATCCTTACACATTTAGTTAAATTAACAGCCTTTGCATTTGTATGATTGATTGTGTAACTGAAATTTAACGGACTTCTTGTCCGCCTGCTTAGCTGAGTGGTAACGTGTTTGCCTACCATGCAGCAGTCCCGAGTTCCATTCCGGGTCAGGTTGGAGATTTCCTCCGCTTGTGAACTGGATGTTGTGCTGTCCTCCTCATCCTTTCATCATCATCATCGACACATAAGTCACCTGAAATAGGACCTGCAACCCGGCGACCGAACTTCCCCGCATGGGTCGTCCTGGCCAACAGTGCCACACGATCATTTCATTTTTCCAACGGATTCTTTTTAGTACTCACGTGAATGTCATCACACTTTCCGTTATTTAGAATCAGTGACCACTTTTGGTACCCTACAGATTTGCAAATAATTTTGATCTCCTGATGACTTTACTTCACGATAAATGACAGCACCATCTGCAAACAATGTAAGAGGACTGCTCAGATTTTGCCCTGAATTATTTACGTAGCTTACGAACAGCAGACAGCCTGTAACACTTCCTTGGGGAACGTCAGATGTATTTCTTCCGTTTTACACGATGGCTTTCCTTCAGTTACTACAAACTGTAGTTTTCAACAGAAAACCACGTATCCAGTAGCTCCAGTCGCTCAACTCCATAGGCACGCAGTTTGATTAGATGTCGATTGTTAGGAACGGTGACAAAAACATCCTGGAATTCTGGAAATATGGAATCAATTTGAGATCTCCTGTCAACAGCACGCATTACTTCGTGTGAATAAAGAGCTATTTATGTTTCACAAGAACGATATTTTCTTAATACATTTTGGCTTTGCGTCAACAAATTGTGTATGAAAACAGTATAGATTCCAAAGTCCTACTGCAAATCGACGTCAGTGATATGGATCTCTAATTCAGCGGATTATTCGTTTCCTTTCTTGACTATTAATGTGACCTGCGTAACTTTCTAGTCTTTATGTGCATATATTTCGTTGGGTGAGCGGTTTTATATGATTGTTATCTGTAGACTATTATATCAGCATACTCTGGAAGGAACCTAATTGGTATACAGTCTGGACCCGAAGACTTGCTTTTATTAAATGATTTAAGCTGCTTCCCTACAGCAAGAATATTAATTTTAGTGTTTGTCGTATTACTCAAGACATTCTTGATTCGAAGGTAGGCTGTAAACATTAGAGGGCAGGTGCAGCAATAAATATCTAGGACTTGCGTTTTGGAAATACGAGGAAGAAGTGTCTGGAGCGAGAAAAGAACTGCTCAGAGGTCACTACAGACATGGCAAGTACCTACAAGCCCAATAAAGTAACAATTGCATCCTTCAGACCTGATGTTCCGCCAAATGTGCGACACATTACACACTGAAATTAACCATGTCCTCGTAACTATTAAGAAAGAAGTTCTCCTTTCCATTGTTTTTTAATTAGGTCTTACCCTGCAAACAGTGGGTGTTGTATTCAGGCAAGTGGTATCCATTCACCGTATTTCAATTTTCTTTCCTTCCTTATTAAATACATAGGATGTTAAAGAAAGGTGTTCAATATTTTGAGAGGTGGCGCTATAGACCAAACAACAGAAAAACGTCCAGTAAACATGGGCTTTAAAACGCATAGTGTAAGAGCTATGAGAACTTGTTCATATCCGTTATTGTGAAACATCTCTTCTGTTGCTAGCTCTTTGCTTTCCGTATTTCGAGTATAGACCAAAGCAAGGAAAAAACTCTGATAAAAATGAAATTCTAAAGTGCCTACCTAAAGAGCTACGAGTACTTGTTCAGTAGAAGCGGTTTGTTTCACAGTACCAAGCTCCTGACGTAGGCGTTTTCAAGCCCATGTTTACTGGACATCTTATCTTGGTTTGGTCCATACCATCGCCTCTCAAACCCTGTATACGTTTATAATTTAATATCCCTAGCATCCAAAAACACGAAGACTGTAATCTTTTGCAGAGAAAGTATGCACTGCGGCTATTTTATACCATTGCGTAAATCCATCTGATGCCTTAAATTTACGTTTTTATTTCTGTCGTTTAAAATTAAATGTAAGTCAGTAGCGTTCGTGTTTTCGTATTTCGAGGAAGAGATTGACAGCATAGCAGGCAAATATGTAATACATGATGTGGAGAAGAAGTATCATGACTTAAAATCAAAGAACTTCTGCCCCAAAATGTTACTGACGCTAGTTTTTTCTAACAAAATATTTATGAACTGAATTGTTAAAGCCTAAAATGGAATTGATACGTTATGTATGCTGCTGCAAAGATCAAGTGGTGGCTTGTGCGTAATCAATGTAGATGGAGATGTTCTGAGATTTATATTCCTAACAATTTCATATGAGACACTGTTTGACTTTAAGGCTATATATACAGAAATCACAAGGCTGTCGAAGAGGTGTTACATCAGTGTGCTTACTTTACTGACATAGCTGAAGGCAACACACATGAATTGGCACCAGTGCGTCACGTGCAAAAGTTTTCTATGAGCATTAAAAAACAGAAGCAGTGATTGGTTAGTATTTTACTTTGTTTATTAACTATTATGGATGCTACTGATCCACCTAGATTGTGTGCTGATAACTACACAGAGAACGACTCCTTCGTGCCGTAATCAATCGAATGCCACAGTACCACTAACATTGCACATCAGAGCACAGAGAGTGCTGGCGAACTGACTTATTTAACGAAGGCCCTACACCTGCCCCGACTGTTAGCGTGTCGCATCCCGTGTTGTTGCGAATCGATCACGACAGGTGGTAAAAGCCGCCCAGTTGTGCAGCAGTATCCTTCTGAGATCGGTAGCACGGGCCGCGAAGTCTGCCTTGCGTAACGTATCGGTAAGTGTGAGTCTGTAGGTTTCGCTAGCGTGTCTGGCTGCTTTACGGGAGGGCGATAAGGTGCTACGGCAGACGCGGCGTTCTCAGCTGTGTCTCGGGCACTGTACGAGCTGTTGATGAGAGACCTGTGTCAAAACTCCAATGCACAGTTGGTGTCGTAGCAGGTGCAAGTATCAATATTGCACCTCGAAAACTGAAAAAGGGTCTAGCAATTATGAAAGGTTGATACATGATGTCAGGTGTTCTCTAATTAAAAGTCCAAACACCAAAGGTACTGAAACAGTAGACGTACGAAATGATAGATGAGATTGATTATGTGGTAGATATTCCATGTAATGTGTCCACCATTGATATTTCATAGATATATCGTGTCAAAGTTTCCGGCACCAGGTAGTAGGCACAAGGAGAAGTATTTTGACTGAATGATTCGTGGCCGAAGTCAGCCGAGATTTTCAGTCAACTACGTTTTTTTGAACAGGCCAGTATGCTTCATTTTGCTTCATTGTAGAATTCATTAGAAGACATACTGTGATTTGACTCTTTTTAAAATTCGCAGTGACGTACAACAAAAAAAGTTGGAAAACGTATTGAGTGTGGAACCCGAAGCTGCGTTAGGCTTTGCAGTTAACACGTTTTTGTAATATTGTCAAGTTATCAGTATAAACTATTCTTGAAATACCGGGCCCTACGCGACAAGTGATAATGTGCTACACGGTCCAGTCACATCAACATGGCAACCTATCAAAAGCCCGAATAACCATCTTCTGCATCGTGGACGCTTAGGAAGATAGTCAATAAGATCCTGGAAGGTACTGACAGGGATGTAAAGCCATCCCGACTCCCGTGCCGTGGCCTGCTGTGTTAGGTTCCTCGTTTGAGGACCCATGCCGCCTAAAGCAAGATCGAGATGGTCCCACACATTACCGATTGAGTTGAAATCTGCGGAGGTTGGTGACCAGGGGTGTAGGGTAAATTTATCCTGGTGCTCTCCGCAACGCTCACATACAATAGGGGCTGTGCGACACGTTGGATTGTGGTGCTGGTAAATACCATCGTGCCAAAGAAAAACCAAAGTGCAGGCAGGGGTGGGCATGGTTGCCAAGGATAGATCCCTTGTGCCTTCCAGAATGACGAGGGAACGCCACGAAAACGTTCCCCAGGACCATAACGCTCTCTCCTCGAGCCTGGCCTCACCCGACAATTCTGCGGGGTCATGTACGCCAACGGCCATCTGTCCCGTGAAGAATATTTACAGGGCTCAATATTTATAGATATGAAATATATTTTATTATGAAAATGCAATTCTCATCAAGTAAATATTAAGCTAGAAATAGCAAATAAACAACAGATATATAGTAAAAGTCAGGAAGTAGCAGCTTTTCTTAAAAGCAATAGCTTCCTTGCTAATGTACTAGATTAAATGTACACTACTAGCCATTAAAATTGCTACACCACGAAGATGACGTGCTACAGACGCGAAATTTAACCGACAGGCAGAAGATGCTGTGATATGCAAATGATTAGCTTCTCAGAGCATTCACACAAGGTTGGCGCCGGTGGCGACACCTACAACGTGCTGACATGAGGAAAGTTTCCAACCGATTTCTCATACACAAACAGCAGTTGACCGGTGTTGCCTGGTGAAACGTTGTTGTGATGTCTCGTGTTAGGAGGAGAAATGCGTACCATCACGTTTCAGACTTTGATAAACGACGGAATGCAGCCTATCGTGATTGCGGTTTATCGTATCGCGACATTGCTGCTCGCGTTGGTCAAGATCCAATGACTGTTAGCAGAATATGGAACCACTGGGTTCAGTAGGGTAATATGGAACGCCGTGATGGTCCCAACGGCCTCGTATCACTAGCAGTCGAGATGACAGGCATCTTATCCGCATGCCTGTAATGCAGCCACCTCTCGATTCCTGAGTCAACAGATGGGGACGTATGCAAGACAACAACCATCTGCACGAATAGTTCGACGACGTTTGCAGCAGCATGGACTATCAGCTCGGAGACAATGGCTGCGGTTACCCTTGATGTTGCATCACAGACAGGAGTGCCTGCGCTGGTGTACTCAACGACGAACCTGGGTGCACGAATGGCAAAACGTCATTTTTGCGGATGAATACAGGTTCTGTTTACAGCATCATGATGGTCGTATCCGTGTTGGGCGACATCGCGGTGAACGCACATTGGAAGCGTGTATTCGTCATCGCCATACTGGCGTATCACCCGGCGTGATGCTATGGGGTGCCATTGGTTACACGTCTCAGTCACTTCTTGTTCGCACTGACGGCACTTTGAACAGTGGACATTACGTTTCAGATGTGTTACGGCCCGTGGCTCTATACTTCATTCGATCCCTGCGAAACCCTACATTTCAGCAGGATAATGCACGACCGCATGTTGCAGGTCCTGTACGGGCCTTTCTGGATACAGAAAATGATCGACTGCTGCCCTGGCCAGCACATTCTCCAGGTCTCTTACCAATTGAAAACGTCTGGTCAATGGTGGCCGAGCAACGGACTCGTCACAATACGCCAGTCACTACTCATGATGAACTGTGGTATCGTGTTGAAGCTGCATGGGCAGCTGTACCTGAACACGCCATTCAAGCTACGGATCACGATAAAAGACTGAAAGGATGAAAGGTAATGGTACTTGTTCCGGGAATTTGAAAAGTTCATATGAAATACGAAGAATGGCTACGCTCCAAGGAACACAATGCGCAGTATACACTGAGGTGACAAAAGTCGTAGGATGCCCCTAATAACGTGTCGGAACTTCTTTCGCGCGGCGTTGTGCAAGAGCTCGACGCGGCATGGACTCAACAAATCGTTGAAAGCCCCCTGCGGAAATGTTGGGCAACGCTGCTTCTACAGCTGTCCATAATTGGGAAAGCGTTCCCGGTGCAGGATTTTGTGCACGAACTGACCTGTAGATTATGTCCGATAAATGCTGTTGGGATTCATGTCGGAATGTTCAAGTGGCCAAATCAATCGCTAAAACTGTCCATGATGTTCTTTAAACCAGTCGCCAACAATTGTGGCCCGGGTACACAGAGTAGTGTCATCCGCAAAAATTCCATCTCTGTCTGGGAACATGAAGTCGATGAATGGCTACAGATGGTCTCGAAGTAGCCGAACATAACCATTTCCAGTCAATGATCGGTTCAGTTTAACCAGAGGAAACAGTCCATTCCATGTAAACGCAGCCCACAGCTTTTTCAAGTCACCACCAGCTTGCACAGTGCTTTGTTGACAACTTGGACCGATGGCTTCATGGGGTCTGCACCAGACTCGAACTCTACCATTACTTCTTACCAACTGTAATCGAGTCTTATTTGACCAGGCTACAGTTTTCCAGTTGTGTAGGGTCAAACCGATACTGTCACTAGCCCAGAAGAGGCGCTGCCGGCGTCGTCGTATTGTTAGCAAAGGCTCTCGCATCGGTCGACTGGTACCACAGCCCATTAACGCCAAATTTCGCCGCAATGTGTTAACCGATACGGTCGTCGTATGTCCCACATTGTTTTCTGCTCTTATTTCGCGCAGTCTTGCTTGTCTGTTAGCACTGACACTTCCACACAAACGCCGCTGCTCTCGGTCGTTTCGCGAATGCCGTCGGCCACTGCGTTTTCCGAGGTGAGACGTAGTGCCTGAAATTTGGTATTCTCGGCACATTCTTGACACTGTGCGTCTTGGAATAATGAATTCTCCAACGATTTCCCAAATGGAATATCCCATGTTGTAAGTGTTCTGTTTAGGATTTTATGTTGGTAACGCCACGTAGCGCTCTGTATGAAAATCACTGCTGTGCTGTGTCTAGTCTGTGGCTGGTTGGCATTGTTGGAATATTCGGGAATATTCGATATTGTAGTGTTGGGCAGTTGGGTGGGAACAGCGCGTAGCGTTGCGCAGTTGGCAATGAGTCGCCAACAGTGGTGGATGTGGAAAGAGAGATGCGAGAGTTTTGTGAGGCTGCTATAAGGGGACGACCTGGGCGTCTGTCCGCCAGAAAAAGGAAATTTGTAAAGATAGATGTCATGAATTGATAAATATATATATATGATGACTTTACTAAGGTAAATACATGGTTTGTCCTCTATCAAAATCTGTCATTTGCTGATTATGCCTATCCGTAGCTAGTGCCTTCAGTAGTTAGAGTCTTTTATTTAGCTCGCTGTATCGCAGTAGTTCGAGTAACGAAGATTTTTGTGAGGTAAGTGATTCATGAAACGTATAAGTTATTGTTAGTCAGGGCCATTCTTTTGCGGGTATTATTGAAAGTCAGATTGCGTTGCCCTAAAAATATTGTATGTGAGTTTAGTGTTGATCAGAACAAGTAAAGAGATAAATGTCTGAGTACATTTAGTTTTGCTCAGCTGTTTGAAAATCAAGTAACGGAAGAGGTTTCCCAGCACTGTCATTTTTCAATTCTTCTAAGGGGACGTTTCAATATGTCTAGCTCCAACTATTATTCGGCGTTCAAAGTCTGTTAATTCCCGTCGTGCGCCCATTATCACGTCGGCAACTTTATCACAGGAATCACCTGACTACAAATGACAATTCCACCAATGCACTGCCGTTTTATACCTAGTGTACGCGATACTGCCGTCATCTGTATATGTGCACATTGCTATCCCATGACTTTTATCACCTCAGTGTACTCGTACATTAATCCTAATGCCTGATGACACTGTGAAAGTGACCAAAAGAAACGATCCATCAAGGAACGCTCATCCAGGGTGGATAGGGTTAAGCTGGCAGGACGTTTTGACGACTGGTTCGACAGGATGTTAATGCTCCAACGTGAAGATCTAATATCGGGATGGTATATCTGGAAAAATGGTGCAGAGGTTTGAAGATGAAACTTGACTTAGCGTCTTACATAAAGAACAGAGTGAATTGACGTTGTTACAATATGGGTTTCACATACAGGAGAAACAGGGCTCAAATCTCCCGTACTTCAATATTTATTCAGTTTTACGAGTTCCTTCAGCTAATGGGTAATGTGTCGTTTAAATTACTCCACGGACTATTCCGTTCCTTGTCCTTTTCATGTGAGCTAATAGTTCGTACCTGTTGATGTCGATATTGACGCGACGTAGAATTACAACTTCTTTTTTCTTCACGTGAAAGAGATACGTCTTTTGAACGCTTGTGAAGTCTGCAGTGACTAGCATCAGAAAATCTGTTCCAAAAAATAGGGTACGTACGTGTAGCATCTTGCTCCACGGTGTTGGGTACAAGTATTTCACCATGTCAGTAAAGCGTTTCTGCTGTCTGTATGAAATGTTTGCAAAACAGTAATAGGGCGGCTAACAACAGTATGAAATGCCTTCCTCAATACTCTTGTGTAGCGTATACGTTTATGACAAGTAATGGAGTTTTAACGTCATGGTTCTGACAGCTGACACTGTACTATAAAAAGAAGTTACGGGAAACATATTTTTATCTATCAGTAGAAGAGAGATTCCGGTTACAGAGAATAATATGTAAGAAAAGAATGCCTGCAGAAATTGAAGCAAACAGTCAGATAATCATCGTTTGGTTTTGAAGCTCCGACAGCAACCGTGTTTTCAGGCTAAAATGTGAGAATTCAGCTCCACCTGTTATGTAAACAATTTCTTTTATTCGTAAATGACCTAAGAGATTGAGGCACTATCAGGAGATACACTCATTCGAGTCTTATTCCTGTAGAACCCGACATTCTGGAAAATACGACTTGAATACAAGTACCCCCTTACGATAGCACAAAGGTGCCGAAATATGTTAGGGCATTAAGAGAAGAAAAAGAACGAATTCTGAGAGTTCAGACAGCCATGAGTGGAGTAAATAATAACCAGATGATGAAAATATCAGCCATCATCGCTAAGTTTTACATGTATATCCTCTTCATTTCAGCATGACTGGCATGTCACACAACGGCAACAGTCTGACATATACAGTCGTATCTAGGTCTGCATCTGTGATTCCTTCCATCTATAGTCCCTTCATCTATTGTTTTTAGGAACGAGACATGTCAGAATATGTACTCGACCGTATAATTCGTCGATTCAATATTTCTGGGACATCATTAGGTGGAAATAAAAAAGAAAAATCTATATAAAACAAAAGAAACACTTCTTTGTCTGTTTTCACAAAACTTTATTTGCTTGCGTTCCACTTTTCGGACCATAAGTCCATTTTTGTAATTCCAAAGCTAGCAACCAAGCGAACATAAACACATTTCAGCTCCTTAATCTTTCGACGGTTCACTACTAAACGTGGGGATATACACAACTGTTTTTTTTTATTTCTTTGACCAAAATAAATACTAGAAATTAAAAAGTAGATTATGCTTCCATATTTACGACTGAACGAGCAACCTCAATTCAGTTAGTCATTCATTTTAGATAATACTCTAACCTCCTGGGAATGGTGCTGCTACCAATTTTGGAACCCTTCTGGCTTTATTCAGATGTAAGTGTTTCATAAATAAAATTGTCAACAGAGATAACTGTCACTGTTTAATTCAAGGTACGATGGGTTAAGGAACTGACAATTATTTATGGTTCAAATGGTTCTGAGCACTATGGGACTTAACTTCTAAGGTCATCAGTCCCCTAGAACTTAGAACTACTTAAACCTAACTAACCTAAGGACATCACACACATTCATACCCGAGGCGGTCTCACGGTTCCAGACTGTAGTGCCTAGAACTGATCGGTCACCTCGGCCGGCGACAAGTATTTATCTTTGCTTGTTTACTTTCTTTGGAATCAGTTGGGTACTGGAAAATGAGCTTACAACCAGAAACATAGATCGTACGAAAATGAAAATTTGGTGTTTCGTTCAGGTGATATAATACCAGCAGCAATTCTTCACGATGTTTAATATCTGCTAAATAAAGTTACTTGCCTACACATAGCGAATTCAAAATGCATGGGAAATTACAATCGCTTATATCGAAGGGCATATCTAAATAACTGGGTACCAGTGGAATGCGGGGAATGAATACCTTCATAGCCAGCCTTGTTCTATTGCAAGTGTAACAACGGTAACTAATCAATAAATAAGAGTTCGCAGTCATGTTCTGTCAAATTCTCGAGATTTCGCTCGTCCCGCGATTTAGTGACGTCTTATGGGACTATCTCCAAGACGGGCATTGGTGCTGCAATTTATTCTCGCTTTAGAAATTACAGTTAGTTTACCACGATATATTTTGTTTGTTAGGCACTTAATTTATTATTAATCCTGCATTGTTTCGAAATGTTAAGTAAACCAGCCAAGAACTTTTAGAGATTTTTTGTAATAACATTTCATCTTTATATGTTACATACATATATGTTTTAAGTTATATTATGAAATATTATGTAGACGCCGACTGGGGTGGCCGAGCGGTTCTAGGCGCTACAGTCGGGAACCACGCGACTCTGCGGTCGCAGGTTCGAATCCTGCCTCGGGCATCGATGTGTGTGATGTCCTTAGGTTAGTTAGGTTTAAGTAGTTCTAAGTTCTAGGGGTCTGATGACCTCAGATGTTAAGTCCCATAGTGCTCAGAGCCATTTGAACCATTTTTATTATGTAGACAGTGATCTTCTTGTTTTGAAGGTAAAATGGACAAAATTCCATCAAGATCGGAATAAAACTGTGGATTTGTATAAATTACAAACAAGCAAACGGACCCTCTTCTTTAGTTAAAGTGTTTGTGTTTTGCTGAGTGCAGTGTCCTCGGATTGTGTCATCGCTTAGAAAAAAGTGACCTTCAAACCCCTGTGTAGATAAGCACTTCTTTTATTTGTTACTTGTAGTTCTCTACCGAGGAACTTCTCAAAATCCACTGCCTTGTAACCTATCCAGACGACCCGGCAGAGTATCAGAAGTTCGCAAGCAATGAAGCAGCCGCACATCCAACGCCCCAGTAAGGTACGCACGGCCGTAGCGACGGCGGCCAAGTCTTCTCCGGCCGGTTAGGCCTCATTACTGCTGTAGCACAATTAGCGCGCGGGGTTGGCCAACCTGTTTACTGCACGGCCCTCAACCAATTTTCGCCGGTTCGCTAAATCCGCCCTGCAAGGTACTGTGACCGACTTTTCGTACGGACTGCCTTCTGTAAATTACGGTAGATGGTGGAAAATTGTGATATAGCGTTTGTTTCTTATTCAGTGCTTTTTTATTTTTGGTCGTGTTTGCTGTTCATCCATGCAGTCAACACTTTACTGCATAGGCGGTAAACCTGATGATTAAAAAGCTATGGACGAGCACAAAGAGCAAAACTATTGAAGGAAAAAGTGTAACAGTAGTACAGATCACTAAGTTGTGTTATTCTTTGACGTTGTCTGGCAGGGGGGGGGGGGGGGGGGGGGGTACGTGATCTGTTCATTTAAAACGGGTGTGGATAAAAAACCTACATCAAGACCGAAAATTTTCTTTACTAAAATGCAGTGCAGTGTATAACACTCATTACATGCTGTCATATTTTTAGAGCTAAGACGTCCTAGTTAAATACAATCCTAAAGTGATACTTTTTGTCGATTATATAAATTGACAATGGCAGTCACTAATCAAATGTTGTTACAGCAGTGCCCACTTTGCCACACATATGTACAAACACTGCCCCCAATGCTTCCTCCCCCCCCCCCCCCCCCTTCCCATGAACTATGGATGTTGCAGTCAGCGGAGTGACTTGCGTGCCTCGGCGATACAGATACCCATACCGTAGATGCAACCGAAATGCAACCGTACAGATTCATTACTTACATAGCTGCCAGTTATCAAACCACAACTTCCGGACTGCGGCGCAGTGGCAGCAGAAGCGAAAGGCCGTTGGCCAGAAGTTTTCATTTTACTGCAGTGGCCGTCTTGTTAAAACTAAAGACGGCCTGGCGCGGCAGATAGGCAACCAGCTACAACCCTTTCGAACGACATTTTCGCCCATATGAACAAATATTAATGGGCTAGATAATTTAAATTCACGTAATGTCATCGCTTATCGGACATTTGTGGAGTTTACAACAGAGATAAGGGTTCATAGTACTACATATAGACTATGCCTTTGGTTCTCAGGACCAGGAATCGTCGTAAAATAAATGAATCTGAATCTGTCTCAGTGTGGGTGAAAGGTGTTGACAACTGTAAAAAGATCGCACTTGCTGGTGATCTGACTCATTATTATAGAAATTAAATAAAATTCCCATCCTTTTCAGTAGTTGCACGGTAACAGTCTGGAAGATTGACTCATGTGGCTTTATAACATCAATCAAAATGGCCTTGTTGTGCTGGTAATGCAAACGGCTGAAAGCAAGGGGAAACTACAGCCGTAATTTTTCCCTAGGGCAAGCAGCTCTACTGTGTGGTTAAATGATGATGGAGTCCTCTTATATAAAATATTAGAGCTAAATTAGTCCCACTCTCCGATTTACAGGCGGAGTCTACTCAGCTGGATTTCGTCATCTGGAGAAACAAAACTGACATTCTACGGGGCGGAGTGTGGAATGTTAGATCCCTTAATCGGCCAGGTTGGTTAGAAAATTTAAAAAGGGAAATGGATGGGTTGAATTTGGGTATGGTGGGGATTAGTGAAGTTCGGTGACATTACGAGGAGGCCTCTGGTCAGGTGAATAAATATAAAATCAAATGGGAGTAATGCAGGAGTAGGTTTACTAATGAATAAGAAAATAGTTATGCGGAATAGCTACTATGAACAGCATAGTGAACGCATTATGTAGCCAAGATACACACAAAGCCCACACCCACCACAGTAGTACAAGTTTATATGCCAACTAGCTCCGCAGATGATGAAGAGACTGAAGAAACATATGACGAGATAAAAGAAATTGTTCAGATAGTTAAGGGAGACGAAAATTTTATTGTGATGGGAGAAAAGGAAGAGAAGAAAAAACAGTAGGTGAAGATGGACTGGCGAAAAAGAGTGAAAGAGGAAGCCATCTCGTAGAGTTTTGCACACAGCATAATTTAATTATCGCATACACTTGGTATAAGAATCATAAAAGAAGGTTGTATACGTGGAAGAGATATGGAGACACCAAAACGTTTCAGGTTGATTATGTAGTGGTAAGACAGAGATTTAGGAACTAGGTTTTAACCTGTAAAACATTTCCAGGGGGCAGACGTGGACTCTGGTCACAAATTACTGGATATGAACTGCAGATTGAAACTGAAGAAATTGCAAGAAGGTAGGAAATTAAGAGATGGGATTTGGATAAATTGTAAGAACCAGAGGTTTCTGGGAGTTTCAGCGGGAGAATTGCGCAACGGTTGACTTGAACAGGGGAAATTCATACAGTAAAAGAAGAATGGGTAGCTTTGAGAGATGAAATGGTAAAGGCAGCGGAGGGTCAAGTAGGTAAAAAGACAAGGGCTAGTAGAAATCCTTGGATAACGCAAGAGATCTTGAATTTAACTGATGAAAGGAGAAACCATAAAAATGTAGCAAATGAAGCAGGTGAAAGGGATTACAAACGTTTAAAACATTGAGACTGACAGGAAGTGCAAAATGGATAAGCAGGAATGACTAGAGGACAAATGTAAGGATTTGGAAGCATATTTTATTAGGGGGAAGATAGATACCACTACAGGAAAATTAGAGAGGCCTTGGTAGGAATGAGAAGCAGTTGTATGAATATAAAGTGCTCTGGTGGGAAACCAGTCCTAAGCAAATAAGGCGAAGGTGGAAGGAATATACAGAGAATATACACAAGGGACATAAACTTGAAGGCAGCTTTGTAGCAAGGGAAGTGGAGTAGATGAAGACGAGATGGTAGATATGAACTGTGAGAAGAATTTGACAGAGCTCTGAAAGACCAAGGTCGAAACAAGGCCCAGAGAGCAGATGATATTTCGTCATAACTATTGATTTCCTTGTAAGAACCAGCCATGACAAAACTCTTCCGTTTGGTGAGTAAGATGTATGAGACAGGCGAAATACCCTCAGACTTCAAGAAGAACGTAGTAATTCCAATTCCAAAGAAAGTAGTTACTGACGGGAGTGAAAATTACTGAACTATCACTTTAATAAGTCATGGTTGCAAAATAATAACACGAATTCCTTAAGAGGAAAGGAACCGACCTCGGTGAAAATAAATTTGGACTCCGGACGAATGTAGGAACACGCGAGGCGGTACTGCCTATCTTAGAAGATAGGTCAAGGAAAGCCAAACCTACATTTATAGGATTTGTAGACTTAGAGAAAGATTTTGACAAAGTTGGGTGGAATATTCTCTTTGAAATTCTGAAGGTAGTAGGGGTAAAATACAGGGAGCGAAAGGCTATTTACAACTTGTGCAGAAACCAGACGGCAGTAAGAAGAATCGAGGGGCACGAAAGGGAAGCAATGGTTGAGAAGGGAGTGAGACAATGTGTTAGTCTATCCCCGACGTTATTCAATTTGTACGTTGAACAGGCAGTAAAGGAAACCAAAGAATATTTGGGGTAGGAATCAAAGTTCAGGGAAAAGAAATAAAAACTTTGAGGTTTGCCGATGACATTTTAATTATGTTAGGGGCAGCAAAGGGCTTGGAAGAGCAATTGAACGAAATGGACATTGTCTTGAAAGGAAGATATAAGATGAACATCAACAAAAGCAAACAAGAATAGTGGAATGTAGCAGAATTACATCAGGTGATGCCGGGGGAATTAGGTCAGGAAACGAGACGCTTAAAGTAGTATACTACTAGTTTTGCTATTTGGGCAGTGAAATAACTGATGGTGGCCGAAGAAGAGAGGATATAAAGTGTAGCTTGGCAATGACAATGGCAAGAAAAGCGTTTCTGAAAAAGAGAAATTTGTTAATACCGAGTATAGATTGAGTGTTACGAAGTCTTTTCTAGAAGCATTTGTCTGGAGTGTAGCCATGTACGGAGGTGAAGCATGGGCGATAAGCAGTTTAGACAAGAAGAGAATAGAAACGTTTGAATTGTGGTGCTACAGAAGAATGTTTACGATTAGATGGGAAGACACGAAACTAATAAGGAGGTACGGAATAGAATCGGGGAGACAAGAAATTTGTGGCATGACTTGACTAATAGAAGGGATCAGCTGATAGGACACATTCAGAGACAACAAATGATCATGAATTTAGTACCGAGGGGAAGTGTGAGGGGTAAAAACCGTAGAGGGAGACTAAGAGATGAATACAGTAAGCAGATTTAGAAGGATGTAGGTTGCAATAGTTATTCGGACATGAAGAGGCTCGCACGGAATAGAGTAGCATGGAGAACTGCGTCAAACCAAAGCAAAGCAGCATCATGTACAAACGGTTGACTATCATTGATGTCAATCGTTTGTACATATGTGTGACAAAACGGGCACTGTAACAGTAGTTGATCATTGTCAGTTTACATACCCAACTAAGATCTTCACTTTAGGGCGATGTTGCTCTCAATAACACGACGTTGTGTAATGAGTGTCACACTCTGCAGATAGCTCGGTAATGAGCCGAAACTGGTAATTAGTAAGGAAAATTTGTGATTCTGACATAGAATTCTTATCCACACGTGTTTTACACTGACTTGTTGTGAAGTGAAGTTGCTACATAGCTTCTGTTTATGCCATGGCTTCCATAAACAAAGACTAAGCATATGTATACATGGAACTGTCATCTGTTTTAATGTTGTAAATGTCATTGCAAAATGGTTCAAATGACTCTAAGCACTATGGGACTTAACATCTGAGGTCATCAGTCCCCTACAACTTATAACTACTTAAACCTAACTAACCTAAGGACATCACACACATCCATGCCCGAGGCAGGATTAGAACCTGCGACCGTAGCAGCAGTGCGTGCGATGCGGAAGGAAGCGTCTAGAACCGCTCGGCCACAGTGGCCGGCAATGTCACTTCACATATCGAGTTTGAGATTACATCAGTTCTATTCGTAACAACTAGGTTGCTAATTTACGTGATCTGATGACATACAGGTAATCGTTATGTATTGCATGTTTTCATTCCAAAAGGTAAACCATAGAAGTGATTGTATTTTTCTTTGCAGCCGATCGTATTGTACTTCTTTCATGACCCTGGTAGTGTCCCCTTGGATCTGCCGATCATTGTTCGCTTTATTATTCGTTAATCACAGAATTTTACGGTAAAAATGCTGGATATGCGAAATATGGGTTCTCAAGTCGTTGCCCATCCCTGTGGATGACCGCTTGAACAGCCACCCTTAGTACACCTTTAACTGTCGTAGTGTTCAGGGTCGTGCCTCTCGCTTTAGAATAACACATACTGTGAATTACGCGAAGAAGAAGGCACAGTTTATTATGATCACCTTCGAATGTAAATATTGTGACATACAGTTTTTGCTCGAGTATCTGCTGTTCTCTCCATCAGTAGTTGTATAAAGACAGACACCTGTTATAAAGTCAGACACAATGTAAGAGCCTTCGAGTGTTCTACCTGCCAGGCAAGTCGGTAATTTCGGACATGAGTATTGGTGGACCTATTCTCGACCTTTTCTGGATGTAAGTTTCACTGGGCGCAAGTTTCACCGGGCACAGTTTACTGGAAACCGAAAGTCCACAATTTTGTTTAGACAATGACATCGCGGAACCGCCAAAAGTTGCTGTAATGTTTATTTGTTTGTTGAAAACCAGTTTGGATCGAGCGGCCATTACCAAGTCACAACACCATTACATCAGATTACAGGAAGGTTCCTTGGCGTCGAGTTCATAACTACTGTCAGTTGCAATACTTATAAAACGTTAATTATACGACTTTGGTGAGATAGTATGCGGAACAGTGCAGTGCCAATGGTCTGTCAATTTGTGCACTTAGTAACAGAATAATGTGTAAGACAACAGAGTCATGTATGACAGAAGCGTTAACTGTATTTGTCACCAACAGAACTTCCTTTACACTGATGTAATGGTAGCCGTGACTTGGGCGACTCTGGTCCATAAATAAATACACATTACAGCAGCTTTTGATAATTTATTGGAGTAATTTTTTAAATACGTTGAAGGTGAGCACAACAGTTTACAAAAAACATTCGATCGTGTAGTATTTCATGTAAGTTTATAAGCTGATTGGTTGGAATGTCCAGCATTTCATTATGAGAGATGCTACTAAGGCCTGTAGTCTATGAGCTTACTGTCGTTCAGACATAGCTTTATGTCTGAAGTTACGCACGTGCACTAATTGAGTGTAACTAGCAACTGTTGACGCGTAGTCAACACTGTCGACGAGTACGCGCCACCAATTAGGGTCAGAGCGAATAGGCGTATGCAGGGCGTCACGTATTCCTACAGCAGGTACTATTGGTCAAAACTAAAAGAAAAGTCCCAATAAATGTCCTGAAACCTACATTTGATGAGGTATTGGTCGATCTGTCCTTTCATTCTCATCTGTCAGTTATGTAGAAGCAAACAATATAGTCACTTTAGCGGTGAAGAACGCACTCTTTTAAATACATTTGTTTTCTTTCGGATTGCGTCACGTGCATTGGTCACACGCTCCTGTAACCTCTGTACGTTGTCGGTAGGTTGGGCATATACCAGTGCCTAAGTTTCCCCATAGCCAGAAATCTGACGGGTTGAGATGCGTTGAATGGGGAAGCCATGCTCCAGGAGCTTCTGGACCAACCCATCGCTCATGAAACGTTGCGATGGGTTATGTAACATGATACATAGTAAACAGCGAGGTGCCCTGTGGTGCAGCAACCACAATCATTGCCTTTCAGCGAGGGTGAAGTTCTCCAATAGCACTGGTAATAATTCACCATGCAGAAATCCATGATACACAGCATCTGTTAATATGTTCGGTAAAGTTTGTGGTCCTATGAGTCTGTCGTCTACAATTCCTGAACAGAGCGGAATATGCTCCTGTCGTAGCACAAAGAAGGAGAATATGTCCTATGCAGAGTTAGGGACGTAAGGGAACTAGCTTTTCGACTTATCTGGTAACTTCAAAGACATTTAAATCGAAATATCTTCACGTATTCACGCTTTTTTACTTGTTAGCCTTAGTGCCCATGGCATGCAATATAATCCGTCTTGTCAAGTAAAGTAATATAATGATGTCATGACGTACAACATGACACATGCCATTATGTCCCACAATATGGCATTTGTCATGTCGTGCTATTTGAGACAATGTGTCATTAAAGTTTAGGACGCATGCATCCTCACTCTGGGATACTTCCTGTTATATAGGTGGACACCCAGTATCGGTTACCTCCAAATGTAGAAGCATTCCACTCTCTAGAAGCACATAAATCTGTGTCTGTTATTCGTACACCCCTCATCGCACATTTAGCAGGGGGTAGGTATAAGAGAGATCACTGCGCTAGGGAACTAGGGTTAACAATTAAAAAATGCGAATAAATCAAGACGTTTTGATTTAAATGTCTTTGAAACTGCCAGATAGGTCGAAAAGCTAGTTCCCTTCTTTTACAGGCCTAATTTTGCTCAGGACATATTCACGGTTTTTGTGCTACGATAGGGGCACTTTTATCCTGGTTCTCAACTTGTATTCTATCATTATTTTGACATTAGACGGCCATAGGATGAAAACTGATGTAGATTTTTGTTGACTCCGTCGACGACTGATCCGGTATGGTTCTTATATTGTCTTTGGAACCATGTTGCTTATACAATGCCAACGGACAAATCATTCACAAAAGAACAGGACGACCTCTAATAAGATGTATTTATCTATCTTACTACAAAATTTGAACCAATTTGCACAAGTCTGAAACAGAGAAGTGGCGCGAGTGGAACAACTCACAAAAAACATGTTTTTCGCACGCAAAATTCGAATGAAGCTAGATTTTTGAAAGCGAGTTTTCGGTTTTATTGTAAAAATGCAATTTTTGTTTGTTTGATTCACTTTAAAACATTTCCGCGGATTCAGTTCACTTAAGAACTACATGCAGCTCGAATTCAAACCATCATATCTTGCCAACTGATGAAGATTACTAGATGAAAAATTTCCTTTTGACTTTATCCATTAATCTACCTTCGTGCAAAGTTTGAAATGTATTGTACAAGTTTAAAGTATAGAAGGGGCGCGCTTAAAAAACTTCCCCAGTTAAAGTTAAAACGAAGTAAGGTTTTTCAGACGGTTAAAACTTATCTTAGACCAAGGTCCGGAACACCGATGGACCAAATTTGAACTATCTGTCTCGCCCAATCCCAAGTTATTTAAGGATGGCTGATTTTGCACGTAACGGTGCACATACAAATGGTGCCTTTAGCTGTGCGTTAATTTCAGCCAAAAATCTCTTGCAAAACAAATTAATCGAGTCGCACAATTTGCCCGCCGCCATCTCTGCTTCGTAGTTCAAATCTTGCTTATTATACTGTAACACAGCTACAGTAAGACAGATGGTCGAATGGCTACACAAATGGCCGCTGTACCGAGCTAAACCAAAAAATTTGCATCCCATCTTTCTAGCTCAGGAACAGAGCGCCAAGATCCCCTCCCCCTTCCCACCAAAGCGGCGATTGTTCACGTGGCCTTTCCAGACACATTTGTTACAGCGCTTCCGCACTGTGACGATACTAAACCAATCGTGATGCCTCATCTCCATGACTGTTCGAGGATGTGCATTTCCCATCACGTGCGTATGATGGTAATTTACTATGCCATCTCTTGAGAATCCGAATAGTACCCATTACTCGCCACAAATGTGTAAATTTTAAACAAGTATTGTGTGATTTTTAAACTCCATGTAAACATGACGTGTCCAATATCACTGTACAGAATAATCCACGCACAAATAAAACTAATACTATTATTAATATCGCGAGTAAAATGGCCCACATTTCAGCTGGTGTTGGCATCTGGACATATAATTATACGAACTTTACTTCTAGTTTTGAACAAGTCTAACTCCCGTGGAATACGTGACACTTGTAGTCATTTAAAGGTACGTGTGGCCTCTGTCCTTTCAGACATCTCGTTAGGACAAACAATAAACGATTGAGGTTAAACAGCCTTTATATTCATAACTAAAGGGAAATTTGTATGCTTTGGGCGTTGAAATAATTCAACAGCTGCACGTGAAACTTTGTGACCAGCCGGGAGTCAAACCGGGATTGCCCGCTCCTCGCGAACTGTTGCCTTGAAAACTTCGGCAATCCACAGACTCTTCCCTTCCGACTCAAATTAGGTGTACTGCTCACCACTGATGTTGTGACCCATTCATTTTCCTCTTTGCTCTCAGCCTTGAGAATTTGAGTCGGACGAGAAGCTTGTTCGGGTGACCGATGTGGTCAAGGTCCAGCACGTGTTTTCAAGTCCAGCTGTTGAATTATTTCAAATCTCAAGGCAGTTAAGTCATACGAATCTCCCTTTACCTTTAAACATGCGACCGCAGTATACAAGCACCATTGAGTTACTGTTTCGTTAAAATATGTTGTTAATGGGGTTGCAATTGCGTGAAAGCGCACGGATTTTGTTAGAAAAGCGTACTAAATGAATATCTGATGATGAACAAAATGTGACTGGCTATAGGAGCAACAATTGGTATCTTCGAAAAATAATGTAACATTTGGGTTTTGGAATTAATATTATTTATTCATCTACATCAGTATTGTCCTCTTCAAAATAGTCTCCACTGGATATTATACACTTGCGCTAGCGCTTTCTCCAATCCCTGAAACACTTCTAGAACTTGATTTTTGGTATAAATTTTAGCTGTCCCAGCTATCAGTTTTGAATTTCATCTGTGCTTTTAGAATGGCGAGCCTTGAAGGGTTTCTTTATTTTTGGGTGGTTTCCTTCCATATTACTTATTCCTTTCTTATACTAAAATTTAATACAAATTTTCTAATCTATTATTAAACAATATAAATAATCAAATACTAACAGAGAAATAGAGGGGCTGGCCAGTACTTACCTCAGCTCAGTACAGCCGATAGATACACAAAAAACAGCCGAAAATTTACGTTCCTAGCTTTCGGAATAAATGTTCCTTCATCAGGGAGGAGAGAGGGGAAAGAAAGGGAAGAAGGGAAAGTGGATTTAGTTACTCATGGTTGTCCAACCTTGCCTCCAACCATGCCTCCATCCTTGCTACCCTCCCTATTTTCCTTTCCCTGTTGCTTCATAACCTGGGTTGTGAGTAACTAAATCCACTTTCCCTTCTTCCCTTTCTTTCCCCTCTCTCCTCCCTAATGAAGGAACATTTATTCCGAAAGCTAGGAACGTAAATTTTCGGTTGTTTTTTGTGTATCTATTGGCTGTACTGAGCTGAGGTAAGTACTGGCCAGCCCCTCTATTT
Organism: Schistocerca gregaria; assembly: GCF_023897955.1. NCBI lineage: Eukaryota > Metazoa > Arthropoda > Insecta > Orthoptera > Acrididae > Schistocerca > Schistocerca gregaria. The sequence continues at coordinate 144,784,099 of NC_064921.1, forward strand.
CTTTGTTAGTATTTGTTTCACATCTTTATATGAGATTTTCCATTAATTATTTAGATCACCAATATAAATAATCAACATTATAATCAAAACACATGTAACATTTTGGCAGCTGACAACGCATTAAATATCCGGTAGGTATAATACTGCGCAGATGGTTCTCATACATGTTTACCAACACAATAATGAAAACAATAGTCGGACTGATACAAAAAGTGAAGTTACAGAATTTTTAAACACTGCTCGTGTTTTTTTTTTTTTTTTTTTTTGCTAACACGCGGTACTGCCGCATCAGCAATACCATTAATTTTGAAATATTTTCATAATATGATCAGACATATTGATATCCATGTATTCAACAGCTTTGGAAGTAAATTAGGGTCAGCAGGATTTTGGTATTCAAAATTAAACTTCGTGTAACTATCGCAGATTATACGGGTCTTATAACTACAGTAGTGGTCTGCCAATAGATTCCCACGGCTACAAGTAAATCAATGTGTATAGAACTGTGTAAAAAATAACTGTGTGCTGTGGACGAAAACTTTCATAACATAAGCAAATATAAGTTCGTAGGCTTGCATGGTCGGTGTCATTTTGAATAAAATAATTTTGCTCCTTGGGCCGCGTCCTTGTAAAATTCTAAAGCAGCTAATTGCAGACGGTTTTCTGAACCACTCTGAATAGGTCCGCAGCAAGACGATCGAAACGTCGGCAGTTACAGGGTGTTTCAAAAATGACCGGTATATTTGAAACGGCAATAAAAACTAAACGAGCAGCGATAGAAATACACCGTTTGTTGCAATATGCTTGGGACAACAGTACATTTTCAGGCGGACAAACTTTCGAAATTACAGTAGTTACAATTTTCAACAACAGATGGCGCTGCAAGTGATGTGAAAGATATAGAAGACAACGCAGTCTGTGGGTGCGCCATTCTGTACGTCGTCTTTCTGCTGTAAGCGTGTGCTGTTCACAACGTGCAAGTGTGCTGTGGATAACATGGTTTATTCCTTAGAACAGAGGATTCTTCTGGTGGTGGAATTCCACCGCCTAGAACACAGTGTAGTTGCAACAAGACGAAGTTTTCAACGGAGGTTTAAGGTAACCAAAGGACCGAAAAGTGATACAATAAAGGATCTGTTTGAAAAATTTCAATGGACTGGGAACGTGACGGATGAACGTGCTGGAAAGGTAGGGCGACCGCGTACGGCAACCACAGAGGGCAACGCGCAGCTAGTGCAGCAGGTGATCCAACAGCGGCATCGGGTTTCCGTTCGCCGTGTTGCAGCTGCTGTCCAAATGACGCCAACGTCCACGTATCGTCTCATGCGCCAGAGTTTACACCTCTATCCATACAAAATTCAAACGCGGCAACCCCTCAGCGCCGCTACCATTGCTGCACGAGAGACATTCGCTAACGCTATAGTGCACAGGATTGATGACGGCGATATGCATGTGGGCAGCATTTGGTTTACTGACGAAGCTTATTTTTACCTGGACGGCTTCGTCAATAAACAGAACTGGCGCATATGGGGAACCGAAAATCCCCATGTTGCAGTCCCATCGTCCCTGCATCCTCAAAAAGTACTGGTCTGGGCCGCCATTTCTTCCAAAGGAATCATTGGCCCATTTTTCAGATCCGAAACGATTACTGCATCACGCTATCTGGACATTCTTCGTGAATTTGTGGCGGTACAAACTGCCTTAGACGACACTGCGAACACCTCGTGGTTTATGCAAGATGGTGCCCGGCCACATCGCACGGCTGACGTCTTTAATTTCCTGAATGAATATTTCGATGATCGTGTGATTGCTTTGGGCTATCCGAAACATACAGGAGGCGGCGTGGATTGGCCTCCCTATTCGCCAGACATGAACCCCTGTGACTTCTTTCTGTGGGGACACTTGAAAGACCAGGTGTACCGCCAGAATCCAGAAACAATTGAACAGCTGAAGCAGTACATCTCATCTGCATGTGGAGCCATTGCGCCAGACACGTTGTCAAAGGTTTCGGGTAATTTCATTCAGAGACTACGCCATATTATTGCTACGCATGGTGGATAGTGGAAAATATCGTACTATAGAGTTTCCCAGACCGCAGCGCCATCTGCTGTTGACAATTGTAACTACTGTAATTTCGAAAGTTTGTCCGCCTGAAAATGTACTGTTGTCCCAAGCATATTGCAACAAACGGTGTATTTCTATCGCTGCTCGTTTAGTTTGTATTGCCGTTTCAAAGATACCGGTCATTTTTGAAACACCCTGTAGTTGCTTTAGTAGTTTACAGACCAAAATTGTTTTATTCAAAATAAGCAAGAATGTTCACAACTTGTGGAACTTTCTTTAGGGTGACCTCCGCCTGTGCAGTGTGATGAGAGTGTGGTTGCTGGTCGGACGCGGCACAGCATGTGGCTGAAGTACAAATCGACGCAGAGGTGAGTGATTTCAGCGAGCTGTGTTCGAGTGACGTTCTGATCCACTCAAAATTATGCGCAGGCGTTATATTTGTGATGCGCCCCGCGTGAGGTTTAGGCACACCGCACACTGTCAATAATGGATTACTACCGTTCCAGAAGGGATAGGAAACGGATACCTGTGTGCATTTGTAAGTTATTACGTTGCTTCCAAGTGCGTCAACCTGGAGGTTCTGTAAAACTCTCTACAATTCCAAGCGGCACCTTTTGTTCAATTGAAATTTTTGACCGTGACAGTGTGCCTAGGGAATCAGTGTCGACACAGTGCTTCATAGGACGAAATTACGGCGTCCACTCTCGTGCAGCCGAACGAGAAGCTGCTTGAATAAATATGTAGGAGGCTAGACATGCAAGCCACCGAAGTGGCGTCATATTGAAAGACTAGCAATATGCTGGGAGCCCCACAAGAGGACGAAATGCTGCGGAGTGCATCAGAAGATTGAAAGCAGAAGTCGTAAAGAAAAGGTGATTATGTGGACGTCCTTCTGTTGTTCAGATACTACCAACTACTAAACTGATTCAGCACAAGAAGATAACTCTTTCCTTCTCTCTTACACTCTGTTAGTCCATAATTTTATAACTGCGTCGTCCATCCAGCCTTTGTCATGTGCGTGAACAACAAAACATGGCACTATCTTCGAAGCTTTTGGCATTGTTTTGCGCTTGAAAATGATCACTGGATTAAGTTCAGTATCGTTAGCACAACATGAAAGAACAACAGTGTAGTGCAGTTTTTCATCTCCCTTTGTTTTTATAGTTACAGTTTTAGCATCTTTCGTGGCAACAATTCTGTTACTCGGCACATAAAATGTCAGAGGAGTTTCTTCCACACTCGGTATTTGGCTTACTTCCACACTGGTTTTCTTTCAATGTTGAATAATCAAGCGATGGGAAGATAATATTTTGTCTTCTTACTCTTGTGACATTTTCTGAGACATTTGGTTCTGGTTCGCATGCTGAGTCCATGACGCTTCATAAACCTGTAGCACCAACCAACTCAACCCTTAAGTCTGTTAGGTTCCACTATAGCTCTAGCTTATGAGCGTGTATTTGGATTATTTTTTAATTCTAACGCCAGTTTGAAGGTGTCCTTGAATCCATTTCAGTACGTCATCTTCTACTTTTGGCCATTTTTGCATTCGTTGACGCAATAATTTACTAACAAACAGCCGTATGTGTTGTAGAAATTTATTTTATGAACTTCTTATGTGCTACCAGTTTCGGCATTACATTGATGCCATCTTCAGGCCCCACACGTCATAGTCTTAAAACGCTATACACGGAAGGAGCTATATAACTGGATCCGTGAACCAAATCGTCCTGCAACAGCTCTTGGTGGCCAGATGGCACAGTGTCTGTGTCGCCTGGCCACCAAGACCTGTTGCAGGACCATTTGGTTCACGGATCCAGTTATATAGCTCCTTCCGTGTAAAGCGTTTTTACGAATACGACGTGTGGGACCTGAAGATGGCATCAACGTAATGACGAAACTGGTAGCACATAAGAAGCTCATAAAATAAATTTCTACAATAGATACGGCTGTTGGTAAATTATTGCATCAACAAATACATGCCAGCCGTTGTCCCACGGTCCATAATGGATCAACGAAGATTTTTGCATTCAGTCCTCTGTTTGCACATTTAGTCTTACCCATTTTTTTAGGTGTTCTTTACTATACCACCAACCACGTATCGTTTTTTCCTGTTGATGGAGGATCGAAGCGCCGGTCAACTACTCTGTTGCCATGATCTTCTGCACATGCTGTTTTCGAGAATAAGAAGCACCTGAATTTTTGATGGAATTTTTCGAAGAAAAAGTGCGTCTTATAGTCCGTCAAATACGATAGCAGAATGGATAGGGTGCGTACATGCTGTTTGCGGACACAGTAACAGTTGGCCGCAACTCGCCAATAGCTGCTGACGCTTACGGCCGCAGTCACCTGTTTGCAGATTGTTACCTGGGGGTGTGGCGGCAGTGGAGATACTGCCGCATCGCATGGGACAGCTCAGATGTCGTTTGTGTCGCCCACAGGTTCTGCTGTCGAGGCATCTCCATCCATCCTCAGTGTGGTGTCACCGCCAGACACCACACTTGCTAGGTGGTAGCCTTTAAATCGTCCGCGGTCCTTTAGTATACGTCGGACCCGCGTGTCGCCACTATCAGTGACTGCAGACCGAGCGCCGCCACACGGCAGGTCTACTCTAGTGAGACTACCTAGCACGCGCCCCAGTTGTACAGCCGACTTTGCTAGCGATGGTTCACTGCCTAAATACGCTCTCAGCGCCTTCAGCTATGTCATTTGCTACGACCTAGCAAGGCGCCATATTCAGTTACTATGTCTTCTGAACAGATAATATTGTGACCCATGTACCGTCAAGAGCGACGTTCCTCATTAATGGATTAAAGTTAAGTATCAAACTAATTATGTCCGATTTCTGAATTCTAATTCCTTGTCATGTCCCAGACCTCACGTCAGTATAGTCCTTCCCTCCTGACGCCAGCCTGCGTGAGCTAAAACGCGTGCATTTCGGCCTCCTCTCGTAACACGGTGTTAGCTCCTCTGCCAACACAACACTCAGTGCAGAGTGAGTGGCGTCTCGTTACGTCGTCGCGTCGCTCCAGACATAGAGTCAATGTGGACGCTAGCCGTCTGGTCTTACCCATTCACCCTGTAAGTGGACGGGTAGCCACTCGTTCGTGAGCCGGCCAATGGGGCCGAGCGCTTCAGTCTGGAACCGCGCTGCTACTACCGTCGCAGTTTCGAATCCTGCCTCCAGCATGGATGTGTGTGATGTCCTTAGGTTAGTTAGGTTTAACTAGTTCTAAGTCTAGGAGACTGGTGACTTCAGAAGATAAGTCCCATAGTGCTTAGAGCCATTTGAACCATTTTGAACTTCTTCGCGAGGGTCCGAGCAGACATACTGGGGAGGGGGAAGAGGGGGGGGGGGACGATTTACCAGTTACCGAGAGCTTCAATGTTAGGCGCGTTATGGAACTCCTTAGGGTAGTACTGTCTAGGGATGGAAAGAGAGCCACTGTGCACATGGTGTGTCTGCGGGGGGATCATCTGAGATGTGCAGGAGACCCTGCCTTCGGCTATCGAGGGTGCAGAGACCATTAATCTGAAAGTTGTTGCACATTTCGGCACGAATGACGTCTGTCGCTTGGGTTCTGATGCCATCATTCTACAGCCTGGCGGAAATGAACGCTGCTAGCCTCGTTCAAAAGGTGCAAACAGAGCTCACTATTTACAGCATCGTACCCAAAGTCGATGTAGGTCCTTTGGCTTGGAGCCGAGGGGAGGGTCTCAACCAAAAGCTCCGTCGATTCTATTACAGCCATGGCTGCTGATTTATGCACCTGCGATTTGGGGTGGAGAGTTGTAGGACTTTCTTTGATAGAGAAGGGATGGACTACACGAAGGAAACTGCTACCCAAGTAGCAGAGTAATTGTGGAGTCCACATGCCTCTGAAGAATGCTCGACAGTCGACACACAGAGAGCGAAATCAACTCGCGTACGAAATTGTAATATTTATAGTTTTATCTTTTTTTTGCGATGGCGCATGTGAGCCGACCGCAGATTGGGAGCAGTTGGTACAAGCTGTCTGTCACAGCTGCCAACACAAAAAACGATTAACTCAACAAGCAATTCTACGCTTTGTATGTCTACAACACAACGGAATGGCTATGGCAACGATAATCACTCATGGTACTCCCAGTAAATGCAGTGACGTTTAACTAGCAAAAACAAAAATAAAAAATTTCTAAAAAGGAAATGAAACAATTTACGTTCTTGGTTAATCAAAAATGTTCCTAGTAATAGTATCTGCTTTACACTGGAACACTGACCCAGCGGGACCACAGTTCCATCATATAGAAACAACTAATGATATTTATTAAAACTGAAAAAGGGGGCCTCATCAGACAGCTGACGGACAAAAATGATGATACTGAAGGTGTTAAAATTAAACATTTCTTGACCTTGAAAATGCTTCTCAGCTCAAAATAAACTACAATTACAATTCAAGGATAAAATTAATGGGGGAGGAATTATAAAAAAAATTACTTTGAGCAATAGTGAGACAACATTCCAATCAAACTTCCTGGCAGAGTAAATCTATGTGCCAAGCCGAGACTCGAACTCTGGACCTTTGCCTTTCGCGGGCAAGTGCTCTACCAAATGAACTACCCAAGCACGACTCACGCCCCGTCCCCACAACTTTACTTCTGCCAGTACCTCGTCTCCTACCTTCCAAACTTTACAGAACCTCTCCTGAAAACCTTGCACAACTAGCACTCCTGAAAGAAAGGATATTGCGGAGACATGGCTTAGCCACAGCCTGGAGGATGTTTCCAGAATGAAATTTCACTCTGCAGCGGAGTTTCTGCAACAGCAAGTTTCATATCAGCGCACACTCCGCTGCAGAGTGAAAATCTCATTCTGGAAACGTTCCAATCAATTCTGAAAACACTGCACAAGTGCCGAAAGCACCTGCGTGCTATATGGAAGACTACTACTCAAGAAGCAAATGAATTTTCAAAAACTGAAGAGTTCGCGAATGCGAGAATACTGGTGAAGATCGTCTCACGTTCACTGTACAAAAAATTTGTTTCAAAAAGCAAACTCACGTTGCGAAATGAACTCCCAGATTGTGTGCTGTGAAGAGGAAGAGCTGCACAAGTGCTAAACGCGACACTTACTCGACAACAGCGAAAGAAGCGCCAGGATGGGCTATACACCTTTGCAACTAACCGTCGCCCTGCGGTTCTAAACGCCAAATATTGTATCGTCTGCAATCCAACCCGCTGCTGACCGCACCACGTGGAAGGGAGGTTGCCCGGGTTTTGCCACCGCGACAACCGAGAATTTTTCCACACCTTCGAAAATTCAGGGAATGACCACAGAATTTTCTCAACAACGGCTTGTTGTATTTCCAAAAACTTACTAGAAATTGTCACTGGACTGGCTCAAAATTTATCTGGACACGATAGGTACCCTGTTTCCCACGCTTTGTACGGTAAAATGGCGGTGTTTCGTTACCTGCATATTCATCTAGGAAAGTCCGAGAGCATTTCTGCCTACTCGCTAGGGACCTCTCGAAGTTCGCACCGTTCTGAAGAGGAGCTTTGCTGTTCCCTGTCCTTGGATTACCGTTTCGTGCATCGGCCTTCTCACGCGGCTACATCGTCCTTGGGGTATTCGAGGAAACTTCCCGTATGTCGGCTACACAACCACCCAGCGCCTAAAGCCTGCAGCTGGGCTCTCTCACCACGTTCCAGTAAAGGGGAATTTTACAAGCTCAAACTACAGACTTCAATAAGCCCTGATCCTTCATCCAGAAAATTTAGGGTACTGCAACAGCAAAGAAATTGTGTATCATCGCTTAGCGACATGTGAGTAATCAGTTACGCCACAAAGTAAAGACGTTGTTACTGTTAAATTTTTACAGGAATTTGCTAAAGTATTCTTAACGAAGTTCCTGAACTTACTGCCCTCCAGGAAAGCTGACAGTCTGATATTGTTCTCAGAACGGAGAACTCGATGTGATCCGAAATAGATAGCTCCGAAATATTTAACGTGGCATGAAACGTATATCGAAAAGACAGATTAGGCGCCATAGGGGTATATATTTCTCTCTCTTTATTTTTGTAAAATGTATTGGTTTGTTACGTATGGAATCGAGGATGAAAACGTTTCTAAGTCGTGATGTCGCGTATATTTAGCGCACTCGTAGTAGCGGCTAAAATACATGCTAACAATAATCAATCTTGCTATTTAGACACACAATTCAGAGTAAAGGTACTTGGTTGGGTTGTAACGATTTACTTATGTTGTCAACACACGCGGCTAGCTCAAAGATTCGCGTGGTTTGTTTAGAATTGTAGTAGTTAATGCACGATAACTAAATATTGTTGGAGAGAGAGAGACACGATATAATCTACGTAGCTGCGCCACTGTTCTCAGTATTACGTAAATTCTCTGTTAAGCACTGACATTTTATACTGTTAATTGTAATTTGAATAATATTTCTGGCAGTGAAAATAAGATTATCAATGATTTACTCGTAAGCAAGCCTGAACTCGTATTATTATTTATTATCTTTGCGTTCGTCGTGTATATTTATTGAAAAATTTTCGGAGAAAAATTTGTTTTCCTGATACCAAAATATTCAAAGTATTTTTTGTTATCTTGTGGGTGAAGACTGAAAAATCACGATTAATTATATTTTACGTAATGGCTGCCAATGCGCCATTACGACAAAAGAATGGCATATGGCCAATGACAAAACTTGAATTCTAGCGATAATCAATTATTTCCTCTTAATTATAATCATATGGAAGGAGACGTGTGAAATGAGAATAAAAGGACAAATACTTTGTATACACATACTCTGAAAAAATTTACGCACAAGTAACAAAATCGCACGTTCAGAAGCAGCCTCGTACAAAAGGATTTAATAGCATCGAGAGTTAACACCAAAGTAATAATTTTATTTATCCAAGTCTTTATCACACAATTATATAGAAATTCCATGACATGATATAGTCTTTGTTAATCTTAGTATTTGTTACACAGAAATATATTTATTATTAATAATATTTTATGTTCAAAACCTGTAAAGGGGGAGAGTTTCCTTCGTTCAAAAATAATATTCCTTCGTTAAGAACACATTTAAATTCAAAAAACAGGTATAGTTTTGTTCGTTATTGACACATTTCACTCATGTTTATCGTAACATTTTACTATGGTTTTTAGATGGCTTTCCGGGAGACGGTACAGAGCGAGTTTTCATTGCTGTTGATAAAACTATTGTGTCTATCGAGGTCGAAACTGAGTCTGACTGTTAAGTCATCTGGACACCAGTAGCAGATTAAGTGAATTCAAATTGATCATCGGATGTTTTTACCGGCCACCCGATTCCACCGCAACACTTGTATAATCACTGAAAGAAAGTCTATGCTGAATAGCGAGGAAATACTCAGATATTCGGATGCAATATTACTTGTAGGCGAGTGTGCACTCCGACGTCTATGGATTCATCGCTGGTGGTACAGGCAGGCAGTCTCGTAAAGTACCTGTGAACTGCCTTAAACAACTACTCAGACAACCCACACCATAACGAGTTATTTTAGACCCTGCAGCTAGAAACAGGGCTGAACTTATAGACACTGTCATTAAAGAGACAGAATTGTTCATCTTATCACTATAGTGACGACGGTTACTGAAGGTAATAAATCCTTCAAGAAGTTTAGGAGGGTGTTTATGCATCCCAGCCACACAATGAATGGAAATCAGTTAGTTTAAATAAGACGAACATTATGGAACTATAGGCAAAGTTTAAAGTGACGGTAAATTGCGCTCTTGAGATGTGTGTACCATGTAAGGAGACTAAGGATGGAAAAGACCTAGGTTAATAACAGAATACGGCAAATGCTGAGGAAGAGGAGACTGTTGCACTCTCGGTGCAAAAAGAAACGCCCAAAACGTCGTCTGGAAAAAGTTAGTAGAAATTCGTGCGTCAGTAAGAAGATTCATGCGCGGAACATACAATTTCCACCATCATATTTTAACGAAATATCTCGCCGGAAACCTGAGAAAATTCTAGTCATACGTAAAATCACTATGAAGGTGACCGTACCAATTTCCCCTGAGCTATTTGCTCCACATTGACAGGATTTTAGGGCACAAGTAGGACTTTAGCAGCTGTAAACATGAAGACACAACTTTCAACCGTTGTCGAGAAAATCGAGTTTTAAAATTTTAGATGTATTATATGCGTCGTATGGTCGGCACTATTCAAAGATTCCGCAGCCGAGCGAGTAGGCGCCTATTTTCGTAAGCGAGAGGTCTGTAGATCGAATGTCGCTGCCAATACTATCTTTTTTTTATTCCTAGGTAATTCTAACAACAGATATGCTTGGTGTGCCACGAAACTGTATGATGACCGAGAATCGTTTATTAATGTAAACTAAGTTGTTTTTTGCAACAGGGACGAGGATAAAATCATGCACATGCAAAAATTCCCTATTCATTTCATCCGCTGTACCTCACAGTAATTACTAATTTCATGCTTATACGACCAGTATCTCCTGATTCGTGCAATGCTCCATAGGTTAGGTATTATACTTGGCACAGATGTAGATACAACAGTATAAATAAAATGACTATATTTATTTGAGTGAAGGTTCTTGTGCATCCTTTTTTATTTGCAGTCTACTTACGTCAATTTTTTCTCTATTTATTCGTCGTAAATATTATGAAAATAATAACTGAATCATTAAATGTTGATAATTTGCACAGTCATGCTAAGTGTTTTGTTGGAACTATGTGAGGATAAGAAAAAAGAAGAGACAGCAATGAGGTTAGCTTCAAAGATCTCACGCATTTAAGCTACGCGCTTGCACTCTCGGAACGGACTCGTTCAGTAATAGCGACCATACAAAATGTACACTAACGAGTAAAACTTTCTAACTCGATTTTCTCGGTTAAGGTTGTGAGTTGCGTCTTCCTGTTCATATGTTGAAGTCCTGACCGAGCTATACATATCCTGTCAATGTGAATCATATAGGTAAGGGGAACTTCGTACAATCCCCTCGTAAGCGGGTGGAAGGCTTCTATGGAGTTTTAATCTTCACGTTTAAGAAATTATTGGCGCTGGAGGATCGTACGTACAAACGTAACGTCGTGTAACCGTCATACAGACTCCCGTATGGTGGACATAGTAATAAGCACCCCTGGCGTACAGAAGCAATGCAAAGAGTTGGAAACAAATAAGTCGCCAGGTACGAATGGACTCCCGATTCGGTTTTACAGGCTTACTCTGCGGCTTGGGCCCTTACTTATCTTAAATTTATCACGAATCTCTCACCCAACGCAAAATACCGAGTGGAAAAAAGTGCAAGTGACACCTATACATAAGAAAGGTAAAAGGGTGGAATCCCTGTCATTACAGACCAATATACTTAACATCAGTCTGCTGCAGAATTCTTGAGCGTATTCCAAGTTATATATAATAAATTTTCTTGAGACAGAAAAGCTTGTGTCCACAAATCAGCATGGATTTAGTAAGTATCGCTCGTGCGGAACTCCGTGTGCCCCTGTCTCACATGATACCCTGATAACCATGGTTGAAGGGCGACAAGCCTATTCCATATTCCTAGATTTCCGGAAACCGTTTGACACGGTGCCCCACTCCAGATTGTTGACGAAGGTCCGAGAATACAAATTAGAACTCTTGATATTTTTAAAAATGTCGGGAATCCGTTATATCGATATTTAAAATAGACTCGAATCGACCCTAGATGTATCGATAGGAATTATCAATATACAGATGTATCGATGGAGATAACATGGTCGTACCGGTAAAAAAAAGTATCGGCTGCATATAGTAAATGTAGTGCCAGTTTTAGAGCTGCATGTTTAAGTATTGATTTATTATTAGACATTCTGTACATCAACCAGCTAGCAGCTTGCTGATCCCTCTTAGAGTAAGAATTGGAAGGAAAATAATGCACGTTCATGCTTGGCGATAACCGGCTTCTTTTTTTTTTAAATTTTTTTTTTCATTTCTGCAAACCCCAGCGACCTAACAGTTGTAGAGTCAAAACTGCGTGATGAAGTTAAACGTTGCAGTTTCTACTTGGAGCGCCGAGCGCCGATTACGTCAGCATTTCCCCTCACATGTTTCCCGCCCACAGTAAAGGCCAATCTTGCCATTTAGGTTTTTGTTCATCACTTTCAGCAACAGTTTTTGAAGAATACCGATGTGAAGAAACAGCACACTAGTTACGTTAAAAATTGTTGACAAAATATCGATATATCGAAAGAAAAAGACGGGACCTGGTGAAAGCTCAAAAAGTAGTAAGACTCCTCCACATAGTGAAAGTAAAATTATGTTCTACGACAATGTCAAAAGAACAAATACGAATACTTATCGAAAACTGAGAAAAAAAAATCGGCACTCGATCGTGCCATTTCGTTATCGATCTTTAGGTGAAAATACATATATATATATATATATCAACAAGTTTTAAATATTATCGATATTTTGTCAACAGCCCTAATACGTATTAGGTTCCCTGATACGTTAATGGCACGAAGACCTGGTATGTTGTTCTCGACGGCGAGTGTTCTTCAGAGACAAAAGTATCGCCAGGAGTGTCCCAGGAAAGTGTGATACGCCTGATCTTCTTCTCTGTATACATAAACGATCTGACGAACAGTGTGAGCAGCAATCTGAGGCTGACGACGCTGTGGTCTACGGGAAGCTGATGTCGTTGAGTGACTGTAGAAGCATAGAAGTTGACTGAAACAAATTTCTAGTCGGTGTGATGAATGAAAGCTTGTTCTTAACGTAGAAAGATGTAAGCTAACGCAGATGAGTGGGAAAAACTATCCAATGACGATCGAATAAAGCATTAGTAGTGTGCTGTTTGACACAGTCACTTCCATCAAATGTCTAGACGTAACGCTGCAAAGCGATATGAAATGGAATGAGCACGTTACGTTGGTAATAGGGAAGGCTAATGATTGACTTCGTTTTAATGGAAGAATTTTGGGAAAGTGTAGCTCATCTGTACAGGAGATAGCATACAGAACATTAATGCGACCAATTTTTGAATACTGTTCGATATTTGGGATCGCCACAAGATCTGGCTAAAGAAATACATCGAAGCAATTCAGAGGCGTGCAACTAGATTTGTTACCGGTAGGTCCGATCAGCACGCAAGTATTAGGGAGGCACTTCGTGACTTTAAATGGGAATGTATGGAGGGAAGTCGACGTTACCTTTGCGACGCACTGTTGAGGAAATACAGAGAACCGGGATGTGAGGCTGACTGCAGAACGATTCTACTGTCGCCAACGTACATTTTGAATAAAAACAATTCGGATTCGTACAGTGGCTTATAGACAGTCGTTTTTCCCTCGCTCTATTTTCTAGTGGTACAGCAGATGACTAGGAGTGATTTGTGGTGGTGGTGGTTAGTGTTTAACGTCCCGTCGACAACGAGGTCATTAGAGACGGAGCGCAAGCTCGAGTTAGGGAAAGATTGGGAAGGAAATCGGCCGTGCCCTTTCAAAGGAACCATCCCGGCATTTGCCTGAAACGATTTAGGGAAATCACGGAAAACCTAAATCAGGATGGCCGGAGACGGGATTGAACCGTCGTCCTCCCGAATGCGAGTCCAGTGTCCTAACCACTGCGCCACCTCGCTCGGTGAGTTATTTGTGGTACCCTCTGTCATGTACCATGGGTAGCTTGCAGAGTATGTATGTAGATGCAGATGCAGACAAATGGAATAGGACATATTGTCACGAAGTACTCTGCTAATGTGCCTTATACAGGTAGCCGTCAAACAGAGCACGATGTATTTACACTTTTCAGTACTCATTCATACAATACGTCACTAATTCTCATTACTTCATTTCACACAGATATAGGAGTTAACTGCCCATTTCGACTTCCTCTTTCAGACTCCAGTACACTGCCTCAACTAGCCAGGATATAGCATTCCCGCTCAAGCAGCATTTAATGCAGTCGACCCACAATTCATCATTGTTATTCAAAGCTATCTTTAGCGACCAGAAGTGGCACACCTTCAGACTCGATTATCATTGCTCACTAGACATGTAAATAATATCAAAATTGCCCTAAAATATCGAAGAGTTAGGATCCTGAAACCTCACGCAGTTTCGAGACAAAGCAATTCTCTTATCACTTTGGCTGCTAAGGCGGGACTCCGCCATGGAAGGAACGGTTTTCTCTGATATGCAGTTCAGTGTGTGTGTGTGTGTGTCACCAAGGCCACTGCAAAGGTTTCCTCATGTGATTAGTGACCACAACGTAGTTCATAACAGCAAATATCGTTCATGAGTGTGCACTTAATATACGTAGGTAACTCGGTAACTGATTTTGATGTGACTTTTATATGGAGAAGAAGGTTTGGTTATACACTTACACAGATCTGAGGATGATCAATTTTAATTGAAACTAGTCAAACCACAAAAATAAATGCGAATGAAATGACACAATTTCAGAGACTTTACTGGTCTCATACAGATACGATTTTATGTATATGTACTGAAGCTGTGAATGACAATTTGTACCACTCTGGGAGTCGAACCTGGGTCTCCTGGTTACTAGGCAGATGTGTTAGACACTAAGTCGGCTTGGCACAGCAGTTCAGACGACTGCACGGGTTACCCTGGCACGCCTCCCTCCTCTATCCAAATGATCACTGCCTCCCCAGTCTACTTTAAATTACCTCTTCACGTTCTGGAACAGCGCTTCAGCAGCGAACGTAAGTAGGAGACCCATCCTGAAATTTAGATGCATCTGCCAAGGTAATTCGTAGAGTTGTCTGACCCACTGTGCTAAGGTGCCTCTGTAGCTAACGTACCTGCCTACTAAGCTGGAGATCTAGGTTCGATTTCCGGCCTTGTCACAAATTTTCACTCGTCGTTTCAGTGTATATACACAAAACTAAATATGGAACTAAGACAAAAAAATGGCTCTGAGCACTATGGGACTTAACATCTTAGGTCATCAGTCCCCTAGAACCTAGAACTACTTAAACCTAACTAACCTAAGCACATCCATGCTCGAAGCAGGATTCGAACCTGCGACCGCATCAGTAACGCGGTTCCAGACTGAAGCGTCTAGAACCGCACGGCCACCAAGGACGGCGAACTAAGACAGAAAAATATACAATATCTTTTAAAGAACAATATTAGTGGAACATAAACGCAGCGTGTTTGTTTTTCAACATTAAATATTAAGTTGTCCTACCTAGAATTCGTGGAAGAATCCATAAATACGAAAGTCTTTCAAGTTAATTGGAAAAAAAATTTTCACAGAGATAAAATGCTGGATTATTTCAATTAATGAGGGCGGTAATGAATATTTTTATGATACAGTGAATTGTTTGATTAGGAACACAGCAAAGCAAATATGGGCTGAAAAATGTTTCATGGACTTTAAAATATGCAACCCAGCTCTCATCATCCACACCTGGGGCAGATTATGTGTGCTGAGTGGCATATCTTAGGGCGTATAAAATATTTTCCGGTCCAATTTTAGTTTGCTCGTCCTGTAAAAATAAGTCGTAGCAAGGATCGTATTATGAGGCAGAGGGTAGAAGGTGTGTGAAATCTGTTAAACTCTCGGCTCAATGAGTTAATGTGGGGTAAAAGTAATGACCTTTCCTCTCTGAGAAGGCACGTTGTGCGGCGGAAAATTCCTCCACTTGCGGAGTTTCCGACATTAAGGCGAGTGTAGGGCTGGTAGCGCCAAACACCGGCAGCCTTTAATCTGTCAGCTGGCGCTGGAAGCCCTTTATGCAGCTGGACAGCTGGACCAGATGGCTGGCAAGAGCCCGATTACGCCGAAGAACACAGCTGAAATTGTGCTGAAGGAGGCACGGAAGAAAATAACAGTAACCGCCAAGCAAGGAAGAAAGCAATATCGTATTTCGCCCAGCAAGCACACAATGCACCACGCGAGGCATGATACACAAGAAAGGCAAAACATGGCACATAGATTAACTGCTGTTTCCTCCAGAGGATACGGGACACATCCTATATAGAAGAGTGTTGAGCTGCCTACGACAGAGCCGGCCGCGGTGGCCGAGCTGTTCTAGGCGCTTCAGTCCGGAACCGCGCGACTGCTACGGTCGCAGGTTCGAATCCTGCCTCGGGCATGGATGTGTGTGATGTCCTTAGGTTAGTTAGGTTTAAGTAGTTCTAAGTTCTAGGGGACTGATGACCTCAGATGTTAAGTCCCATAGTGCTCAGAGCTATTTGCTGTTTGCCTACGATTCAGGTGGAACATGGCTATGGTTGGACTCCAGAGAGGGTGCTCACAACAAGAACTATGTTACACATCTGCCTTACGTCATGCAAATAGTTATCAAGTGGACATCCAGCCGCCATACTGAATATAAGCAGCAAGTCGTACCTCAGGACAGTTACTGGACTATCGTCACACAGTATCAGGACAGTGTCTCAATGGTGTCTCGGGAAGCATAAACAGTCGCTGCCAAGCAGGGCCAAACAGTAATATTAGCCATGGTTCACTGCATTAGGAATTATGCTAGTGACCTGAGGTGTCGGGTGTTCTACCGGTGATGAGATGAGGGTCGTTCATGAACGATATTTCGACGTGACTCGTTATCTCCCTTAATTGCTACCTGATAATGCTCGTCGAGGTGTTTTTGCGCTTTTCATTCCCTTCCCTGAGGTTGATGGGCGGAATACTTGAGGGCTTGCAATACCCTTATTTCATTACTTATTCATATTTCATGCACAGCTGCAATTAATCATTTTTGAAAATATTTTTTGAGTTTCGTATTGAAAAACAATACATATATAAATTGTAAAATTAAGGTTAAAATTATTAAAAATTATAAAATTAGTCGTATCTTAGGTATGTAAACGAACGACTGATGTGGATAGATTTGACAGTGTCTAGCAAGAAAACTAGGATTGTGTCAGTATATTCGCATTGTGAAGGGACAGATCAAGATAAGATGGATAGTTTTTATGAGGCACTCAGTGATGTAGTTGTTAGAGTAAAGGACAGGGACAGTGTTCTGCTCATGGGTGATTTTAATGCCAGGATAGGAAATCGAACAGAAGGGTATGAAAAGGTTATGGGTAAATTTGGAGGGGATACGGAGGCCAACAGGTACGGGAAACAACTCTTGGATTTCTGTGCCAGTATGGGCTTAGTAATCACAAACTCCTTTTTTAAACATAAGAACATTCACCGGTATACTTGGGAAGGCAGGGGAACCAGATCTGTCATTGACTATATAATAACATATCAGGAATTCAGGAAGGCTGTGAGGGACACACGTGTATTCAGGGGATTCTTTGATGACACTGATCATTATTTAATCTGCAGTGAAATTGGGATTGTGAGGCCGAAAGTGCAGGAGGTCAGGTCCATATGTAGGAGGATAAGAGTGGAGAAACTTCAGGATAAGGAAATCAGGCACAAGTACATAACAGCGATCTCAGAAATGTACCAGTTAGTTGAATGTAGTTAATTACAGTCATTGGAAAAGGAATGGACAAGGTACAGGGACACAGTACTAGAAGTGGCAAAAGAATGTCTTGGAACAGTAGTGTGTAAAAGTAGGATGAAGCAAACAGCATGGTGGAATGACGCAGTCAAGGCAGCCTGTAAAAGAAAAAAGAACGCTTATCAAAAATGGCTACATACTCAGGTAGACAGAGAAAGTTATGTTGAAGAAAGAAACAAAGCCAAACAGATAATTGCAGCATCCAAGAAGAAATCTTGGAAAGACTTTGGAAACAGGTTGGAGACTATGGGTCAAGCCGCTGCAAAACCATTCTGGAGTGTAATTAACAGTCTTAGAAAGGGAGGTAAGAAGGAAATGACAAGTATTTTGGACAGGTCAGGAAAACTGCTGGTGAATCCTGTGGATGCCTTGGACAGACGGAGGGAATATTTTGAAGAGTTGCTCAATGCAGGTGAAAATACGATCAGCAATGTGTCAGATTTTGAAGTAGAATGCGATAGGAATGATGATGGAAATAGGATCACATTTGAGGAAATGGAGAAAATGGTCAATAGATTGCAGTGCAATAAAGCAGCTGGGGTGGATGAAATTAAATCGGAACTCACCAAATACAGTGGAACGTCAGGTCTTAAATGGCTACACAGGATAACTGAAATGGCCTGGGAGTCGGGACAGGTTCCATCAGACTGGACAAAAGCAGTAATCACACCAATCTTTAAACATGGAAACAGAAAAGATTGTAACAACTACAGAGGTATCTCTTTAACCAGCGTTGTGGGTAAAATCTTCTCAGGTATTGTTGAAAGAAAAGTGCGAGTATTAGTTGAGGACCAATTGGATAAAAATCAGTGTGGGTTTAGGCCTCTTAGAGGTTGTCAGGATCAGATCTTTAGCTTACGGCAAATATTGGAGAAGTGTTATGAGTGGACCAGGGAACTGTATCTATACTTTATAGATCTAGAAAAGGCATATGACCGGGTTCCTAGGAGGAAGTTATTGTCTGTTCTACGAGATTATGGAATAGGAGGCAAATTTTGCAAGCAATTAAAGGTCTTTACCTGGATAGTCAGGCAGCAGTTAGAGTTGACGGTAAATTGAGTTCATGGTAGTTTCAGGGGTAAGACAAGGCTGCAACCTGTCTCCACTGTTGTTCATATTATTTATGGATCATATGTTGAAAACAATAGACTGGCTGGGTGAGATCAAGATATGTGAACACAAAATAAGTAGTCTTGCATATGCGGATGACTTAGTTGTGATGGCAGATTCCATTGAAAGTTTGCAAAGTAATATTTCAGAGCTAGATCAGAAATGTAAGGACTATGGTATGAAGATTATCATCTCCAAAACGAAAGTAATGTCAGTGGGAAAGAAATATAAACAGATGTTACCGTTCGGTGTATCTGTCATCGCGCGATTTGATTGGCCCATTTGTCTTTTAAGGCACCGTAACGTGGGAGGTGTATCTTCATATGATGCAAACATTGATTTTACCTGCCACACGAGAGGTGTTTGGAAATGAAAGATTTTATCTACAGCAAGATGGCCTCCACCTCACTACCACAGAGATGACAGAGTCTATTTGTATTGAAATCTACCTGAACAATGGATAGGTCAAACAGCAGCTGTTGAGTATCTGCCATGGTGTCCCAACCTTACATCTCTTGACTTCTGCTGCTGGGGGACCTTGAAAAATGAAGTTTAACAGAAGACAGCTGCACCGAACGAGCTACGAGAAACCACCGAGGCGTCCTCTGCGGCTATCACACCGACAGCCGTAGTTCGGTTGCCTCGACGTTGTGTTGGGATGCTAATGGGGGGGGGGGGGGGGTGTCACTTTGAACACATAAAACAACCTACACCACGTACAAGAATTGTAACAGTATGTCGTTTTGTTCCATTAATACTAACTGTAAACGAGTGTCTACGTTCTTCTGGAACACTCTGTACATCTATTGTACATCATGTGTCGTAGGAAATGACGTGGTATAGGGTTCCAGATGGGTTGTACACACAGGCTGTGGTGATGGTGCGACAGTTTCTCTTATCCAAACTGTTATTATTTCTACATTGTTACTGGAAGAATGATTTCTTTTGCTCCTATTATATATGGCTACTCCTCCTCTGCCATCTGGCCTGTACTTCCAGAATGTGCTGAAGCTAGGGGGATCGAATGTTTGTTTGTTAATTAGTGTTAGTCGTGTCTCGGCAATACCTGCGACATGGATGTCTTCCTGTTGTACTGTGTGGATTAGTAATGCGCGTTTTGCTTTGACTCCCAGTGCGTTTACGGGTAGGAGGTTTAAATTATTTATTTATTTAATAAATGTAGTGTGTCGACCATCGTGACGGTATGTAAATTGAAGGTGGAGAGAGGAGAAAGGGAAGAGAACGGATTACTTATGTCAGCTGCATCGGGACATTACGCGGAATCAGCGGCGACGAGTAAAAATGTGTACTGGACCGGGATTTGAACCCAGGAGCTTCTGATTACTAGGCAGATGCGTTAACCACTACGTAGTAAGCAGGAGATCCTGGGATCGAATCTCAGTCCAGTACATATTTTCACCCGTCGCCGTTGATTCCGCATAAAGTCCGATGCAGCTGACATCACGCAATCGCTTCCCTTTCCTTTCTTTTCTCACCCCTCCTTCAATTTACCACGTGGCGTCTGTTCTTTCTAACATGTCCCAAAGAACAGGTGCAGTTCAAACTGAACGGTACTGTCCGAAAGAACAGATGGTTCAAATGACTCTGAGCACTATGGGACTTAACATCTATGGTCATCAGTCCCCTAGAACTTAGAACTACTTAAATCTAACTAACCGAAGGACATCACACAACACCCAGTCATCACGAGGCAAAGAAAATCCCTGACCCCGCCGGGAATCGAACGTGGGCACCCGAGCGCGGGAAGCGAGAACGCTACCGCACGAAAGAACAGATACCACGCACTCATGTTACACATCGTGATGATGTCTGGAGGAAAGAGAGGGGGGGGGGGGGGAGGGGAGGGAAGTGGATGGCTGTTCAATTTGTGTGTTGTGGTGTATCTCTGTATCGTGTTTCGTGCTGCCAGTAGTCATATGTTGTTAAGTGTATTTTGTTTCCAGACTGCATCACCATAAAGTCTTTTTCTGATGTTTGCCTAGTCGTGAGTCTGAGGGGTTTTCTGACTGCTTCCCCGAGGTCTTGGAACAAGTCGAGCAGGGTTGCAGCGTAGACTCGTACCAGGACTTCCTTAGTTGAGTTTCGTATTTCAGGTCATCAACGTTTGACTAGCGATGGCACTGACTCGTCGATGGTCTTGACGGGCGCGCAGGTCTCATCATTTACGGCCTCCTTGGGACGCTGGGGGCACTTGTAGGAAAGGATGCAGCGGGCAACCTTACAGCTGGCACAGTGCTCCTCCTATCGGCTGTAACGAGAGAGGTAGTGCAAGCCACTGCATCTTGGGTACTTTGTTCGTTTCTTGCAATTTGCTATGGCGTGCTCGAAGATGAAGCAGCCGCCACATTGTGTCGGTTGCGAGGGGGGTGGGGGGAGCCCCGTGGGGGTTCTGCTCTTCGTGTGGTGAAGTCGGTTTGGCACCTTCGCTTAGGAGCGTGTCGACCGTGTGTTGGCAACGCGCTATCACGAGGAACTTTTGCCTAAAGGCATTGCGTTTACCATCTTTGATGCGCCACGTCTTCTCTACGTCGAGGACTTGTTGGCGTAGTTGTTCGCACACTGATTCGTCCGTGGTGCCGTGGCGTCTCTGTTTTAGGATGAAGCTCATCGAGTGCGGTTTTCCGCACTTCTCTATGGAGCCTCTTGATTCCCTTTTGTGTTTGATGCTAATTTCCACTTCTGGGTAACCCGCTTCTCCTTAGTTCCCCCTCCATGGTCGTTTCCAGGCTTTCCATCCGCAGTCCGCTTCCGCTAGTAGGGCCCTTCGGCGTTCCCTCTTCGGTCCGGTGCGCCAGGCTGAACGTTGGTGTTTCGTTTTCGGTCTTCTCAGAGCAGCACACAGGAGTGAAGACGAAACGGCAATGGGTTCGAGACCGGATCGGAGCCGCCATAGCGCCACCGACCTGCCGTTTCCACCTGCCACCGCCATACTCTTGCCAGGGGGCAGTGGGTCGTGTCAAAAACGTATTATACAGTCAGCAGATGCTGCAGTTCATCAATGCTTTTATCTGTATGTCCTGCTTCACCGTTTAGAATTTATTATTTTTACAATTCAGTATTTAGAAAGCACTAGAGGTATGTAAAATACTGCCACTTCTGTTTCCATAGCGTAAACCTCTTAACATGAGCGTGAAATCAAGGAATAAATAACTGAAAACCATATCCTTCTAGACTGAATATTTCCAGAGATAGAGACAGTTACGTAAGTCGTTGCAGACCAGCAGGATTTTAGTACGTTATCTTTGAAATGATAAAAGGTACACTTCCAGTTGGAATTATTTGAAAAATAATACATAAGATTTTCCAGGAGACATAAATTATTATTAAGAAATAATAATTTGAAAACGTCAATTGTAAGCAGATTTCACCATAGTTACTTCCCTTGAGTTTTCCAGTGTTCTGGGCGAGGATTGCAATTGAAATGAAACGATTGCATGGCGTTTTTTGCTATGAGACCTAGTCCAGGGTTGGTTGTTCGCCTGGTGAAAGTTTTTCCATATCATACCACTTCGCGACTTGCGCGTCAATGAAGATCAGATTAAATGATTTTGGCACCACCTAGGAGACGATTGAAGAAAATCCTCGTCCTAGCTGAGAATCGAGCCTGGAACCCAGTGACCTACAGGCAGCGACGGTAACCACAACATCATGAGATGTTGCCTTTAACACGTTTACACAAGCGTGTACCACCGGTGACTCACATTAGACTGTCCCACCAGGCAGCGTGTATCACCGGTGGCTCTGCTAGCCTGTCCCACCAAGCAGTGTGTACCATCAGTGGCTCACGCTACACTGTCTCACCATGCGATGTGTACCACCGGTGGCTCATGGCAGATTGTCCCACCAGGCAGTGTGTACCACTGGTGACTCACACTAGACTGCCCACCAGGTGGTGTGTCCCACTGGTGGCTCACGCTAGACCATCCTCACCAGCCAGCGTGTATCGCTGGTGGCTCTGCTAGACTATCCCACCATGCAGGGTGTACCACCACTGGCTCAGGCTAGACTCTCCCAGCAGGTGGCGTGTACCACCGGTGGCTCATGCTATACCATCCCATCAGATGGTGTGTACCATTGGTGGCTCATACTCTACTCTAAAAATTACGTTACCAGCAATACACTAACGTATAATGTACTACCTATCAACTGGGTGCAGCAAACACCTGTGAATACAATTTTGTGTGACCCTCAAAGAGAGAGATTTCTGAACAAATGAGATACCACATAATATGTGATTATCTGAGAGTAAATTTTTTGAGCTCTCTCGTTGTTTTAAAAGAAAGCACTCATGTCACTTTTAAAATAAAAAAATGAATGGAAGACTATTAAAATAGTTGTCTAGGGCGTTTGAGTACGACCACCGCCCCAAGGCGAGAAATAGGAATAGCGGGGCCGCTACATGAATGGCAGCATGGATACGTATGCCGACTCACAGTGAGAGACACAGTGGCGGCGTGAACGTGTTAAGTAACCATGCACAATTACACTTCTAATCACAGCCCTTACATCATATTGCCGACGCACTAGCTGGCTGGACGGTAGTGTTTTCGTGATTGAGATGTACTTGGCCAGGCTTAACAGATGAAAATAAACGTAATCTGTTTCTGCGAAAATTTGCTCTCTGTCTATTGATTCCGAACTGTAGTCCTATTACTTTGTTGCGGTGGTTTTCGGCGGATGTTACTATTAGCCAGTTTGAGATGATTTATTGAACTGTTTGGGGTGAACACATAACAGTACAGTGATCAGGTGTCGGAATCTTTCCTAAAAGTAGGTAGTTTCGAGGAGACTTCAAAAAGTAAGTTAAACATCATTATACCGGCCGCTGTGGTCGAGCGGTTCTAGGCGCTTTAGTCCGTAACCTCGCGGCTGCTACGGTCGCAGGTTCAGATCCTTCCTCGGGCATGGATGTGTGTGATGTCCTTAGGTTAGTTAGGTTTAAGTAGTTCTAAGTCCAGGGGATTGATGACCTCATATGTCAAGTCCCATAGTACTTAGAGCCATTTGAACCAACATTATTATGGCAAACCAACTAACTATTATTGAATGCTGCACTACACTTCAGACTGATACAGATACACAATGCTACTCTTTAACAATCACCAGGCCTCTCTAAACAACGAGCAGAACGTTGTAGCAAGCAGTTTCTCGACGTTAGAAATGTGATACTGGGTCATGGAGTCATTTGCGAATCGCTCTGTGAACGTCCTCATTGTCGTAAAATCTGCGATTGCTGCATAAACATTTTCGTCTTTGATAGCGCTTAATTTCTAAAATTTCAGGGACTGGAGCCACAAGTTTCGATTTTTCAAACCTTGTGTTATTTTTAACAAAATACTGTTACGAATTTAAAGTTTTTAAAACATGATTTCTTGTAATCGAAGTAATAAAACCACAAGATTTTGATGTAAACTACAGGTGCCATAGCCTCTCCGAATAGCAGTGTCGCCGCGCGGAGTGGCCGCTTGGTTTGAGGCGCCATGTCACGGATTGCGCGGCCCCTCCCGCCGGAGGTTTGAGTCCTCCTTCTGGCATGGGTGTGCCTGCTGTTGTTAGCACAAGCTAGTTTAAGTTAGTTTAAATAGTGTGTAAGTCTAGGGACCTCAGCAGTTTGGTCCCTTCAACATTTTTGAAGTAGCGTTGTAATTTGATTCCCCAGTTGTGCTCGATACGTATTGGCACAACTCGGTAGTCTTCGTGGCTATGACGCCATGTTTTAAAATGCTGACAGCCGTAACGTTCAAACAGTTGCATTGCAGCTACTCGGGGAACGTTATTTATTCCTCATTGACACACGTTACACAGGAATTCGGCATACTCGTAGATCACCGAGGTTACTGGAAATCATAAACAAAAGACAGTCAATACGAAGGCTACAGATATTTACCTATCACAACTTTGGAACGAAGCTCAACTTATCTTTGGTGTACTGTGCACACACACACACACACACACTCACACACACACACACACACACAGAGAGAGAGTACCTCGTCCCACGCCCCTGCCACCGAGCGAGGTGGCGCAGTGGTTCGCACACTGGACTCGCATTCGGGAGGGCGACGGTTCAATCCCGTCTCCGGCCATCCTGATTTAGGTTTTCCGTGATTTCCCTAAATCGTTTCAGGCAAATGCCGGGATGGTTCCTTTGAAAGGGCACGGCCGATTTCCTTCCCAATCCTTCCCTAACCCGAGCTTGCGCTCCGTCTCTAATGACCTCGTTGTCGACGGGACGTTAAACACTAACCACCACCACGCCCCTGCCCACCGTATTTCGTTGGTCAGCCATTGCCACTTTCGCTGGTGCCGGCACAGCAACAAATTATAGTTGGGTTGCGATTTAATACAAGCGTGCTGTTTTAAATTTTTGGTGCCGACTTCTTCCACTGAGAAAAAAAAAGAAAAAAAAAAGAACCTGGGAGGTGTCGGAACGCCGTTCCGGTGCGTTCCGGCCGAAATTAAGCCCCGATATGTAGTCGTTGTCGATGAGTTTCCTTCCCTGACAGCATCACCCACGGTTTTGCAGCCTTGTCCAAACTGTTTACACCGTTTTACTATGGCCGTACGCGGTGCTGGATTTCATCCGTGGGGAGCCAGATCTACCTGGTGAATACGTGTGCAGTTTAGACGTTTTCCCCACAAGAATCATACTGTTCCACGTATTGCAACTTCGGAGTACGTTTCCAGTTGCTGCACCATTTGACTCCCATTGTGTGATGCACGTCTCATCCGTACCACAGCATAACTGTGTCTGGAGGAAACACGGAGCCGGTCTCCCTTCTGACAAAGCGACAGTCGTGTTGAGCAATGTTCTTTCCTCTGGACGATGTGAGTACCTTATTTCTTGAAGTCCCCTCGCACAAAGAATTTAATTATTGACTATGCAGTTGTGACGAGCTTAACGTTGTCTCACTGGTCGAAGCGAGGCTGATGTCCCTTATTTAGAATGATTGGAAGTGTAGCGGAGCAGAAAATTAATCCCTGTCGGACAATACGTGTTTCCGATTAAATCTGCCGAGCAGTTCGTAATTTGTTCCACTCGCCTCACGTTGCTATGTGGGACATAGTTTAACGCCACAGAAGCTACGAGGTTCGGACGAAAAGAACGTTGCAGACTACTCTATGAAAATCCGGGCATGGAGATAGCAATTAAAGCAAGTTGGTTAAGAGTCAGAGACAAGAGAGTGAAGAGTAAGATTATGGTATATATATCAGTATACTAACCAGGAAAGAACTACATACAGCCATCACACTTGAGGAACGCAAATCCTTATTTCCTTCGAAAGACTGGTATGAGATGAGCTATTAATACGAGAATTCATTAATACTTTTCCATGCCCTTTTAACAGTTTCGATTCTTTGGAAGATTAAGTCTGGAATACAGTGGCATTCCACACGGTAGTTAAGTGCAGCGAACAAAGGGATACCTGTTTTCATAGTAACATGCTTGGATCGAGAAAGACTGAGGAACAATGTGCCGCACGTTTTCAGCACAAAAGGATTTACCTGTAGACCTGCGTCCACCCGACGATTCACACATTATGCAAGTTCCTATGACTGCTTGACCTGCCACAAGCAGTTCATTTACAAAATAACCACAAAAGTTCGAGAACACACAGTTTATACCATTCTCGGCAAGTGAAGTCTGTGGAATCTTGCCCACTCGTCTCTTATAGGGCCCCTAGGAAGCTATTCTCTCGGATAACTAGACAACTTACAAGCAAATCACATGAATGAAGTTTATTACAGTAATTAAATTGACAATGCTTAACTTCCGTTTCTACATATACACACATCAAAAAAAGTTTTGCATCGCACCGGTTCCCAGAACTCCTGAAGATAGACGTTGACTGTGGATATTGTATCACAGACACAGCCCCTTTGACTGTTCAGAGATGCCACAAAACCCGCACAACGATCTAAACAACCATGCATGAGCAGAGCCTATTAGACGAAGGGGCTCCTACAGCCGATCAGTTCCAGTCATTCCACCAGGAAGGAGGTACACAGCTCGTGTTGGCTGTAGTTCAACTATGCCCAGACGGTCAATACCGCGGTTCGATCGCGTCCACATTGTTACTTTGTGCCATGAAGGGCTCTCAATAAGGGAAATGTCCAGGTGTCTCGGAGTGAACTAAAGAGGTGTTGTTCGGACATGGAGGAGATCCAGAGTGACAGGAAGTGTCGATGACATGCCTCGCTCAGGCCGCCTAAGGGCTATTACTGCAGTGGATGACCGCTACCTACGGATTATGGCTCGGAGGAACCCTGGCTTCAACGCCATCATGTTGAATAATGGTTGTAGTCACCGGACGTCGTGTTACGACTCAAACTGTGCGCAGTAGGCTGCATATGCGCAACTTCACTCCCGACGTCCATGGCGAGGTCCATCTTTGCAACTACGACACCACGCAGCACGATACAGATGGGCCTGACAACATGCCGAATGGACCGCTCAGGATTGGCATCACGTTCTCTTCACTGATGAGTGTCGCATATGCCTTCAACCAGACGATCGTCGGAGACATGTTTGGAGGCAACCCGGTCAGGCCGAACGCCTTAGACACACTGTCGAGCGAGTGCAGCAAGGTGGAGGTTCCCTGATGTTTTGGGGTGGCATTATGTGGGACCGACGTACGCCGTTGGTGGTCATGGAAGGCGCCGTAACGGCTGTACGATACGTGAATGCCATCCTCCTACCGATAGTGCATTCATGTCGGCAGTATACTGGCGAGCATTCGTCTTCATGGACGATAATTTGCGCCCCCATCGTGCACTTCTTGTAAATGACTTCCTTCAGGATAACGACATCGCT
Source organism: Schistocerca gregaria (assembly GCF_023897955.1). Classification (NCBI taxonomy): domain Eukaryota; kingdom Metazoa; phylum Arthropoda; class Insecta; order Orthoptera; family Acrididae; genus Schistocerca; species Schistocerca gregaria. The sequence continues at coordinate 144,811,604 of NC_064921.1, forward strand.
CGACTAGAGCGGCCAGCATGTTCTCCAGACATTAACCCTATTGGACGAGCCTGGGATAGATTGAAAATGGCTGTTTATGGACGACATGACCACCAATCACTCAGAGGGGTGTACGCCAAATCGCCGTTGAGGACAATCTATATGAACTTGTGGGTAGTATGCCACGACGAGTATAGGCATGCATTAATGTAAGAGGACGTGCCAGTGGGTATTAGAGGTACCGGTGTGTACAGCAATCTGGACCACCACCTCTGAAGGTCTTTCTGTATGGTGGTACAACACGCAATGTGTGGTTTTAATGAGCAATAAAAAGGGTGGAAATGATGTTTATGTTGATCTCTATTCCAATTTTCTGTACAGCTTCCGGAATTCGCGGAACTGGGGTGTTGGGAAACTTTTTTTGATGTGTGTATACAGTTTCCGTGCAAGCTAATCACTCATGTTCATAAGTCACTGCTATCATTAATGTAACTACGGCTCATCCAGTGCGCCTCTTCTACTGTGGGTCTACTAGTGCGACGGAGGCTAGGTGGTGCGTCGCTTTTATTCTTTTCGTGTAGGTGCCGCTCCAGTCGTGGTGACGTCCTAGTCAGCGGTGATATTGGCTGACGTCGTGTCACAGCCCTCTCTGCTGTATCGTTCTTTATTTTCGTGCCGGCGAGGTGGTGGTCCAGATTTCTGTACGCCGGAACAAATACAGTATCCCATTTTTCTTCCTTACAAACCACAAATTGAGCTTGCTACTACTTGCTGTGGACATTTCTAAATTTAGATGTCTTGCGTAAGTCTTGATGCAGAATAATTAATTTGCAAGTATTCGAGCCAGGATTTTCTATACATCAAGTTGATCACTAGCCTGAATAAATTCGAACAATATACAGGGAGAACTGTAATAAAATCGACAAACAGAAGAGACGGATTCTGGATTGGAAATGGAGGGAAAAAGGTTCGACGAACATGTGTTCGGAAGTGCATCGTTGCCACGATAGATGGAGCTGACGAATGAGCATCTTATTACCACATTCCGTGTGTACTTGTACACCGTCGTCTCTAGTTTTCTTATTTTTTGCAGGAGGAGAATGAAATTTTTTGAGAACATAATTGGAACATTTAGCTATAAGTTGAAATATATATAAAATGGCTCTGAGCTCTATGGGACTTAACTGCTTAGGTCATCAATCCCCTAGAACTGCTTAAGCCTAACTAACCTAAGGACAACACACACATCCATGTCCGAGGCAGGATTCGAACCTGCGACCGTAGTGGTCGCGCGGCTCCAGACTGTAGCGCCTAGAACCGCTCGGCCACTCCAGCCGGCGAAATATAAAAGCATTTTATTTTATTTACAGGTGAGCCATAGCGGACCGTGAAGTAGATGTCAGGTTCCGACAACGGTCGGTGATGGAGTTCCTCTTCAAGACCGGCGATGACTCTACCACGTCGATTCACAGGAAGTTGCTCCCTGTTTATGGGGAGGACACAGTGTATCGCTGCAGTATTCAACAGTGGTTGCAGAGGTATAAAGAAGGTGATTTCTCTCAAATGGACAGTACACGATGCTGTAGACCATCAGCGGCAGTGAGTGATGTGAATAAGGAGACCATTGATCAAATCATCCAAAATGACAGATGTGTGACGACACGACAGCTCAAATGACTCGTTTGTCATTGCGTAGTGTGGTATCACTGGTACAGTCACTAGAGTACAAAAAAATCTGTGCACATTGGGTGCCTAAATTATTGACAAGAGAAATGAAAACGATGAAGAAGAATGGGTGCGAAGCTCTCATGAAGACCTTTACTGAAGAGTGGAAACGATGTTTTGACGGCGTCATTATCCAGGATGAAACATGGTTGTTTTTGTCCGAACCTGACAGCAAAACCCAATCCATGATGTATCATCATCTGGCTTCCCCTCGGAAGAAGAAACCAAGACTTTCACGAACAGCAGGCCGAAAGGTGATGGCCCCCTTCTTCTGGGATCACTGTGGTGGCATTTTCATTGACTTTTTGGAACCTGGCTCCACAGTTAACCGGGACCATTACTGTTTGTCATTGGACAAGCTGCAACGTGGCATTAAGACCCACAGACCACAGCTTCAGGGTCAGCTCATCAAGACTACACCATGACAATGCCAAACTACATACAGCCCTTATGACGCAGGAGAAAATCAGGAAAAGGGGTTGGAAAATGGTTCCTTATCCTCCCTACAGCCCGGACTTGGCTCCGTCTGATTTTTACCTCTTTGATCTTCTGAAGGCCCACATGCGCGCTAAAAATTTGATAGCGAGAAAGACCTTATTTCCTGTGTCAAGCGATGGTGTAACCTGCAACACACCAGGAACACACGGCACACTGTCAATTGTCACCGCCATCTAACCGTGGCAACGGTGCATTTCAGTCACGTGTTCATAGAATCGATTTCCCGCTATTTCCAGCCAGGAATTCGTCCTTGCAGTTTGCCGATTTTATTAAATTTCACTCTGTGTAGTTGCCTGAGTGATAGTCGTGGAACCCCCATTTCCATAGAAGTGGCTACGGGTGACATCATTTATTCACACTTATCTTACTTGTGTGTGTGTTTTATTCCAGTTTATTGCCTTTGGATTGGTGTCCATACAGCCATATCAGTATTGGAAAGGCAATAAGACAGCTTACTGGAGACAATTCATTTGTTATTTATGACGATAAGAACTTACCGGGAACCGAACCCGTGCCCCTTCAGTAACCAATCTGCCACGCTGATCCCGCCGCTAGCGAAGCGAACATCAGACTTGTGTTTCTAGCTCAATAAACTTCTCGTATCTGCCTTCGTTCCGTCTCCTTGCATTTATCAATCCAAATATTCTGATTTGCGTCTTCGTGTAGTTCAAGAGAAAACTCCCTGTATAGGGTAGCGTGTTTGATCAGTAACAAAAACGTCGACGGTCCCGGTTTCGAACCCCGAGACCGCTTAAATTTTCAATAAAAGTCATCATGAGGATGCAGAAGGCAATGGAAACCACTGCATTAAAGACACATAACGTGTATCCACAGGACATGTGGCGTGTAACTGAAAGAGCGTCGTGATGATCTCCCCATTGGCAAAAGATTCCGGATTTGTCTCCCTCCCCCGCTTTCTGTAGTATTGTATTCAAATTCATTTCCCTCGTACAATCCTTTCATATATTCTTTCCACCTTTCAGCTGTCCCTTCTTTGCTAATGAAGTTGATGATGATGATGATGTTTGATATGTGGGGTGCTCAACTGCGTGGTTATCAGCGTCCGTATAAATTCCCAATTTCTTGCACTGTTCAGTCTCACCATTTTGCCGAATGATGATGAAAGGATGGGTACAACACAAACACCTAGTTCCCGAGCGGAGAAAATACACAGTCCGACCAGTAATCGAACCGGGGACCCCGTGATTCAAAGGCACCAACGCTAGCCACTGGACCATGAGCTGCGAACTGCTTAATACTGCCACGTCATCTGAGCTGTTGATGGTAAAATCGGTGCTTCTCTTTCTTCCGAAGCTCTCTTTAATTTTCCTATATCCGCCATCTGTCTTTTGCCTAGTTGTGCATACTTCTACATATCTGCATTATTCGTCTAGCCACTTGTGCTTAGCCATTTTCTGCGATATCTGACAATCCCATTTTTAGAGGTCTGTATTCCTTTCGTCTGCTTCATTTGCTACTCCCCTTGTTCGAGAGAGAGTTACTTCATTGAAACAGCGTAGACTTTGAGATATCGAGGCAATCTGCCAACAGATGGAGTCCCTAGATCGTACCCTAGTGACATCAAGGACATAAAATAAACATTGCTAGATCCGAAAAGAAAAGGCTTGATGATTTCAGGAGGACTGTTGTCTAACGACAGCACCAGGTACGGAACCGAGTGATGTGAAACGATATGGGGGATGTCTGCATTCAGCAGAGGATGGATAATGGCCAAAGAAGGACGTAAGATACAAAGACGCAGAAGAGAATCTTTCTGTTTACAGTGGTACTTGAAGCACGGCTAAACTGTCCAGGTTCCCGTGGCTCTGCTCGGAGTGCACAAGAAGCGGTTTTCGCATGGCAGCATTCTTCCTTTGGTACCAAGAAGCGGACGTCAGATCGTTGTCGGACATGTTTAATTGACTAGTAGTAAACAGACAGCCTACTGGTGGCTGGATCATCAACACTGCCGACTCTAGTAAACACTTATCGTTACGGAGGGCTCGGCGAGAAACAGGAATAACCAATAGCATTTCACGGCATTCGTGTCGGGTCACGTGACGTCGCTCGCTTGGTACTTGGAGAGTCCATATTGAATTTTATGTATGCTGTTGTTTCTGTATAACAACTTGCGTGTTATGACAGTTTGTCGTTTCACGGAAATGGCCCATCGAAGACTTGCCACAGACGTCACTCTTGGTACGATTTGTTACAGTTAAATGTAAGTTAACGACAGATCAATGATTAGAAAAACGCTTTAAGAGATGTTAAGGCAGAGTTTCGAATGTGAATGCCGTGGTGTTGTATTTAGACATGTGGTTTTGGTGCTGGAGGAAGTAGGTTCACATATTGAGTGATGGATTCTTTTTTTCCATTTTCGCGTTCATAACGGATTCAGGTCATTTCTTATTCGTGTAATATAAGTATGTTCTGCAATGTTCAGTGTCACATATTCGAGCGTGCTCTCACCGGAACAGGCTTCTTAGATTTTGTGACTTCAGGCCGATTAAAAAACCAAATATGAAACTTCCGCAAGTCAAAGACCAGCAGTGATAACCACATTCTGGTTTGTTACGAATGCTTTGCTGTTTATTCCGAATAAGAGGCAATTTCCGAGGGTGTGTCCTAAGAGGACACCTTAAATCGCTGCGAGTGTAACAAGCAACAATCATTTTTCTAGTTTTATTTCTTAGAAATACTTTGCCTTTTCTTCCGAAATGTAGCGATTTCCTTGGGTGTGGTTAGGTAGGAACCTATGAGGGCAGCTTAAATTGCTGCTAGTGAAACGAGCAGCAATGACATTTATGTTCTTGCTTGTCACACATATTTAGCTACAATCGAATCATTAATAACACTTAAACGATCGGCGAAGACAAAAGACCACACCACAGAGCGAGTATGGACTTCGTGCTAAATGGAGCAAGTACAGTGATGTTATGCTGTCCGACTCTGATTTTACCATAATTCCCATATTTCATGTTTTACGTCTTGCTAAATGATAATTTATAGATAAAAAAGGCACTTTAACTCTAGCAAGCAGCTGTTCAATACACAGCTATTCAATGCACTGACGGCTATACAAATTACAAGAACGTTTTTGGCGAATCATTTACAGTACGCGAATGTTCCAGAAACAGAAGTCACCGACACGAAAACTCACGTATTGAAAATATGAACAAAGTTTTATTTCCTTCATTTTTTTCACAAGATGTGTTGAGAAAAAAACAGTGTTCATGAATCATATGCTGATAAATTGTTCTCGCAAAGTGTAAGGTGGGCATCTCATTTTAGTTTTGTAAGTTATCGATGCGCACCTCAGACAGAGAGCAAGCTATACTACTGTGGAACAATCTTTGGTCTTGTTGTGGCACAGGCGTTGCTTCTACGCAGACTATACGTTCTTTGTTGAAGTGCGGTATGTGATAGACGTATACGGTAGTGCTGTGTTGACCTATGATTATATCTGTTAGATTAAAGATTTATTTTAAAGGGTAGCAAGGATGAATATGATATGTATAGTTTATTGAAAGGCGAAAAGCATATATATACAGGGTGGTCCATTGATCGTGACCGGGCCAAATATCTCACGAAATAAGCGTCAAACGAAAAACCTACGAAGAACGAAACTCGTCTAGCTTCAGGGGGAAACCAGATGGCGCTATGGTTGGCCCTCTAGATGGCGCTCCCATAGGTCAAACGGATATCAACTGCGTTTTTTAAAATAGGAACCCCCATTTTTTTATTACATATTCGTGTAGTACGTAAATAAATATGAATGTTTTAGTTGGACCACTTTTTTCGCTTTGTGATAGATGGCGCCGTAATAGTCACAAACGTATAAGTACGTGGTATCACGTAATATTCCGCCAGTGCGGAAGTGGTTCAACTAAAACATTCATATTTATTTACGCAGTACACGAATATGTAATAAAAAAAATGGGGGTTCCTATTTTAAAAAACGCTGTTGATATCCGTTTGGCCTATGGGAGCGCCATCTAGAGGGCCAACCATAGCGCCATCTGGTTTCCCCCTTCAAGCTGGACAAGTTTATTCCTTTGTAGTTTTTTCGTTTGACGCTTATTTAGTGAGATATTTGGCCCGGTCACAATCAATGGACCACCCTGTATATATGAAAGAGAAGAAGTTCGAGCTATGACTGCAGCACTGCGCAGCTATTTCGTCGGAATGATTATTGCCAGCTAGTTAACTTCGTTCAATTCTTCAGAGCTGAGAGGACCACCCCACTTCCATGAGTCATGCATCAATATATCAAGTGAATAAGCTGAGAGGACCACCCCACTTCCATGAGTCATGCATCAATATATCAAGTGAATAAGCTGTTTGGTTTTTATAGAAATTCTCTGTTGGCATTGTATCCTTTTTAATTTATTGTTCAGTTTGTTAGGGAAAGTACTTTTCAGACCAATGTTATGTGTGAAGGGAGTTTTACTCTGTCTTTGCCGGCCGCGGTGGCCGAGCGGTGCTAGGTGCTACAGTCCTGAACCGCGCGACTGCTACGGTCGCAGGTTCGAATCCTGTCTCGTGAATGAATGTGTGTGATGTTCTTAGGTTAGTTAGGTTTAAGTAGTTCCAAGTTCTACGGGACTGATGACATCAGATGTCAAGTCCCATAGTGCTCAGAGCCATTTGAACTATTTTTTGAACTCTGTCTTTTTGAATACATACTTCATTCTAAAATTCTTGCCTTGGAATACCATTTCATAGGAACAGTTACTCTCCACATCCTACTGTTTGAAGCAGGTTTATCATTACGCATTTCCACACTGCACCATTTGTATGCAACAGTTTCAATACTGTTTGGAAACTTTATTTAAAAATAGAAATTTAGCTTAGCCATTACCTGATTGATGATTGCTGTTGTGCTTTCGAGGAATCTGCAACAATGTTGTCAAGATGCGAGGTAAGTAAAATATAGGGCCAGATAATTGTTTCACTTTAGTTGCGCATTTAATAGACTGAAGCGCGGAAAGAATCTGATATAGACATACGTATTCAAATACAGACATTGTAAACAGGCAGAATACAGCACTGCCGTCCGCAGCGCATATGTAAGACAATAAGTGTCTCGAGCAGTTGTTAGATCGGTTACTGCTACTACAATGGCAGGTTATCAAATTAAGGGAGTTTGATCGTGATGTTATAGTGGACGCACGAGCGATCGACGCAGCATCTCCGCGGTAGCGATGGAGTGGGGATTTTCCCATACGACCATTTCACGAGTGTACCGTGAATATCTGGACTCCGCTAAAACATCAAATCTCCTGCAAAGAGCGGGACCAACATCGACTAAAGAGAAACGTTCGACGTGACAGAAGTGCAACCCTTCCGCAAATTGTTACAGATTCCAATGCTTGGCCATGAACAAGTGTCAGCATGTGAACCATTCAACGAAACTTCACCGATATCAGCTTTTGGAGCCGAAGGCCCACTCGTGTACCCTTGATGAGTGCACGACACATAGCTTTACGCCTCGCGTGGGCCCTACCTACAAAACGTTTCAAATTTTATGGAGCGGATGGACATGTATGGGTATGGAGACAACCTCATGAATCCATGGCACCTGCATGTCACCAGAGGACTGTTCAAGCTGGTGGAGGTTCTGTAATGGTGTCGGGCTTGTGGTATTGGAGTGATATCGGACCCCTGAGAGGTCTAGATAAGACTCTGACAGGTGACTCGTATGTAAGCGTCCTGTCTGATCACCTGCATTCATTCATGTCCATTGTTCACTCCGACGGACTAGGTGCATTCCAGGAGGACAATGCGGCACCCCACAACTGTTCAACTGTGTGTGAAATCTTATGGGACTTAACTGCTAAGGTCCCTAAGCTTACACACTACTAAATTGTGATAAGGACAAACACACACACACACACACACACACCCATGCCCGAGGGAGGGCACCCGGAATGTCCAGAATTTTTACAAAGTGGCTCCAGGAACGAATCTTCTGAGTTTAAAATCTTACTCTGGCCACCAAACCGCCAGACATTAACATTATTGATCATATCTGGGATTCCTTGCAACGTGCTGTTCAGAGGAGATCTCCACCCCCTCATACTCTTACGGATTTATCGATAGCCCAGCAGGATTTATGGTGTCAGTTCCCTCCATTACTATTTCAGACATTAGTCGAGTGCATGCCAAGTCGTCCGGCGGCAATTTTGCGGGCTCGCGGGCGTCCTACACGATATAAGGCACGAGTACGTTTCCTTGGCTATTCAGTGTATAAAGACAAGCTTTATAGAGATCAATTCAAGTTAGGTTCTGTTTAGTCAAAGGTTAACATACGAGTTTATGCAGGATAACAAAAAAATGATTCAAATGGCTCTGAGCACTATGGGACTTAACGTCTGAGGTAATGAGTCCCCTAGAACTTAGAATTACTTAAACCTAACTATCCTAAGGACATCACACACACCAATGCCCGAGGCAGGATTCGAACCTGCGACCGTAGCGGTCTCGCGGTTCCAGGCTGAAGTGCCTAGAACCGCTCGGCCACCCTGGCCGGCTGTTGGATAACAGTTTGTGGGTACGTAGTATACTTCTTTACAGAGAAGGAGGTAAATTTGGACTAAATTTCATACAGAAACACGAAGTGGGGTACTTACAAATGTTTCACATGTAAACATTAAGCTTTCGTGAAGCCTCCAAGAGCGCCCACAGAAAGCCAAAGATGAAAATGTCACCGCACGACGGTACACAGTATCATGGGAAACGATGCGGTCCTGTTGGGTCTCGCTACCCTGAAACGCTATCTGTTATTTACGTTCCGGGCCGAGCTGTCCCTAATGATGAGTGTAGTAAACAGAGAGCCTGCCGGCGTAGGGGTCCGCAAAGCCGGTGGAGAGCGGACGGTGTGCCGAGGGCCGCGCGGCGCTCTCTCACGTGGCGCGACCTCGCGCTAACAGGTCACGTAGGCGGTCTCACTTTATCTGTTGAGCACAAGTAGCCCGCCACGCCACGTCAGCCGCCCCACACACGGGATCGCGGGCCGACACCGCGTAACACTCGCCCTGAGGCCGACGCCGGCTCTTCTGCTCGCGATTGTGTTCGCCGCGCTCGTCCTGCATACAGCAACGCGTGGCGTAAAATCATATTTCAGAAACAAGAGACAATAAAGAGCGGAGCAGTCACCGCTAACTAGGGCTACTTGACATCAAAATAAGGAAGCGACATCTACAGGAGGTCTCGTAATTACACTACTGGCCATTAAAATTGCTACACCAAGAAGAAATGCAGATCATAAATGGGTATTTATTGGACAAATATATTATACTAGAACTGATATGTGATTACATTTTCACGCAGTTTGGGTGCATAGATTCTGAGAAATCAGTATCCAGAACAACCACCTCTGGCCGTAATAACGGCCTTGATAAGCCTGGGCATTGAGTCAAACAGAGCTTGGATAGCGTGTACAGGTACAGCTGCCCATGCAGCTTCAGCACGATACCACAGTTCATCAAGAGGACTGACTGGCGTGTTGTGACGAGTCAGTTGCTAGGCCACCATTGACGAGACGTTTTCAATTGGTGAGAGATCTGGTGAATTTGGTGGCCAGGGAAGCAGTAGAACATTTCCTGTATCCAGAAAGGCCCGTACACGACCTGCAACATGCACTCGTCCATTATCACGCTGAAATGTAGGGTTTCGCAGGGATCGAATGAAGGGTAGAGGCACGGGTCGTAACACATCTGAAATGTAACGTCCACTTTTCAAAGTGCCGTCAATGCGAACAAGAGGTAACCAATGGCACCCCATACCATCACGCCGGGTGATACAACAGTATGGCTATGACGAATACACGCTTCCAATGTGCATTCACCGCGATGTCGCCAAACACGAATGCGACCATCATGATGCTGTAAACAGAACTTGGATTCATCCGAAAAAATGACGTTTTGCCATTCGTGCACCCAGGTGTTTCGTTGAGTACACCATCGCAGGCACCTGTCTGTGATGCAGCGTCAAGGGTAACCGTAGCCATGGTCTCCGAGCTGATTGTCCATGCTGCTGCAAACGTCGTCGAACTGTTCGTGCAGATGGTTGATGTCTTCCAAACGTCCCTATCTGTTGACTCAGGGATCGAGACGTGGCTGCACGATCCGTTACAGCCATGCGGATAAGATGCCTGTCATCTCGACTGCTAGTGATACGAGGCCGTTGGGATCCAGCACGGCGTACCGTATTACCCTCCTGAACTCACCGATTCCATATTCTGCTAACAGTCATTGGATATTGACCAAAGCGAGCATCAATGTCACGATACGATAAACCGCAATCGCGATAGGTTACAATCCGACCTTTATCAAAGTCGGAAACGTGATGGTACGCATTTCTCCTCCTTACACGAGGCATCATAAAAACGTTTCACCAGGCAACGTCGGTCAACTGATATTTGTGTATAATAGTTGGAAACTTTCCTCATGTCAGCGCGATGTAGGTGTCGCCACCGGCGCCAACCTTGTGTGAATTTTCTGAAAAGCTAATCATTTGCATATCACAGCATCTTAGTCCTGTCGGTTAAATTTCGCGTCTGTAGCACGTCATCTTCGTGGTCTAGTAATTGTACTGGCCAGTAGTGTAATAGCGAAAACTGAGTCTTGTGGAAGTGTACCGTAATGGAAATAAAGACGTTCCACAACATGAATTAGCAAACGAGCCCTTTGCGTGATACGCTGATGAGCAAAAACATGAGCGCTGTCTCTCGTGAGATTGAATTCCGCCTGGTGGCGCTGTGGGCGTGCGATGCGGTAAGAAAAGTATACAGGGCGTTCTAGAAATGTTGTACAGAACTCGCAGGGTAGTTGTGGCAGATCACGAGGATGGAGAATTACATAGCAGCGCATGCCCGGAAACGTCGGCATACAGTGCTATGTGGAGCTGTACACGAGAGGAGGGGAACGTGAGGATTTCATGATTGGAGCGCTAGCCGGCATACGAGGAGCGCGGAACAATATGCGAAAGACGAGGTTGCAGACACGTACTTGACGTATGGAACAGCTGAGTGCAATGTGCGAGCCAGTGGACACATTTATCGAGAGCGCTTCCCAGAGAGACATCGACCGCACCACAGTTTATTTGTAGGTCTGCATGGAAATTTGTACGAGTACGGATCATTAAGAAGTGGCAGAGCTAGTGAGAGCAGGCCACTGTGAGCGCGTCGATCGTTACGGAAGAAAGTGTGTTGGAAGCCGTGGAAACTAATCCAAGCACCAGCATACGTGCCGTAACCTCGTACTTAAAAACGTAGCCGTGTCCAGCGAGTCCTTAAACGGCTTTCATCTCAAAAGGGCGCAGTTAGTACACCCCGATGACCACTCTGCACTTGTGCGTTTCGCACATTGGTTTCTGCAACAAAGCGGCCGCGTTGTGCGTTTCCCAGCTTATGTGTTGTTTAGTGATGAGGCCACATTCATTACAGATGGCGCATTCGATCACCACAGTGAGCGTTTGTGAGCACGGTGTTTGGCACCACGCAGCTCAACATAGCTTCACTTCCATTCTGCTTGTCCGCCGCGAATTATCAGATCTTTCTGGAACAAGTTCTTCCCGGCTTGCCTGGAGGTGTTCCAGCAAATCTGAGGCGAAGCATGCGGCTCCAACATGATGAGGTGCCCGCTCATTTTGAACTGGCTGGTCGTAGTCTTTGAACAGGTCATTCCCGCGTCATTGTATTGGGCATGGTAGACCGGTACCCTGGCCCCCATCCCCACAGAATTTATAGAGCCTTGATTTCTTTCTGTGGGGAGCCACGAAATCTCTCACGTATCGTGAGCCTGTGGAGTGTGAAATGGATGTCGTCGCAAGAACCGTTTGCACAGCTGCTTTAATCAAGCACCCAGTCTGCTCGAGCATGCTCGGCGTTCAGTGCTCCATCGATGTAAAGAATGCATGGCGTCTGATGGTACAAACTTTCAATATCTGTTGTAACATTAGAGCTCTATATTCGTGTCGTACATCACGTGTCAGCATTATGTCCAATACATGTTTCAAATGAACTCTTTTGCTTCCCATCTTCGACCTCTGCTACGTCTGAAACGTCCCCTTAGAAAAATTTATACACGACTGTGCTTAAACTGACACACAATATTTTTTAGCGCAACGCAATCTGACTTTCAAAAATCCCTACGAAAGAATGGCTCTCACTAACATTAACCTATATGTTTCACAAATCACTTACCTCACAAAAATCTTCGTTACTCGAACTACTGCAATACAGGGAGCGCCACTATTGCCAGCTAACTAAAAGATTCAAACTACGGAAGTCACTAACTACCGATAGGCACAGTTAGCAAATGAAATATTTTAATAGAGAACAAACAATGTATTTACCTTTATAGTCATAATATATATATCAGTTCAAGACACCAAGTCTTAAAAAATTTAAAACCCCGCCATCTCTCTCCCCACGTCCACCACTGCTGGCGGCTCACCTCCAACTGCCCAACGCTACGCGCTGTTAGCATCCAGCTGCCGCAGCTCAACACTACAATGGCAGACAACAATGCAAACTAAACACAGACTGCGCACAGCACAGCCAGTGATTTTCATACAGAGCGCTACGTGGCGGCGCCGTTACCAATAAAAAATCCTAAACAGCCTACTTACATAGCCCCCATGCTCCCCACAAAACATTTTACAAATTGTTTTGGGCACTGGCCAATAATGATTTGATACGTCTTATCCCTGGCGTTTGTGGCCACGAGTTGCTACGCGATTCTCAATCTTCATGACGTGCCCCAATTCCCCTAGACGTTTGTCACAACGTTTCTGGGACACCCTGCGTAAGCAGGGGAGAGATGAATGACGAATCGCTCTAACGGCGATACGGGCCGCAAATGGGGAAATCAATTGCCATAAGCGACCCCTAAAAGCAGCAGAATGTAGTGGCCCGGCGTGTGGGAACGAGCACATCGGTAAAGACGAAACTGATCGGCTGTTCGCGTGCTATTGTCGTGAGCATCTATGGGAAGTGGTCGAAGGTCGGTGAAACCATGAGCCAGCGCCTCGTCACAGGACGAGGAGGTCGGAGGCTTTTCCGCTCTCTAAAACAGGATATGCGGAGATCTGTGGAAGGTCTTACAACACAGTCTAGTGCTGGTGCAGGTACAAGTGTTCCGGAACACACGTTTGGCCTTTCCTGTCAAATGGTTCAAATGACTCCCCTAGAACCTAGAACTACTTAAACCTAACTAACCTAAGGACATCGGAAACATCCGTGCCCGAGGCAGCATTCGAACCTGCGACCCTAGCAGTCGCGCGGTTCCAGACTGTAGCGCCTATAACCGCTCGGCCACTACGGCCGGCCTTTATTGTCGAACGTGGGTCTCCGCAGCAGACGACTCCTACGTATTTCCATATTGACCCAAAGACATCGTCAATTACGACTGCAGTGGGCAGGGGATCATCAGGATTCGCCCGTGGGTCAATGGAAATATGTCGCTTAGTCAGATGACTTGCGTTTCTTTTTTAACAATGTCGATAGACGCCATCAAATTGGCGAACGGTTGCCCGAAACATGAACTTCCCCACGGTCGCAGACAGATGGGAGCAGTACTGCTCTTTGGTGAACATTCACATCGGCTTCCATGGAATCTGTCGTAATATTACAACTCATCGTGACGGCTGCGGGCTACGCGAACATTATTGCGAACCACCTGCTTCCCTTCATACTTTTCACAGTTCCCGTCGGCGTGGGCATCTCCAGCATAAGGCCAGAATCGTACTGTGGTGTTTTGAAGACGATAATTCACAGGCCAACGAAAATTTTTTTAAAAACTTTTTTTACTTTGATAACTGTTCTTTATAGATTTTTATGTGCTGAATCCAAAGCTAGTCTTAGTTTTTTTTGTGCCACCCACAGTTTTCGAGAAAAATGTTTTTCATTATATAGTACAAAAATCGTATGCTATACGGTAAACGGTGAAATTAATGCAACGCTTTGTTGCAACATAAGCAGGGTTTGTATTTACAGTATGCTACTTAAAACAATGATATGTGTTAATAGAGGTTTCACTTGTCAGCTGGAATTGGTTTGTATTTTCTTCCTTGTTTTTCTTTGAAGCTTCTTGTGTATCTTTTTCTGCGATGAATTGCTTGTTGAACTTCTCAGTCAAGTGACCTGCAGTAGTCCCCCATCATGTTGGTGTCCAGCGGCCTTGCTAGCGTTTCTCTATCACTAGTTTTGCCGGCGACTGTGGCGGAGCGGTTTTAGGTGCTTCAGTCCGGAACCGCGCGAATACTCCAGTCGCAGGTTCGAATCCTGCCTCGGGCATGGATGTTTGTGATGTTCTTAGGTTACTTAGGTTTAAATAGTTCTAAGTTCTAGGGGACTGATGACCTCAGATGTTAAGTCCTATAGTGCCCAGAACCATCACTTGTTTTGGATAAATCACAGCCTCCAGTCTTCCTTTTTGTATTCAATACCAAATTCATTCATCAGACCGGGAATGTCTCAACAGTACACTAAATTACCTTCTTGTTGAAAAAACTTGGAAAATTGCTCCTCTTTCTTTCTATACATGTATATGCTGGTTCCAACTGCCAATAAGTTCTTTCCTCTTAATGGAGAGCCAAGCAATTCAGCTTTTTCTTTTGTTAAGCCCAGATCCCTAACCAAATCGTGAAGCTCGGTCTGAGTAAACAATTTGGGCTCCAGACTTTCTGTATTACAATGAATTCATCATCATCTGGTTCATATAAATCAGATTGTACATCAGAATATACTTCTGTTGGAATAGAATTTAAATCATCTGGTGGTTCAGGAACCGGTAAATCTACACCTTGTCCTACTGGTCGGATGGCGGACGGGAGGTTAGGGTAGATTATTACCTTCTTGTTTTTCGAATTATGACGAGTAATATCAACACTGCAAAAGTAGCAATCATCGGAATAATTCCTTGGCGCCCTCCATATCATAGGAGTGGCAAATCTAAAGCCTTTTTCCTCCTGTTTGGGCCATTTTCTCAGATCTTCAACACACACATAACATACCTTATGTGGTACCCAAGATTTATCTTGATCACCAAGTTTAGATCCAAAGTGTGATAGATAAATATTTTTTTAAAAGTCTGTAATGTTTCTTTGGTGTTTTTAACCACAAATTCACCACAAATGTAACAAAAACTGTCAGCAGAGTTTTTACAAGCACAGTTAGACATTTTACTGAACACATGTAAGGAAACGGGAATGTGAGGTTAGGTTGACAGTAAACAAAACACCATCTATTAACACAAAAATAGAATCGACCTTTTTTGCCATAAATTTTTTTCAGCAGTGCTACCAACGTCATATACATTTATTACACCTCCTTTTAAAATTATTTTAACTATATAAAAGCTGTTAAATTATTTAAAAAATCGATTAATTTAATAAATTTAGCTGTAAAATGTGAAAAACGGTGAGTGATACAGTTTTTTAAGTATCATATTTGGACTTCCCACACTAAAAAACATAAGAATAAGGTATTTTCAGCAAAAACGTTTTTCCGTCGTTGGCCTGTGTAATAATGAACTCACGCTGTTGCCTTAGCCATTAAATTCGCCTTATCTGAATCCCATGGGGTGCTTTCGGGCGTCAACTTCGCGCTCACCGACTACCGGTCCGTAACTTACCGTAGTTCTGTGACCTGCGCGTACACATCTCGTGCCACTCATTTCTGGAAACCTACCATGGACTTGTCGGATCTGTATAAGTATAAGTGCCCTATTGCGCCCTAAAGGTGGACCAACAAGCTATTAAGCAAGTGGTCAGACTGTTTTAAGTCCGCCCCTGTAGCTGAGTGGTCACGATAGCTGACAGCTACGTGGAGGACAAGGATTCGATTCCCAGTGCTGCCAGAGATTTTTTCCTTGATGGTATGACTGATGAGGGTACCGACTAAAGAGCCACTCGGCCGTTTAGTAGGGGCTACAAAGGTCGAGAAACTCGACAATGTCCGGTAGAACAGTGTCCCGACCAAATGACCCTCCATAACACATCCGATGACGCCACCGGCAGAGAAGACACAGCTACTCGTCGGGCGCGATTAGGCAGTGTGACGGGATCAAGGAACTTTACCTATCTACCAGGCCGTAATGTTTTGGATTATCAGTTTATTTGACAACGTGTGGTTAAGGGTTTTAACGGGCCCCACAGTGTTTCAAGAAAACTTGATGACCGTGAGTAGCTGCGGTCTCTGCGACAGGTTTTACTTCTACGTATCTACTCCGCAAGCCATCTTACGAATAGTGGCGGAGGGACATTGTCTCATTACTAGTCATTTCCTTTACCGTTCCAATCGCAAATAGAACGAGGGAAAAACGACTGTCTATGTGTCTCCGTATGAGCCCTAATTTCTCGTTTGTTACCTTCTTGATCCTTACGTGAAATTTATGTTGACACCACAAGAATAGCTCTGCAGTCATCTTCAAATACCAGTTGTCTAGACTTTCTCAGTAGTGTTCCTCGAAAATACCGTCGCCTTCCCTCCAGGGATTCCCGTTTGCGTTTCCGAAGCATCTCCGAACTACTTCCACGTTGCTTCGATGTATTCCTTTACCCGACATGGTGTGGACGCAAATACTCGAGCAATACTCAGGAATAGGTCGCACTAGCGTTCTACATGCTGTCTCCTTTACATATGAACTACACTTTCGTAAAGCTCTCCCAGTAAACCGAAATCGACCACTCGTCATCCTTACTACAAACCTCACACGCACGTTCCATTTCATACCACTTTGCAATTTTAAGCCCAGTTATTTAAACGAAAAGCCGCAGATTCCTGCCAACTCTGTCCGCCAGATCATTTATGCATATAGAAAATAATGCTGGTCCTACCACATTTCCCCGGAGAATTCCTATGGTTGCTTGAGGATCACCCCTTGTGCAACGTTTGGGACTGTGGTGCATCCATGACGACGAACGAGGACATTTTGCTGCTGGTATATGACATCTGTCGCGCCATTATACTTCAAGATGGACTGTTCGAGCAAAGGCCACAACCTTGGGATAGGTGTAGGGCGGCGGTGAGGTGGGTGGACTGCTGTGACCTGTTGTGGGGTTGTGAACCACTGAACCTGTTGTGGGGTTGTGAACCACTGAGTGCTACGGCTGGACGAAGCCTCTCCGTCGTTTATTGGTCCCCGGTTCAATACACAATACACCCTGGCCACCATGATAACGTGACCCCATCGATTTTTCTGTTTGGGATCATCTAAAAAGTGAAGTGTCCAAGATTTATGTTGATTTGATTAACTGGGGGAGCGAATTGCAGAGTCTTGTCAAGATTTATGGGATGTTCCAAACGCAAGTAAAAGTGTATTAACAAGTACGAGTGTATAGTAAGTTGTAACATGTAGCGTAGGTGAGGGATAAAACTGCACATGTAAAAAACTCGCTCCGAGTTTTTGAACTGACTGCCATAGATTCAGGAGCTGACCACCAGGTGACAGATTTGTCTAATTGCAACTTACTGTTCCATGAAATGTCGTTGCGGTGGGGGCTAGAATCCCTAGCTCCCAAAGGAGTGGCGATTTGGGTGAAATGTAGGGTTCCTTGCACAGGTGGTATCAGCATACTTTGCAGGGGTTACACGAGTTACTTGGTGTGGATGAGAAGAGAAAGGCAGGGAGGAGATGGATATTGAGAAAGGGGAAAGACAGGATGGCCTGAGAAAGGGAAAGGAGGAGATGGAGAAAGAAAGAGTTGATAGAGGGGCAGCAGGCGATGGACAGAGAGAGTGGGGAGGAGGAGATGAAGAGAGGGGAATGAGGAAATGGACAGAGAGAGTGTGGAGGATGCGATGCACCAAGAGAGGAGGCAGCTAGATATGGATAAAGCGAGGGTTGATGAGGGGGAAGAGGGGAGGGAGAAGAGGGAGGAGGCGTTTTGTGCAGGTAATGTCGGTATGTCTCGCAGGGGCTACAATATGGCTGGACATGGCTACACAGAGGGGGGTAAGGAGATGGATAACGAGAGAGGGGGAGGACGAGGTGGACAAAAGGGGATGAGGAGATAGAGAGGCAGAGAGGAAGGGAGAAGGAGATGGACAGAGAGAGGGCCGAGAGTGGGACTGAGAACAAGAGCGAGTGGAGAAGGTGTACAGAGAGGAGGAAGGAAAGAGAGATACAGGAGGCAGGTGGAAAGTGTAGAGGAGCAGTGGGCAGGTGGAAAAGGAAAAGGGTGGAGGAAGAGATGGACAGAGTGATGGGTAGGAGGATATGTACAGAGTGAGAGGCAAGGTTGAACAGACAGAGCAGAGAAAATGGACAATGAGAAGGGATGGACGAGATGGACAGGAAAGGTGGGAGGATGAAATGGACAGAAAGGCGGGGTGCAGAGATGTGGGTACAGAAAGGGAGGAGGAAGATAAAAGCACAGTAAATGTGCCGAACACATACGAGAGCAAAACTGCGAGGAAAAAGGATCAAGGTAAATGGGACACAAGCACCAGTTCTGATCATATCCAGCATTTATTGTAACTTTATTCGCTACGAAGATATGAACAGTAGTATTTAGTACTGTAATTCATTGTGGCCACAAAGAGGGGTAGGTCATTCAAAGGTGCCCACAATGATGACCGTGGACAGTGACACAATGGTCTACGCAATGGATAAAAACATATCATATATGTAAAAGATGGTGGGAAGGTGTTATTACTTCACATCTGTGTATCAAGACGAATGTTTAAATGGTCAGCATGTAGCCATATTTATATAAGAATGTGAAAAATGAAGGTAAAATAACGCGATCTACATCGTATAGGTGATTCAGAGACCCTGAAGCTAACTAAGTGTGCAGTTCTGCTATCGAATGGTGTCTTCATTGATGAATTGAGACACCTGTCAAAAGGGTCTGTTAACTGGTCAAAAGGCTGTGTAAAATAATGCACAATATATTGCGGAACTTGACTACACATCGTAGCTGCAGGATCTGTCTGAATTACACACGGACACTGCAGCGAGTGTTGAAGAGCACGCAGCCCTGGTGACCTGGGAACAGGGGCCGCCCCAGTCAGTGGTAATCGATGAACCAGTGACCGGCATCGGCAAGTAGCCGCGATGTGCAAAGACTGCTGTGATCACGGCCCCGGAGACTGGGGAAATGCCAGTGCGAGGCCGCTCGCGGTACAGACGCTGGGAAAACCGAGGCTTCCGTACATCTCTGTAATATTTACCTCTTCTTTTTGTGTTAATTTTTTAAATAAGTACCTGCTATGTCTTCGTGGACAATTCACGATTTTTTTGTGTAACGTAAAGCTCCATCTTGAAATGCTTTTACTATGGTATCGATCCCTGTACTTTATTCTCAACCCGATAACCAAACTACTAATTTCGTTAGAAGCTGTATCAGTAAACTCGCTTGGCATATTTTCGCTATTAAGTAAAGCGTAACGCTCGTAACTTGAATAATAATGTTATCAATTCTAGCATGATAGTTAGCTCGTGCTTGCTAACGTAAAAGATGAAGTGATCCCTTTCATATAGTGCCATTTAATAATAAGTCAAAATCTCCACATAATTAAAACATACCAACTGATGTAAAACGCAATTATAATCTAGTCTCTGATAGACGACAAATTGTAAACAGCCTTTAAAGCAACCAAAACACGGAAGCAAGATTTAATTTCAAATGACACAGAATTTGCGAAAATTCGCAAATGGAAAACTAATTACCTTTGCAAAAGTTTATATCTCATTAGCAATCTCAGGCGATGGAGAATCCAGTGAAACTCGCAGTTTCCTTCAAACTTGCTGGATTGAGAATTATTTGACACCAGTACGAATTTTATTACGTCTTAAATAACGTATTCAGAACGGAACGTATTCAAACGTTTGTCATTCTCGAAACGTGACTTTTTATACTGTCAAGTTAGTCAGATAACAAAAAAAACACAGCTTTGAGGAACATCAGTGTTGACAAACTCGCCTAAAGTACAATAAGCGAGACAAATTACATGGAGTACTTACAAAAGTGTTTGTAGAACCATATCTGCATATTTAAGCACTAATGCGAGTACTATAAAATCCTAATAATGCACAAAACACATCAATATCTACACTAAATTTCACGTCTATTGTAAACTCTTCTTAACATTTGCACCCAGAACTAATATAGTAAACAACCAGTTGACTCTGAACTTATTCCAAGGCCCCCAAGCATTTCTGAAGCGAGACACACGTGCAAAGTGAACGTTCTTGAGATCAGACGTCTATTTGGCTCTGTAAAAAGGTTGCTATCACCAAAAAATATGCTGTAGTGTAAAAGTTGGATAGTGGAAAAACTGTCAGCCAATAACTCCAAATATCTATCAGTATAAAAGCGGTTTTACTTTATCGAACAATTTCCTCAAGGATAAATCCGTAGAATCAACGAACCTGGAACACAATACAACTCAAAGAAGACGACGCTGGGAAAGCGAAGTACAAACTTTATTTACATTCACGTAGGTAGACAGCCGTCTGGCATCATCGGGACTTCGTCGTGCGTATCTCATGTCACACACGATAGCAAGACGAGAACGCTGAGTGAACGTTACAATCTGTAGATATAGAATCAATCCTACGTACTCTCAACGTACCGTATCCACTTAGCCTCCGTTTTTGCCGTCATATATTCGCTGGTGCCAGTCTCGTATGCACCCCAATTCTCGTAATGTCTTATTGTATGATTTCCCTTGGTTTAGTCTCTATTATAAAATGATTGTTGTAGCAGTTACAAATTTTATTTGTTCAGCCCCGTAAGTATGTGTTTTCCGTGCGTGCGCCTTCTCCTCTGTAGGTAATTTCCCCTGCCGCTGGCATTGCTTATTCGTTAAAACATTTCATTGTTGATTTTAAATTATGGACCAATCCTAAAGTGGTTTAGCATCGAAAAGAATGTACTAAAGAAGAGAATCAAATTTTATTTTCGCGTAATTACAAGCAAGTTTCTGTATGAAATATGTATAAAAATTAATGCTACACAGAGAGAAAGTTCTCATTCTGCACAGCAATAAGATGTCTCTTTTCGAAGATCTCATCTCGTACTTTGTATTGTATGTTAACCGGGTACCTAGAAACGAAGGAGAGGCTCCGTCCCCGCCGCAGCCGCAGTGGTCCACAACCCCACGATGACTACCGCAGTCCACTTCACCCCTCCGCCGCTCCACACCGTACCACTCTTTATGGGTTATTGTGCGGTTCGGCCCCCAGTGGACCTACCCAGGGAACGTCTCACACCAGACGAGTGTAGCCCATATGTTTGCGTGGTAGAGTAATGGTGGTGTACGCGTACGTGGAGAACTTGTTTGTGCAGCAATCGCCGACGTGGTGTAGCTGAGGCGGAGTAAGGGGAACCAGCCCGCATTCGCCGAGGCAGATGGAAAACCGCCTAAAAACCATCCACAGACTTGCCGGCTCACCAGGCCTCGAACAAGTCCGCCGGGCGGATTCGTGCCGGGGAGCAGGCGCTCCTTCCCGCCCGGAAAGCCGTGCGTTAGACCGCACGGCTAACCGAGCGGGCTTATCTTGTACATACTCCACACTTCCTTGTTGACCTTTTCTTCTTAGTGCTTGGCAAAAATTCTGGAAAGTGCCTGGCTATAAGACGAGTCGCTTTTGGCATCCGCCGGCCGCGGTGGTCTCGCGGTTCTAGGCGCGCAGTCCGGAACCGTGCGACTGCTACGGTCGCAGGTTCGAATCCTGCCTCGGGAATGGATGTGTGTGATGGCATTAGGTTAGTTAGGTTTAAGTAGTTCTAAGTTCTAGGGGACTAATGACCACAGCAGTTGAGTCCCATAGTGCTCAGAGCCATTTGAACCATTTTGGCATCCGATGTGGGCATCGACACCCTTGTTGTGGAGAGCATACGGCTAATCATGAATTCAAATCTGCTTTTTTCGCCGCCTTGTTTTCATACTGAACGTACTTACTGAAGCATGCAACCTCCTACAAATGGCGAGAAATCTTCTGAAAATATTGTTTTCGGTCCGCTCCTGACCAACTGGGAATCGTCCCTGCTCACGCCTCCCACATTCTTCTTGCAATCTATGACAACACTAGGCTTTTGCACGATGCTGTTCTTGGCATTTACTTGTTGAAATGCGTCACTCGCGGAACATACCGACCATCGTGACGTCTTTCTTGTCTCTTTATTTCACCAACACGTGCTTGTTTGCATAGCCCGTTGCCTATTCTCCCTTCTTCTGTTTTGCCGCATTATGCGGACGACATTAGTATTCTTATTGACGGGCTGCTGATGAATGCCATCGCACAATGTTTAACGATGAATTGCGGTTCTGCTCTACCTCAGATGACCATCATTTGCGAGTATAGCACCAACCTATGGAACAGTCATAAACTTTCAGTGTTGTGGAATTGATCAGCGGTTTTACTACTGGCACTATGATGTGAGAATCCGTTAGGTATGACTTCAGGTCCCAGCTGGTAGTGGTTGACGGAACTCTGACGGAAGAATGGTATGTCACAGATATCCTTCGTTCTCGTGTGATACCTCTCGCGCAACAGCATCGTCATGTCATTCTTCAACAGGACAATGTTCGTCTACACATCACACGAGTGTCTATGAACTGTTTGGGTGACGTTGAGGTATTCCCGTCACCAGGAAGATCCCAAAATATTTCCCCAATAGAACATGTGAGGGACCAGCTCGGACATCAAGTTCGTCCCAATGGCAGTATCCATGATAACAAGGACCATTTTCTACATTTGTGGGATAGCTGGCCCCAGGGGAGGACACAATAGCTTAATTACACTTTTACCAATCGAAACAGTGCTTGCATTTAGGCCAGAGTGGGTACAACGTCATACTGGTAAGTGGGTCAGACTGGTAAGTTCTTTATATAATTTACTTGAGTTTGTCAGCTCTGAAATAACATAACATACTCTCTCAACCCGGAAAGTTTCATTTTGTTTCCTCCTCCCTCTATGGGCGGTTTTTCGTTTTGTCAGACAGTCTATTTTCTGTAACTTCAGACAGGCAACACAATTTATATCATCTGCCTCGGGCGAGGATAATGTAAACAGGGTTGCCTATTTTATGGTTTATAAAATATTGTCGGGACCAGTTTTATTTTGCACGCCCATTATGTTACTGTATTACCCAAGCCATTCTGCAGCTCTGCGCTCGACCAATGATCACATTATTGCTGTTTAACCCGACAAGCGGGATCAAACCGTTGCCCTTCGACCCTGAGCTCGCTTATTCAAATGGTTCAAATGGCTCTGAGCACTATGGGACTTAACATCTGTGGTCATCAGTCCCCTAGAACATAGAACTACTTAAACCTAACTAAACTAAGGACATCACACACATCCATGCCCGAGGCAGGATTCGAACCTGCGACCGTAGCAGTCGCGCGGTTCCGGACTGAGCACCTTAACCGCGAGACCACCGCGGCCGGCAGCTCGCTTGTAAATGATATAATTAATGTGAGTGATAATTCTTGCTAATGAATCATCGAGTGACGTTAATGTGAAGAATGTCAATCGTCAATTTCTCTTGATGAGCACAGGCACAGTTACAGTAATTAATGAGCCATGGGCTATTAATTAATCCCAGGCAGAGACTGGACTAGGGTGGGAACAACAGCAGAGTGTTGCTTCTCATAAAAGTATACCGAACTCTCGTTTCCGCTTCAAGGTTTGTGCCATAAAACACACAGTTCTTTCATAGTTTTGATAAAAAAGAAGTTTCTGGTTACATTTTTCAGTACGTTAGACTGAATAAAAACTGCTTTGAGAGGCGCAACGTCTTTTCTTTTCTTTCTTTTTTTTATTGAAAAAAGAAGCTTGACTCTTGAGATGTAGTCAGGAACAAAAAGAGCTACTCCGGAGTAATCACGTGTAACTGCCACAGAAATTTGAGATCGTCTAAAGGAGGTGTAGGAACTTGGAGGTCAGTTTCCACAATCGCATATAAAATTGAGATTTGATATTGTTCATGTGGAGTTTTGGAATTTGAATAACTCACTAGCTGGAAGTTTAGCCTTCTGTCAACTGTGAAATGCTTCGTCAAACAGTTCCTTGATCAATAGTGTACGACCTTTAGATGAATTTCAATGAAGAACAGTGATATCAATGTACATGAATTAGTTTTATTCCCGAGGTACAAGTTCATTAAAATCTTGACAGTGTCGACGGCTTGACGGGTTGTGGGGTGGGGTGGAGTGGGGGAACGTTCCCCTTCCCCTCCACTTATTGGTGTGCTGGCCGGAGTGGCCGTGCGGCTCTAGGCGCAACAGTCTGGAACCGAGCGACCGCTACGGTCGCAGGTTCGAATCCTGCCTCGGTTGGTTAGGTTTAATTAGTTTTAAGTGCTGGGTGACTGGTGACCTCAGGAGTTAAGTCGTATAGTGCTCAGAGCCATTTGAGCCACTTATTGGTGTCACTCTCTGCTTGTCTGTATTTTTCCTGCTTCTGTGTTATTCAAGACAACTGTGTTTTGATTGGTTAACGTGACAGGGCAATCAAAGTTCGGCAGTATAATTCATTTTGCGTTTCTGAGCATCTGGACCACACCAAATGTCAGCGTTTCACACACAGCAAGCATCACATTTTAGTCTTCATTATGTAACTAAAAATCTCGTCGAGTGCAAGATCCATTAACTCTTTAAGTGAACACGGATTATGACAATCACGACATTACTCCAAACGCAGCCGCTTGTGTTCTGTTAACGGCAGCCAAGCTTGTGTTAACGGCAGACACGACATGGGACGGTAATTCCCTAATTTGGCTGTTGCTAGACTCTGACCAATGGTGAGGGATGCCACCGAATGTTCTCGGCTTGCAGGCGCAAATATGAAGGGAGTACCTTGTGTTTGGTGCGCAGTACGGCGCTAGTCCCTTGTGGTGGCCAAACATGATCGACAGGAAACTTGACGATGAGTACAGGGCTATTCAAAAAGAAGGAAAAGGTTTCAAAGATTTATTGCTTCTGAACTGCAGTAGACAGAAACACAATTCCAGCGTCCCTGAAAAGAGGAAAGCTCAAATTTTTATGCATTCAATGTGAGCGCCATGTGTTACACGACAAATATCAAAACGGTGGCTCGTCACCTGCCACACACGAAGCAACTAGTCTCTCGTTATCGAATTCACAGCTTCTACAATGGGATGTCGCAGACTTCCAAGAGTGTCAGGCATAGGGGGGATAAAAACTCGGTCTTTTACGTAACATCAAAGTAAACGTCACGAGGTGTGAGGTCTGGAGACCTGGGAGACCACCGGCGATTATCCAGCGTCCTGAAACGGTGTCATTCAGGCAACGTAGGACGTGCTTAGAGAAATCTTGCATGACAATGAAGTCATCTGAATCGCCTTCAAGTTGAGGAAATAACCAGTTTTGATACATGTCTTGACAGCTCAGTCCTAATACCATTCCATGACGTTGGATCGGAAGAGCGGAAGAAGAACATTGCTAGTTGCCTCCCAGGTCCCCAGACCTCACACCTTCTGACTTTTATCCGTGGGATTACCTAACAAACCGCTTCTTTATCGCCCCTATTCCAGTCACTCTTGAATGTCTATGACATCGCATTGTTGAACCTATGATTTCGATAACGAGCGACCAGCTGCTTCGTGTGTGGCAGGAAATGAGCCGACATTTTGATATTTGTCGTGTAACTCGTAGTTCTCATATTTAACGCACAAAAATGTGAACTTTTCTCTTTCCAGGGCTTTGGAATTGTGTTTCTGTCTTTTGTAGTCTGGAAGCAATAAATGTTTGAAATCTATTACTTCTTTTTGAATAGGCCTGTATATCTCACATCGTGTTTCCATTCGGTCCAACATCAGGCCACCGTCACGTCCAAAGCTCCATAAAAGTGATTCGACCAGCCTCCCAAATGTAGATCCACAATAAAGTTCTTTGAGGTGCTGATGACGCTGTCTCACACGATAAACAGCACCTCCGTGTCCTTAGCAGCATTTTACGCTGCTCCCGTCCCTTATATACCTTACCTAGCTTGTTAATATGAAACACGAACAACATTAATGCACTCTGATCGCTCTTGTACCAGTCAAAGAGAATTGCAGCTCTAATCATATACATATCTGGCGGTGGTCTAGCGGTTCAGGCGCTCAGTCCGGAACTGCGCGACTGCTACGGTCGCAGGTTCGAATCCTGCCTCGGGTATGGATATGTGTGATGTCCTTAGGTTAGTTAGGATTAATTAGTTCTAAGTTCTAGGGGACTGATGACCACAGATGTTAAGTCCCATAGTGCTCAGAGCCATTTGAACCATTTGAACCACTGAGCATGTGAGAAATCAGTGATATAGTTGCGTCAAGTAGAGTTTACATGCGTACTGCAACCCGATTTGCTGCGGCGACAGTGGCTTCAGTGGCGTGCGGACTAGCAAGCAGATGCTCATCTCCGTAGCAGACTGTCCTACGACACGTCTGCCCTCTTACACAGTCCGTCTAGAAGTAGCAACTTGTTGGACCACAAATACCGTTGGCCTTTTTCATCCACGGTTCTCATCACAGAATCTCCTCTCACGTTGGCAACTCAATGGCTTTTGTAGGCCTGTGGCACCTCCACACATGAACCAGAACGACAGAAAAACTTGTCTCCGTTAGGCTTCCTGGTAAGATGTGACTGACACCATTTACGTCTTCTGGGTCAAGCTGAAACTTACAGGCGAGACCTCACTGTCAGGCCTAGTGGCCATTGTGCAAAATCGTTCCAATACGCAACAAAGGCCAAGTGTCGCCAAATGTGCTCCCTACTGTTGCTTTGTTATCTCTCTCGCTCACTTAATTCTTTTAAGTGTAGCCTATATTTTTAAATACGTAATATTGCCCCATTACCAACTGTCCAGCTGTGTGGTAACGAACCAAAATGTTCGTATTACTACGTCTGTGACGTAAATATAAACAAAAGAATCCCCTTCCGGAAACTACACTTTTTCCATAGTTTATGAGAGGCCTCTGCTGAGTTATTTTACAACTTCCCTAGTAAAGTGCTCTACTGACAGATTATTAACACCATCAGCTGACAGAAAACGTGGTTGAAGAGCGTAATACGGGTGAAGAGCGTATTTCAAGTTTGTTTTTATTACATTTTCACAGAGAGTAAAACATAAAAATAATGAAAGTGCAAGACTATATAATAGATTAACAGATAACGCTTTCTAAAATATTCAGTTTACTTTTTGTGGAAAGTACTACGTATGTTGGAGTTATAATTGCTCCCCATAACAATACTCTGTAAAATTTGGTTATATATTTAACGTTATAATTCAGTTATAGCTTCATCATCATCAAATGAAATAGAAACAAAATTTTAACTGCAGATATAGTTCTTATATAACTAACTCCGTCCGAATAGGCCTCAGAAGGCCATCCTCAGCCAATAGGCGTAACTGGATGCGGTGTGTGGGCAGCACACCCTCTCCCGAGTATTCTCAGTTTTCGCAACCAAAGAAGCTACTTCTCAGTCTAATAGCTCCTTGATTGGGCTCACGAGCGTTTCGCAGACCCAGACTGTCACCCATTGAAGAGCTAGCCAAGCTCGGGAACGCTTGACTCTGGTGATTTGACGGAAACCGGAGTAACCACGGCGGTAAGGCCATCTAATGATTAGTACTAAATTTTAGATAATTTTTATGATCAACTACAGAATTTGGTTTCTTATTGTGCTCATTCACAAACACAATAAAAATTGAGTTTTATATAACTCGCGCTTTATAAAATGTAGGTCCAGTTACTTAATTCCTAATTATTGTGCAGTATCCACTTTTTTGTAAATTTCAACATTTATACCTTGAGTTGTACTGTGTGTGTATTGAACCGGGGCCCTAGAAACGGCCAGCCAGAGTGGCCGTGCGGTTCTAGGCGCTACAGTCTGGAGCCGAGCGACCGCTCCGGTCGCAGGTTCGAATCATGCCTCGGGTATGGATGTGTGTGATGTCCTTAGATTAGTTAGGTTTAATTAGTTCTAAGTTCTAGGCGACTGATGACCTCAGAAGTTAAAGTCGCATAGTGCTCAGAGTCATTTTTTGAACCTAGAAACGACGGAGATGCTCCGTCCCGCCGTAGCCCTCAGTGGTTCACAACCCCACCGCCGTCCCGGCCACCTGTGGACCCCCACTTCCCCTCCCCCCCCCCCCCTCCCGAGAACGTGTCATACCAGACGGGTGTAACCCCACATGAAAATGTCTGAGTGGTACAGTAATGATGCTGTGTGTTTACGTGGAGATGGTGTTTGCTCAGGAATCTCCCACACAGTGTAACTGAGGCGGAATAAGGGGAACCAGCCTGACTTCGCCGAGTTAGATGGAAAACCACCTTAAAAACCATCCACAGGCTTTCCGCTGCACCGGACCTCAACACTAATCCGCCGGGGAGATTCGTGCCGGCGACCGGCACGACTTCCCGCTCGGGAAGCACCGCGTTAGACCGCGCGGCTAGCTGGGCAGGCAAAATTTTACCTTACTGCGTTATTGTCCCATAGAAAATGTCAAAGAAAAATTCTCGGCTATATAACAGCTACGTGGTTTCTCTTTCTACATATTTAATTTCGTTTCACTTAACGAAATGTTAAAACGTCTGAAGAAACTTCCCGAGGGCTTTAAGTTTCCAATTTTGTTCCCATTTTTTTGGAAGTGTATTAGCTATGTAGATTTTCAATCTGTGAAACACTTAAAACATTTCGTTCCATCTTTCCTAAGAGGTACGTGTTGTCTGTACATGTTGCTGCTGCTGATCTTGTATCACAATTACATTCGGAAGCATTTATGTGTTATTAATACCTCTTGGGGATATCCTGGCTAGGTACAATGTAGAGCATTTTTGGCTTATTGTTTTATATACACCAGAAACTTAAAAGTAGGTCATGATAAAAGTCTATACTGTGCATTAACTTCTGCTCCCGTTTATATGATGCAGAGGATCCTATTGTTATGTAGTGTATTCTGCTATACTGCCAGTATATGATAGTTACTCTTGTACTCTTCTCTTATTCAACTTCTGCACCACGTTTTGTAACTGTATATTTATTTATTTTTTATGTAAATTCCCTACAGTTCACGAAGAGAATTCGTTGCATATTACTGTTTGTTTCACTGCGTATTCTTTTTAAAGAATTTTCTGTACTGAAAGGTATTAGAGTGTGACTGGATTTGAAACCGGGTGTGACAATGATGTAAGAATTGTGGTATTAGTCATTGCCTCTTTCCTATGAATTTTGTTTGTTTGTGTGCTATTGTGATAGTTACGACGAGATAGTTAAAGTTTTCGTTTTACCCATATCCTGCTATGAATACTAATTTATTGTGTATGCTGTGTAAGGAATATGGGTTGTTCGTTAACTTTTTACCGTCTCTCTTGATTAGCTGAAATATATCGCCTACGTATCTTCTGCAATACACAATTTTCTTCGGACAAGATTCTTGGCTTTGAATAGTTTCTGATGTAAGTGATTTATGTACAAGTCAGTTATGGTAGCAGAAAATTACACTATTTAAATCGTGGCTGGCAGCAGCATATCTTTTTATGTTGAAAGCGAAAATCTTTTTTTTTACAGTCGCATTATTTCACGAACTATTTTGTAATGACTGAAATGGAGTCATTAGAAATACTTCATTGTAGCTATTTTATAGTCACACAGTCCTCTAACTTTTGTAGTGATGGGATAAGGTAGGAAGAGGTATTTACAATTGTAGTGTTGTATTTTTTCGACTATTCCTTCTATTCTTGTGGAAAGCAAATGTTGCAAATAGTTTGCAGCATATATCCCCTTGACATTTAAAGAGTTTCACTTCCTGATCGGTAACGCCAGCATTTCTAATAAGGTAGTGAAATTAATTAAAGGTGGCCTTCGTTATTATTTTATATCAGAGAAAAATTGTCTCTAATATGCAGTGACTGTATATTTGCCTCAGTCCTTTCATATTTCATAAAGAGGCTACTCACATTTTCAATCCCTTTTTCTTCGTTAGGACAGTATTGTACGCTGTCCCTGTTTACCAGCGTTATATTTCTCTTCACTGATACAATATACACAGTGTCATCATTTAAGTTCGTAATTCTGCTTCTACTCAGATGAATTGTAAGATAATTCTCGCTAAGTTACGTACGATTCACCTCATAACAACATTAATTACACATTTACGGTACCAACTTTTTTCCTGTGGGCTATAGTAAATTCTAATATTAGTATCGTTGATATAAAAGAGACATATTTAACGGCGTTCCACTTACCGAAATCTGAATAGTATTTTTGGATAAATTTCGTTATTTAGAATTTTGATTTCTTTGTTCTCATTGGGGAAGAATAAAATGAAAATTTGCCCCACTGCTGCTTTTGATTGGTTCCCACTTTAAAGACATCGCAACAGTGCAATATCCCGTTTCACTGCTATCCGCGGGAAAAATCGGATTTTAAGAAGTCAGAGCGCCATACCTATCTTCAGCAGTAACATTACTTCCAACGCGATTCGTTGCTGGATAACATTTCTATTCCAGTAAAGAGATTAGCGTACCTATAGATGGATATTTTGCACTCTTTAAGAATCACACTTCAGAGATGGGTCTACTCGCATTGGAAACGTCGGACGGTGGACATTGGCGCAAAAGGGGACTACGCTCTAAAATAGTTTCAATTTTGAACTGAAGACATTTTGACTGGCAAAAAATTTCCAAACGAGATGGTGGTGTCTTTTTAATCTCCTTTCTTCTCGTTTGGTAGAATATTGTTACTTAGGTCAGTTTAGATGTCGTTCCATTGCAGCCAAGCTACCTTCAATATGCTGGTAACGCAAGACAAGGTATATGAGAGAGGCGAGATAAGTAACCGAGTTAGAGCGACAAGATGTGCCGAAGAGGAAGGAGCGCGAAAATTGGGAGCACGAAACACAATTTCAGAGTTGCTGCCGGGCGACAACGCTGCTACTATGTTAGGGCGCGTACGCTCGCGGAAAACATGGACCGGCTCCAGAATTGGTTCTAAGGTGACAGCGGCGCTTTGCTCTCAACTTTCGCTACTAGCAGGCTGAACACTAGACATGCGGACGTTAACAGTGTTGTGTAGAGTTTGTATCGGTCTGTGTCAACCTGAAGATGATCATAATCGATCGAAACCCGTAATTAAATAAAATTTGTTTCAGTTAAGCCTGATGCAAATTCTGCACACTCTGGATCGCTGTGCCCGTCATTGAAACCACACCATATTTCGCTAACAATATTAGCCCAAGCTTGAAGACTGTACAGGAGGCCGTACATTAGTGAAGCAGCACGCATTGACGTACATCCAGTGCAGATTAGTATCTACATCTACTTTTAAGAGTTTATCTATACTCTATGAATCAGTACAGAGTATCTGGCAGGAGGTACTTTGTAGTGTGTCATGTATTAAGGCATCTTCCGCCTCTAATCACGATAATTGAACTTGAGAAGGACACCTGTACGATAGCTACTACTTGAATTTCAACTTCACGGTGTGTAGGGGACTGAATATCATTCGTAGATTTTTGCCCTAAACAGTGGTTCTCCGACTTTTTATTTAGGTTTCTGCGAGGTGTCCTGTATATTTCTTTGGATGCTCGCCACTTTTCAGTGTTCCTGCTACTCTCTCCCGCCAAGCAAGGGACATTCCCAATGGCCTTCTGAGTATGTGCTCGATGTCTCTTGTTACTTCAAACTGATGTGGATTCCACACACTTGAGCCATATTACAAGGTAGGAGGTTCATAGAGGTTCTGACAGAATTCCATTCAAGATTGTATGCTTTATTTCATTCAAGATTGTATGCTAATGCTGCTTATTATGTAGTGACGTCCCCACCAGGTTGGCCGTGGGATCTAACGCACGGCTTTCCGGGCGGGAAGGAGCGCCGGTCCCCGGCACGAATCCTCCCGGCGGATTTGTGTCGAGGTACGGTTTTTGGATGGTTTTTAGGCGGTTTTCCATCTGCCTTGGCGTATTCGGGCTGGTTCCGCCTCAGCTACACTATGTCGGCGATTGCTGCGCAAACAAGTTCTCCACGTACGCGTACACCACCATTACTCTATCACGCAAACATAGGGGCTACACTCGTCTGGTGTGAGACGTTCCCTGGGGGGTCCACCGGGGGCCGAACCGCACAATAACCCTGGGTTCGGTGTGGGGCGGCGGAGGGGTGAAGTGGACTGCGGTAGTCGTCGTGGGGTTGTGGACCACTGCGGCTGCGGCGGCCGTCGTTTATAGGTCCCAGGTTAACATAACATAACATATAGTGACATTTTTTTTCCTCCGAAGTATTTTATCTTTTTGCATTTCGTTGCAGAGCTGGGAGAATTTATTATCTGCGTAAACATTCGCGAAGGGAGAGATCAGTCAACTGACAAGAATATTTATCTTCCAATATACCAGTTAATGTGTCTTCGATTGGGCGAGCCAACCAATATTACTAATCAATTTTTATATGTCAACAGGAGTCTGACATGTGTCAAACATGAACGTTATTTATATCTGCTATCCTGCTTTGCCTTGTGGTGAAACCTGTACCATTTTTCGTTATTAATACACCACTCCACCTCTGTTATGTATGTAGTGTTTCGTGTCGTCCTTCATTGCCTGTGATTATGCCTGTCCAATAACGTATCTGTTCCTTAGCAACTGTCAAGCAGGGTATATTAGACCTAAAGAACTGTAGAGTGTAACATTAGCAGCGTAATACATTATCTTCAACGCTTTTCGTTTCGAGTAGTCTACGGACTTTCCAAAAACTTGTTTCAAGTTTCACTGACATATTCCATTAAGTCAAGAAAATCTCTTTGAATACTTTACGAGGTCTTGGTGAGGATTGCTTCATAGACTGAATTCTCCCGGCTGTTACGAAGGAATACAAAAGCTGGTTGGCATTGCAAGATGCCGTCAAGGTATCCAAACTGCCAGCTGTTGTTCTGGGTGACCTAGGTATGACTTATACGACGTCGCTGATCTATGGTAGAATCAAAGGTTCTGGTTGATTCTCGAGAGTTCTGTCAGATGGATGGGAGTTCAAGAGTGCACATCATGTAATCCATAGAGGCAGAACGAAGGCCATGATGACCGTTGGCTGTTTCAGTAACTGTTGCGACCCACTCCTCGTGGGGAACTTCTATCACTTTCTGATACAGTGCACACCGTTCAAGTGACCTATTTACATGACAGGCAATAGTATTCACGGCGTTCTGTTCTCAGCCTTCTCGTATATATTTATCTCGGAAGGGCAGTTATCCCACAGAAATTTCAGCAATGTCATGTAATGACAAAATATCACCCTGGTACAGAAAAAGGTCCTTGCGAAACGATTAAAGAGATTTAAAATCTGAGACATATGGAGTGCACCTAGGGTAATTTCAACATTGCATTGGCATAAGGACCAGCAACTATATTTTGTTATTTATTTAGTTTCGTCCCACAATTGCGTACATATTTCTTAATGGTGACTAGTTTCGAACGAGTCCTTTCATTTTCGACCATCACTGCGTCTTTATCATGCGACTGTAAAATAATGCCAGCGTAATGTTGATGAGACTTCCGTGAATTATCGCATCCTGTTACATGCACGTATGAGTTCAATTTAACTGGTTCAAGGGACAGTGTTTTGGGCTGCATTGCGGCCCAGAAAGAGTTTGCTCGAAGCGGGCGCTGGATATTTTGTACAGATTTGACGAATAGAACGCGCTTTGCATGGCAGCTGCCTGACATACCCTTTTTGTTACTATGCATTGGCCGTTCATGGTCTCTGGGTATTGAAGGTGATGTAACGCTGCTGATAATCTGTTTTCGTTGAGGTCTTCAGTCCGAAGACTGGATTGATGTAGCTCTCCATGTTATTCTATACTGTGCAATCCTATTCATTTCCAAATAACTGCCGCAACCTACACCCATTTAAACCTTATTACTGACCTCTGCCCACAATTCTTACCCATACACTTTTCCTCCAATTCTAAACTGATGATTCCTTGATGTCTCAGAATGTATCCAGTCGACCGTGTCCTTCTTTCAGTCAGATTATACCATACATTTCTTTTCTTCCCAATTGTCCAAATGGCTCTGAGCACTATGGGACTTAACATCTGTGGTCATCAGTCCCCTGGAACTTAGAACTACTTAAACCTAACTAACCTAAGGACATCACAAACATTCATGCCCGAGGCAGGATTAGAACCTGCGACCGCAGCAATCGCGCGGTTCCGGACTGAGCGCCTAGAACCGCTAGACCACCGCGGCCGGCTTCCCAATTGTACTCAGTACTTTCTAATATACGATCTATCTATCTAATCTTCAGCATGCTTATGTAGCACCGCATTTAGAAGGCCTCTACTCTCGCCTTGTATGAATTGCTTATCGACCACGCTTCACTTTCGTAAAAGAGAACACTCCAGACAAATAACTTCAGAAAAGACTTAAATTTATATTCGATGTTAACAAATTTATCTTGTTGAGAAACGCTTTCCTTGCCATTGCCCTCCTACATTTTCCATCCTCTCTACTTCGGCTATTACCGCGTATTTCATGGCCAAGTAGCAAAATTAATCTATTACTTTTAGGTCTCATTTCCTAATCCAGTTCCCTCAGCATCGTCTGGCTTAATTCGACTACACTGCATTACCTTTGTTTTGCTTAGTTAATGTTCATCTTATACCCTCCTTTCAAGACACTGTCCATTCTCTTCAGTTGCACTTGTACGTCCTTTCCTGTCTCTGACAGGATTACCGTGTTATAGGCAAATCTCATAGTTTTTGTATCTTCTGCCTGAACTTAAATACCTTTTCCAATTTTTTCTTTGGTTTCCTTTACTGCTTGCTGAATGTACAGATTGAATAACATCGGAGATAGGCTGCAATCCTGTCTTGCTCCCTTTTCAACCACTGCTTCTCTTTCATATCCTCCGGAACTTATAAATGCCGTCTGTACAATTTGTATCTTACCTTTTGCTCCCTGTGTTTTATCTCGGCTCTCTTCAGAATTTCAATGAATGTATTCCAATCAACATTATCAAAAGCTTTCTGTAAGTTTTAAAATGCTGTAAATGTAGCTGTACCTTTCTTTAATCTGTCTTCTACGATAAGTCGTAGGGTCAGTATTGCCTCGCGTGTTCTTACACTTCTCTGTAATCCAAACTGATCTTCCCTGTGGTCGACTTCTACTAG
Source organism: Schistocerca gregaria (assembly GCF_023897955.1). Classification (NCBI taxonomy): domain Eukaryota; kingdom Metazoa; phylum Arthropoda; class Insecta; order Orthoptera; family Acrididae; genus Schistocerca; species Schistocerca gregaria. The sequence continues at coordinate 144,846,936 of NC_064921.1, forward strand.
TTTTTTCATTGTTCTGTAAATAATTCGCGCCACTGTTTGACAACCATGACTAATTACATCGGTAGTTCGGTAGTATTTCACATCTTTCAACGTCCGTTTTCTTTGGAAAAGGCATTACTGCATCCTTCGTAAAGTCTAAGACTATTTCATCTACCTTACACATCCTGCACTGCAGGTGGAATAGTTTTCTCCCAAGGATATCATAGTTGTTAGGGAAGCTCCTCTACTCCAGGAGCCTTGTTTCTTCTTAGGTCTTTCAGTGCTCTGTCAAACTCTTTTGCAGTATCCTATCTCCCATCTCATCTTCATCTACTTCCTGACTTTCTATAACATTGCCTTGTATAGCTCCTCTATATATTCCTTCCACAGTTTCATTTTTCCCTTCTTCCCTTGGTACTGGTTTTCCTCCAGACCTCTTGATATTCATGGAGCTGCTTCTCCTTCTCCAGCGACCTCTTTAATTTTCCTCTAAGTAGTATCTATCTTTACCCTAGTTATGCATGTCTTTTGTCAATCTCATTTTCGTAATACGTATCTGACATTATACTGTAAAATACAGTGATGAGCCAGGACATTATGACCACCAGCTTAGTAGAATTTTGGTCCAGCTTTAGAACGAAATACATCAGCGATTTTGTGTCATATCGATTGCGAAAGTCCTTATTAGATTTCCGGTGGTATGTAGCATCAGGTGTGTATGTACAGTTCACACAATTCCCAAGCAGTAAGATCCGACTGTTTATAGACGGATCCTGATACCCGACAGCGTCCCAAATGTGTTCCATCACGTTCAGTTCAGGCGAGTATGATGGCCAAAACATCAACGTGATTTTAGTAACATTCTCCTCTTACCAATGTAGTACCTTGCTGGCCTTGTGACACAGACAGTTATCCTGCTAGAAGATGCCACCGCCTTCCGGGTAAACACGAAGCATGAACGGTGCCAGCGACTACTGGAGATTAGTCCCATGGAATCCCAGGTGAATGTTCCCTATCGTTCAGTACTGTTCCATTGGACTGGGTCCGTAGAGCAGCGTATGTTTCGAGCAGCCGTTCGCCTGGATGACGAAAAGTGGTTCAAATGGCTCTGAGTACTATGGGACTTAACATCTGTGGTCATCAGTCCCCTAGAACTTAGAACTACTTAAACCTAACTAACCTAAGGACATCACACACATCCATGCCCGAGGCAGGATTCGAATCTGCGACCGTAGCAGTCACGCGGTTCCGGACTGAACGCCTTAACCGCGAGACCACCGCGGCCGCTGCCCGGATGACGCCATGGTCTAACGAGAAACGTGATTCATCCCTCTGGGCCACACGTTTACATTAATCCACTGTTAATTTTCTCTTGTTACTGACATTCGCAATTTTTCACAAAATACACAACTTTTATTTATGTCAGTTCACAAGGTTGATGGCTGAACAACAAATGAAAGGTAACAATAACGATGCCAGTAAAAGTATTCTAATTGAGGCAAACAAAAGTTCACTTCTAATTTTCCACAAAGGTTTGTGGTAACACACACACACTAGTAAGAGTCCAATTCAGAGACTAAGACGTAATCTCCAGCGGTCGAAGTACACGAGGTCGGCATCCAGAGTGGACTGAACTTTGAGGCTGGTTCTAGCCCCTAAATAACTGTCTCGAGCCAATCAGGTTTTGGCATAGAGATACTTCCTGGTGGCTGTGGCTTGAGGCCCACCCCCCCTGCAGGAAGTAGTGCTCGTAATGTCTGTTTCCATTATTTTGTATGTAAATAGCCGGTGTTTACCATGGTGCTTTTGGTACGCCTTGGACATAGACAACCTCGTCCTCTGTAGTGTAATATGGGTTGCCAGGCCTCAGGGGCTACCTTGGCTCTGGCATAACATATTTTCAATAATCAAATGGCCACTGCAATCATAAATGACGATGTCGTTGGGTCAGCGTGGAAATACGTAGAAGTCGTCCTATATTCGAGAATGTGGGCTGAATGGTGTTGTCTCAAACACTTCCACCTGCACCTGCAGTTGTCGTTAGATGAACCACAGACCGCCACCTATCGTGCTCTGCAGAGTGGGGAAACTCCCATCCGCATTCTGCGATGAGGCGCGGATACGTCATTTTGTCACCTAATGTTGCTTTCACCGTCCATTAGCCACTTTCCATAGATGCTCAGGACAGTAGCACGCAAGTAGCAGACGAACATCGTTCTTGCAGAGATGCTCGTTCTTGGGCGCAGGTCGTAACAGTCTGCCCTTGTCAAAATCACTTATGTCAGTGTATTTCCCATTAACGGACAGTATCGTCGCCAGGATGATTCCCTATTCGTATCTGCTTCACTTACTCATTATGCCTGCTGCGCCATGTCCTCGTAACGCTATCAAGCGGCCTTCTCTCTCGCAGGCGACAGTGGTCGTAATGTTTTGACTCACCACTGTGTAATTCAACTATTGTCACGTCCGTCGAACACTAGCTTACTTACAGTCCATTAAGCTACAGCGTGTTTATTAAATAAGTATAGGCAAGACCAGATTGGGGGTGGGATGGTCGCTAACTGGCAAACTTCTTAAGGGGAGACAAAGGCAATTTTTATCCCTATTCTGCCAATGCTATTTTACACTTTGAATAGGTACATTTTTCAAAAGAACTATAAGTGATAAAACAATGAAATTTATACTCTATATATTCCTCAATTTACAAGTAAAATGAACATAATACCTCTTGTTGTTGTTGTCTTCAGTCCTGAGACTGGTTTGATGCAGCTCTCCATGCTACTCTATCCTGTGCAAGCTGCTTCATCTCCCAGTACCTACTACAACCTACATCCTTCTGAATCTGCTTAGTGTACTCATCTCTCGGTCTCCCTCTACGATTTTTACCCTCCACACTGCCCTCCAATGCTAAATTTGTGATCCCTTGATGCCTCAAAACATGTCCTACCAACCGATCCCTTCTTCTAGTCAAGTTGTGCCACAAACTTCTCTTCTCCCCAATCCTATTCAATACCTCCTCATTAGTTACGTGATCTATCCACCTTATCTTCAGTATTCTTCTGTAGCACCACATTTCGAAAGCTTCTATTCTCTTCTGGTCCAAACTAGTTATCGTCCATGTTTCACTTCCATACATGGCTACACTCCAAACAAATATTTTCAGAAATGATTTCCTGACACTTAAATCTACATTCGATGTTAACAAATTTCTCTTCTTCAGAAACGCTTTCCTTGCCATTGCCAGTCTACATTTTATATCCTCTCTACTTCGACCATCATCAGTTATTTTACTTCCTAAATAGCAAAACTCCTTTACTACTTTAAGTGTCTCATTTCCCAATCTAATTCCCTCAGCATCACCCGATTTAATTTGACTACATTCCATTATCTTCGTTTTGCTTTTGTTGATGTTCATCTTATATCCTCCTTTCAAGACACTGTCCATTCCGTTCAACTGCTCTTCCAAGTCCTTTGCCGTCTCTGACAGAATTACAATGTCATCGGCGAACCTCAAAGTTTTTACTTCGTCTCCATGAATTTTAATACCTACTCCAAATTTTTCTTTTGTTTCCTTTACTGCTTGCTCAATATACAGATTGAATAACATCGGGGAGAGGCTACAACCCTGTCTCACTCCTTTCCCAACCACTGCTTCCCTTTCATGCCCCTCGACTCTTATGACTGCCATCTGGTTTCTGTACAAATTGTAAATAGCCTTTCGCTCCCTGTATTTTACCCCTGCCACCTTTAGAATTTGAAAAAGAGTATTCCAGTCAACATTGTCAAAAGCTTTCTCTAAGTCTACAAATGCTAGAAACGTAGGTTTGCCTTTTCTTAATCTTTCTTCTAAGATAAGTCGTAACGTCAGTATTGCCTCACGTGTTCCAACATTTCGACGGAATCCAAACTGATCCTCCCCGAGGTCCGCATCTACCAGTTTTTCCATTCGTCTGTAAAGAATTCGCATTAGTATTTTGCAGCTGTGACTTATTAAACTGATAGTTCGGTAATTTTCACATCTGTCAGCACCTGCTTTCTTTGGGATTGGAATTATTATATTCTTCTTGAAGTCTGATGGTATTTCGCCTGTCTCATACATCTTGCTCACCAGCTGGTAGAGTTTTGTCATGACTGGCTCTCCCAAGGCCGTCAGTAGTTCTAATGGAATGTTGTCTACTCCGGGGGCCTTGTTTCGACTCAGGTCTTTCAGTGCTCTGTCAAACTCTTTACGCAGTATCGTATCTCCCATTTCGTCTTCAGCTACATCCTCTTCCATTTCCATAATATTGTCCTCAAGTACATCACCCTTGTATAAACCTTCTATATACTCCTTCCACCTTTCTGCCTTCCCTTCTTTGCTTAGAACTGGGTTGCCATCTGAGCTCTTGATATTCATACACGTGGTTCTCTTCTCTCCAAAGGTCTCTTTAATTTTCCTGTAGGCAGTATCTATCTTACCCCTAGTGAGATAAGCTTCTACATCCTTACATTTGTCCTCTAGCCATCCCTGTTTAGCCATTTTGCACTTCCTGTCGATCTCATTTTTGAGACGTTTGTATTCCTTTTTGCCTGCTTCATTTACTGTATTTTTATATTTTCTCCTTTCATCAATTAAATTCAATATTTCTTCTGTTACCCAAGGATTTCTAGCAGCCCTCGTCTTTTTACCTACTTTATCCTCTGCTGCCTTCACTACTTCATCCCTCAGAGCTACCCATTCTTCTTCTACTGTATTCCCCTATTCCTGTCAATTGTTCCCTTATGCTCTCCCTGAAACTCTGTACAACCTCTGGTTCTTTCAGTTTATCCAGGTCCCATCTCCTTAATTTCCCACATTTTTGCAGTTTCTTCAGTTTTAATCTACAGGTCACAACCAATAGATTGTGGTCAGAGTCCACATCTGCCCCTGGAAATGTCTTACAACTTAAAACATGGTTCCTAAATCTCTGTCTTACCATTATATAATCTATCTGATACCTTTTAGTATCTCCAGGGTTCTTCCACGTATACAACCTTCTTTCATGATTCTTAAACCAAGTGTTACCTATGATTAAGTTGTGCTCTGTGCAAAATTCTACTAGGCGGCTTCCTCTTTCATTTCTTTGCCCCAATCCATATTCACCTACTATGTTTCCTTCTCTCCCTTTCCCTACACTCGAATTCCAGTCACCCATTACTATTAAATTTTCGTCTCCCTTCACTATCTGAATAATTTCTTTTATTTCATCGTACATTTCTTCAATTTCTTCGTCATCTGCAGAGCTAGTTGGGATATAAACTTGTACTACTGTAGTAGGTGTGGGCTTCGTATCTATCTTGGCCACAATAATGCGTTCACTATGCTGTTTGTAGTAGCTTACCCGCATTCCTATTTTCCTATTCATTATTAAACATACTCCTGCATTACCCCTATTTGATTTTGTGTTTATAACTCTGTAGTCACCTGACCAGAAGTCTTGTTCCTCCTGCCACCGAACTTCACTAATTCCCACTATATCTAACTTTAACCTATCCATTTCCCTTTTTAAATTTTCTAACCTACCTGCCCGATTAAGGGATCTGACATTCCACGCTCCGATCCGTAGAACGCCAGATTTCTTTCTCCTGATAACGACATCCTCCTAAGTAGTCCCCGCCCGGAGAGCCGAATGGGGGACTATTTTACCTCCGGAATATTTTACCCAAGAGGATGCCATCATCATTTAATCATACAGTAAAGCTGCATGTCCTCGGGAAAAATTACGGCTGGAGTTTCCCCTTGCTTTCAGCCGTTCGCAGTACCAGCACAGCAAGGCCGTTTTGGTTAATGTTGCAAGACCAGATCAGTCAATCATTCAGACTGTTGCCCCTACAACTACTGAAAAGGCTGCTGCCCCTCTTCAGGAACCACACGTTTGTCTGGTCTCTCAACAGATACCCCTCCGTTGTGGTTGCACCTACGGTACGGCCATCTGTATCGCTGAGGCACGGAAGCCTCCCCACCAACGACCAGGTCCATGGTTCATGGGGGGGGGGGGGGGGGGGGGGGTAATACCTCTTATAGTTTTGAAAAAAAAAAAAAAAGATTATCCTTTCACTAGTAAAATTTAACTTTTCTTGTACATTAATTATTATAAAACAGTTTCTGATTGTTTGGTGGTTCTCAATTTACTTGTAATAACGTATTACCATCTGCAGTACAAATTGACCAAATTTGATGTTTCTAACCCCATCAGTTTATCAAATAATGGTACCTGAAAGTAAAAAAATGTAGTTTTGAGAAGAACCCATTGAAAGTTTAATATTGCAATTATAACATATTTGAGAATTACTTACCACTAATATTTTCCTGCACCATACAGAGCATCATTTGAATCATACTGATCTTTTCTTCTCTTGGCCCCTCTTCTTTTCTGTCTGGCTTCTTTTGTGAATTTGAAATTAGCAATATCTGCTTTTCATATTCTCTCTTTATCTATTTGCACCAAGGATTTTGTAGTATTACCACTAGATTTTATGCCCAATAATTCCAAAACATCCAGTTTTCTAATTACACCATCACTGAAGCATAAAATAGCATCATAAACACCAAATTTGAGGCTTGTAAACTGAACAAAAACAGTTTTCACTAACCGGTTCCAAACGACAGAATTCACACATTCATTTAAACTTTGGGTTTTCCCATGTAGACATTTCTTCAATAAGGTATCTTCTCAAAGGTCTCTAAATATGGATTTAATTTCCTTCATTAGTGATGCAGGTAAAAGAATGTTTGTGGTCACATCTGGCACTTCTCCTATACTTGTACCAAGTGTCAGGATCATTCGGGCAAAGACTGTGCGTCAGGAAAACCATCAGATCTCACAAAAAAATTGACGTATTTATATAAAACAAAAACTGTATCAAGCAGAAAAGACCAGGCATTCCAAATATGCTAAAATCTAAAATTCGAATTTTTGAAGCCCGCTTCCCTTCCGTCTCACCTTAAACTCAGTGACAAACAATTATTTTAACTTTGGTTAGTTTACCTTCTTGCTTGTCCCATGGATCCTAATAGCGACAACTTACTATGACGTGGAACGTGTCGTTAGCTTTACGAATAAGATATATTTTCTCTATAAAAATGTTAATGCTTGCTGGCCAGTACATTGGTGTCCAAAATTAAAGCAATAAAAGGTATAATCACACAAAATGTCAACAGATGTCCGTTCAATCGTGGTCTGCCCCGAAGGTGGCATTCCGGTCAATGGACAACCACGCCAACGATGACGTCGGGGAACCTATCAAAAGGGGTAGTGCTTGCCGGGTAGTCCCACATCCACAATAGCTATGTATACAGTCACAGACGGGACGGTATGGCACACAGAAGATACCTACCAGACTCCCAGCGGTCGAGGCCCATAAGAAGAATGGAAGAGGACGGTCGCAAACTGATGTGGCCCGATCGCTTAATGTGAAACGTTCTGTTGTTTCTCGGATGTGGTGACAATTTCTAGAAACCGAAACAATATCCCAAACACCAGGGCAGGGCCGAGAAAGCTTGATATCAGAAACAGGTGACTGTTATTTCGATGTAAGGGCATGGCGGTACCGCCGTAGGACTGTACGTCAACTGGCATCTGAGCTCGCAGCATCCGCTGGACATGTTGTATCGAGGCAAACAGTGCGCAGAAGGCTTCAGCAGAGTGATCTTTACTGTCGGAGATGTGCTGCATGTGTATCTCTGACGCATTTTCACAGAAGGGAACGTCTAGAGTGGAGTCGTCAACATACGACGTGAACGGTCGAACAGTGGGCCAGTGTTCTGTTCACAGACGAGTCCCTATTTGGTCTGGACAGTGATTCTCGAAGAATTTGCATCTGGAGGGAACGTGAAACACGATTTCGGGACCAAAGCATTGTGGAAATTGACCGATATCGAGGAGGATCCGTAATGGTGTGGGTAGGGATTACTTGGACCATTCGAGCACCTTTTCATGAAATTGTACGGATGAATCGGCAAGATTTAACTGCTGTCGGGTATCGTGACGAGATCGTGGTACCTTATGTGCAGTTGTTGATAGATGATGTGGACCTAGACTTCTTAGCGATGGACGAAAACGTTCGACCTCATGGAGCACGGGTGGTTGATGTTTTCTTGGAAATGGAAAATTACACACGCTTGGCATGGCCTGCTCGCTTCCCGATTTGTATCCCATAGAGCATGTCTGGGATACACGAGGGAGACGGGATGAGTCATATCAGCATCCAACAGCCACTCTCCAAGACTTGCGAGCAGCTCTGCAGGAAGAATGTGCGTTATTGCTTCAATGTGAGACTGACGACATCATTCACAGCATACCTCCACATTGTCAGACATGTATTGCTGTCAGAGGCGGTCACACCCCATACTGAGTATATTAACCAATTGTCGGAATGTGTATACAAATCGGTTAAGTTGGAAAAAAGAAGAACATTTTGTCTACCGTTAGGCATATAGCAGCTATTTACATTTTTTCTTCTTTACGACCAACTGTTTATACTCTTTCGTATAAAGATAAACGCAACCTTCCAAAATTCCCGTTTCTTACTTTCATTTTGGACAGCAAAGTAAATAAGTTTAAAAAATTTAGTATACACTAAAATTTGATATTGTGACCTCATCATACATTAATTTCAAACACTTACCGAAAATTGTGAAAAAAGTATTATATAAAATAAAAATCAAAGCACTCGATATTACCATTTTGATATAGATATATCGTGGAAATAAAAATCGCTCTTATGTATAATTTTTCGGAATAAATATCGATGTATAAATATTTTATCAAAATGGTTCAAAAGGCACTAAGCACTATGGGACTTAGCATCTGAGGTCATCAGTCCCCTAGTCTTAGAACTACTTAAACTAACCTAAGGACATCACACACATCCATGACCGAAGTAGGATTCGAACCTGCGACCGCAGCAGCAGCAGCGCGGTTCCGGACTGAAGCGCCTAGAACCGCTCGCTCACAGCGGCCGGCGATATTTTATCAACAGCCCTAGTAGGGAGCCTGAATCTGGGCGTTACGGCTCTGGGCATACGAGACTGAGAGGCTGTGGCCTGAGTGGAGCGGGGTGGACAGCGTTGAACACCATTTCCCCCGCAGCGTGCGATACAAACCTGTCAGACGATACGGAAGTGTCCTGGCGGTAAGCGTTTCGGGAGGCGCGTGCAGTTGACGGTACCAGCGTCCAGCGTACCGTGCCAGTGCAACACAAACCAGCTCGTGTTCTTCGAGCGAGCGGCGTACGGCGAGCCACGTTCTGTAAAGAAATGATGACAGCTGTATAACAATCGTCATAAAGTAGCCATTCTAGTGATCCTCAGTATAAAAACATCTCGATTAGGAGTAAGATATGGAGTGAAACACCAATGAAGCTTAATGTCGACTATACGTAAATATTTTTATTGTGTCATCCTGCTATGACAAATGTAACTCACAAACATCCCGCATATTTCTTGCCACTAGCGATGTTACATGCAATTTTTTAAATTGTGTAGTACTATTTTCGTTTAAGATAACATTTGAAATACCAAAAAAAGGTCGCATTCACTTTTGCTTATGTAGAGGTGTGAGCGTGTGGGTGCTATTCTATCTTCTGCGCAACGGATTAATCTGAGATGTACCCTTTACCCTGTGGCTCCTGCAAGATGCAATTTCCACCCCCACACTACTACGGAAGCCAGACAGACGCTCCTAACGTTCTAAAGAGAAATGTCTGAAAAACTTTCAGCAATAAATATCTTCTGGAGTCGTCCGCTGTAAGGAAATGACACAAAAATTCACAATATTTCTTACGTAACTAGTGGGATACTTGGATACTGGAGTTGTGCTGCTTAGTGTAAGGAAAACATGAAACTAAAGAAAATTATTATTTATTTTGCAAAATTTTGAGAAATCACAATGGCACTTTTAGTTATGAATTGAACAAGTTATATCCTGGTTCTTTTCGAAATGTGAAGTTACCTTTCAAGGTTTAGATTCGCTAATGAAATTTCTACACAAAGTTTTAGGTGGTAGTTAACTTGGCAGAATGGCTCAGAGGCGCGCCTACTCAACTTGAATAATTATCGTTTAGTATGTTGCTAGGTACGGACGAGGCTGTCGCGTGTCAAATGCAGTGAAGTGTACTTCTGTGGAGGAAATATGGGGCTCGCAATAGCTGTAACGCACAATACCGTAAGCTGCGATGACTGCTGTCTCCGTCGCTCGCTGCTGACAAATAAGATAACTCTCGTTCTATCTGGATTGACCTTCGCCAATCAAACTCTCCCTATGCCTTGATGAAGTCAAGGATTCCTATTCGCCCTTAGTCTAACTGCTGGCGTGGTACACCGGTCAGATAACCAGTCCACCCCGATGCCACTCAAAATTCGCTCGCAGGCGTTTAACTATAACTCTGTCCGTTCACACCGCACAATAAGTGTTTCGGCCAACACAGTGAACAACGCTTAATCGCAAGGACTCAATATAGAGTCGCCCTTCGATTCGCTCTCGACAGAGGTGCTCTCGCAGTGAAGTACTGAGGAGATACTTGTTCCTTGCTCTTTCGAGTACACGTACGAGCACACACGCTCTCGTTACCTGGTCTCGCTCCAAGAGCGACAACGGAACAGCCCCTCTCCACGCCAGATGTGAAGGGGTATATCTTTCGGTCTCTTCCATTACTCCTTCAGCTCAAGGCGTCAGGAGTATCGTCTGCCGAGCAGCATTGCTCTTCTAAAACGGGAGAATGACGTTTTGTTTAAGGCGACCAATCCGGAAATCTGTAGCATCGGCGTTTGGCGTTTGCTGTCTCCCTGTGAAAACCTCTGAAACTGCATGCTATGTTTGTAAAGAATGCGTAGGTTGGGCGCTCCCACACAATGTAGAGCACTTTACTTTTAAGCCAAACAGGGGGTCGTTCTCCATATCACCCGGGCAAGTGCTGTCTGCTCTACGGGCGGTCGCCGGCTGACATAGGTAGGTTGAATCGTCCTCTGAAGGGACCGGCCCCCCGTCATGGGGTTTGCCTCTCCCAAACTAAAAGCCCCTGCGACCGTCGTGTCTTGAATGTGAGTGCGTACACCAGCCTCGAGTAATTCAATCTCGGTGCGCAATTGCGATTTACTAGTTATTTACATATCGCTTACGTGAATTCAATCAACATTGACTATATCTTATCGACTTTGGGCTCGAATGAACAGTCTTGATGTGCGGAATATGATTGTGAAGGCGGAATATGTGAGGAATGAAGGTCAGGAGACCATGACGTCTTACAAAGGTAACTATAAATTTCTCCCCTGGCGATACACTTGAATGGAAATTGGTGTAGGGTACTCTCAAGCGTGCATCTATCTTTTTGAAAACGTAATCAAAGTGGAGACAGGCATTGTCGTACATTCATGGAATTTATCAGCGTCTGATCGTTAACTGTCACACAATTCATTAAACTCTCCAAGCAATTATATCTGCTCCAGTAGAATAGGTGGACCTTTCCTTGCACTGAATAAGTCGACTTTCAGAAATGTATTCGCTTCCAGTATAAAATCGGACAGCAACGTGTCGGACTCTATTGTTTTCTGGCCTCTGCAGAACGCTACCACACACCACTGATCAAAGAGCAGGACACTACAGCTCCGGCTCACGTTTTGATGTAATCGAGCATTCTGCCATTCTAAACATCTAGTGGAGAGGCTGGTTGCGCAGAAGAAATTCACCGATCTCTCAATGACACGTTTTACAATTATTTTATTTATTTTTGGTCTATATTTTACCGAAACTCACAGATTTAAATCAGTATTTCCAGAGTGGTTGTTATTATTGACTTACATGTAAAGATATTAGGATATAAGGAGATGTTGTTTTGCTACATGGATAGGTAGTGTGTCGTAACCAATAAACTAATGGACATTGACCACAACAACAGCTCAATGTTTCTTTCTGACAGCCAAATATATTTAGAACTTGAAGTTCTGAAGGCAATTCGGAAACCTGAAACAGGTAATGAACGGTGTGCCGTGAAAGATTTTTACAGCACATGCAGATGGGATATTCAGAACTGAAAAAAAGATACAACTTTGATAATGAATTATTTGCCATTGCTTGCAGTTTTGACGCCCAAAAGAGCTCTTTGAAATAAAGAGAAAAAAATTCCCTCTCTTATACCTCTTAAAGTCAAAATTGACAAAAATAGTCTCTCTAGATGACGATAAGCATCTACAACAAATCGATGATGACTGTAGGGAACGTCCTGCCGAAAAAATAGACGAAAATATTAAGAAGTGTTCACAAGTGGACGTATTTTCAGGCAACATACTCAACATGAAAAGTATATTTGGCGAGAGAGAAAACGACAGCCTTACCAGAGTTTGCGCTTTCATGTTTATTCCTTTCACATTCAAAGTCTGACTGCGAAAGAGTTTTTAGTAAGATGAATCCTATAAAAACGAAAAATAGGAATAGACTCGTTACTTCCACCGTGAATGGATGTTTGCTTGCCAGCCAGTGCGTGAGCAACAGCAGCTCATGCAAAAAGTTTGTTCCTATTGAAAAATAGTTATATTCGAGGCCATCCACTTCCACTTGTGTTCCTGACCTTCGGGAAAAGGGAGATGACAATGATGATGTTGATTTTTTAAGTCTTATTCGAAGGTAAGCAAATAAAGAAGTAATTTTTATATAATTTTATGAACCATATTTTATTTTTATAAATTGTTTTCCACTAAATGAATTAAAAATCAATGGCATTAAAATGTGGAGAAGTTAACGTGAAATACGCCTATTTCTATGTGGTACCGGCATAAAAGCCCCGGGGTTAGCCGAGCGGTCTTAGAGACTGCAATCATGGACTGTACGGCTGGTCCCGGCGGAGGTTCGAGTCCTCCCTCGGGCATGGGTGTGTGTGTTTGTCCTTAGGACAATTTAGGTTAAGTAGTGTGTAAGCTAAGGGACTGATGACCTTAGCAGTTAAGTCCCATAAGATTTCACACACATTTGAACATTTGAATAAAAGCCCCGTCAGAGGCCGGCCACGCGTTCTTCACAATGCACTGCAACAATCAAAATAGAGCTATAATTCCGTTATTCTGGGTGATAAGCATGTAAGTGCGAAAAGATTAGAAAACGATTGCAATTATACTTAAAGATTGTTGGAAGTCGCTAAGTCCTTTCGTTATGAAGTACCACATGATTATGCGATAGATGATATGCGATCCATTTCAAGCAGAAGCATGGTTTTGACGCGAACCGTTTGCTGTACAGCGATATTATGTTGCAGGTGCATTCAGTGATAGATGTAGACAGTACATTCAAAATTTGTTACGAATGGCATTAGTAGTAAAGAACTGACCATCACGCCTGATGTTTAATCTTTACTGCACACCAATGTGAGCAGAAGCTAGTTTTTGACTCGTGCAAGTGTCTAGCACGTTATACCCGCCCCCTCCCCCCAAACTATGTGTCGTACAGTCATATAATTTTGCTGGTGCTTTCAGTAATACATGTAGATACTGTCTGCAAAGTGTGTTGCGTGCAGCACAAGTAGTAAAGAAGTAATAAATTAAAAATGTCATGGTAGATGTTGAAGTTTGACCACATGAATAGCGAAAATGTAGTAAGTGGTGGATTTTTTTCTTTCCATCATTTTGTGGGGGCCGTCAGCAAGAAAACATATTCGTAAAGGTTTGAAGTTATATGTGAAGTTTGTTGGGAGTCACTAAGTGTTATCATTTTCGTGTTATAAATGAACAAAGTTGGAATATTTGAGCGCCATTAGCTTTAATACAAAGACTTAGTTTCTAACTGTAATACTTATCGTGTTAAATTTAATGAATACTTAATGAGTAGTTTCTGACAGCATGTAAAATATTTAAATTCGATCAATAATTACGCGAAATATAGAAAATGAACTTTTTGTTGCCCCTGGAAGCCGTTACATAGACCACCTGCAACGAAAAGTGCGGGACTGACATCCAAAACGGATTATATATTGTAGATTGTAGGTATATACCATGCCTTAACGAAATGTACGATAATTTCGATGCAGCTCTGCGATCCAGTAACGCTGAGTGGTTGGCAACCGTGGCGCTATATGTCTTTTTCAAAATGGCATCTGTAGAGGATGTGCGTTCGAAGCATAGAGTTGTCTTTTGAGTTTCTTTTGCCGGAAAACCAGTGCATCGCAGTTATTCATAGGCGTTTGTAGAATGTCTACGGAGAACTGGCAATGAACAAAAGCATGGTGACTCGTTGGGCGAGGCATCTGTCATCATCCCTTCAAGACCGCCCAAACTCCGATCGCCTGCGTGCGGGCTGCATACAGCTGTGACTCCCGCAGTGTTGAAATGGACGGACACACTCATTCTAGGTGATCGACGGATCACAACAAACACCTCGCTGGACAACTGGACGTCTCTGTTGGTTGTGCTGACGCACTTCATTGGACTGTTCTTTCTCATCCAGTCTAGAGCCCGGGTCTCGCACCTTCTACCTGCTTGTCTCAACGATGGATGCCATCCGCGGGAAGCAGTACCTGTGGGGTGGGGAGGTTATTGATACAGTAAGACGTTGGCTCCTATGCCGACCAGTAGAGTGTCACCATGTGAGCACATGGGCCGCACCAGCAGGGTGGCCTGAGGCCGTCACATTGAACGGAGATTATATTGAAACACAGGGTTTGGTAGCCGTGTGAGTGGGGAATAATATGGCGTCTTGGTATCCTGAAGAAAACTAATGTGCTTTCAGAAAAACAAAGTTTGTTGCTTTACTTATTGCAAGTCCCTATTTTTATTATTATTTTTGTTTTCAATTTTTGTAAAAAAATATGATTTCTCTAATTTGGCGTGATCGTAGGACAATGAAGCTTTATGGAAACATTTGGAAGGACATACTGGCACGAATTAACGAATAAACTATTGAAAGAAACACATTTTAATTAATACAGGAGAGGGTAACACCTGTTAATTAATCTTTTGTAAATGGTTCAGAAATTATAGACCGGAAACTTGCTGTTTTCACGCTTCCCATTTTGATATCTCCTGTTAATTTCGTTGTTTCTGATAGCGAAACGTTCCTGAACCGTTTACAAACGATGAAGTACCATAAACGGAATAAATTTACAGACATACCCAAAACCTGTATGACTACACATTTAATTGCACAAAGAAATATTGGAAACACTTGATTAAATATGGCAGAAATAGGGCATATATTGATGCAAAAACTCATGGCCAATCCTCACTTGTATGTTTTGCCATGTGATTCCGTTTGCTAACAATCGCCGAATGCTCTGAGAGGAACCTTATATCGGCTATGTAACTGTCGCCTCCCTGGATGCTGTTCCGTATACAGACATAGTACAGGTTGCATAAAACGAATCGGCAGGTGCAGCTGACTCGCCCTGTAAACTGAGGCCCAGGGGCGAATTTAGCTATTTGCCGCTCCGAGGCAGAGACAAATACTCCCTTCCCACATTTCGACATAAAAAGACCACCACATAACTTACATATTTACATGAATGAATACTAAGACTGCTGCTGTTAATAATAATAATAATAATAACAATAATAATTGGATAACCACAGCGACTGCATAGAAGCGATGGAAAAAACAGATGCCTATAAATATCTAGGATGCAGACAAAAAAAAGGAATAGATAATACAAATATTAAAGACGAACTAAAAGAAAAATATAGACAAAGACTAACAAAAATACTGAAAACAGAATTGACAGCAAGAAACAAGACGAAAGCTATAAATATTTACGCTATACCATTATTGACCTACTCATTTGGAGTAGTGAAATGGGGCAACACAGACCTAGAAGCACTCAATACACTTACACGATCACAGTGACACAAATATGGATTACATCACATACATTCAGCAACAGAAAGATTCACATTAAGCAGAAAGGAAGGGGATTTATCGACATAAAAAACCTACATTATGGACAGGTAGACAATTTAAGAAAATTCTTTATAGAACGAGCAGAAACTAGCAAAATACACAAAGCACTCACCCATATAAATACATCGGCTACGTCATTGCCATTTCATAACCACTTCTACAACCCTTTAGATCACATAACATCAACAGATACGAAGAAAGTAAATTGGAAAAAGAAAACACTCCATGGTAAGCACCCGTATCATATAACACAGCCACACATCGATCAAGACGCATCCAACGCATGGCTAAGAAAAGGCAATATATACAGTGAGACGGAAGGATTCATGATTGCAATACAGGATCAAACAATAAAACCAGATATTACAGAAAGCATATTATTAAATATCCCAATACCACAACAGATAAATGCAGACTTTGCAAACAACAAATAGAAACAGTAGATCACATCACAAGCGGAGGTACAATACTAGAAAATACAGAATATCCCAGAAGACATGGCAATGTAGCAAAAATAATAAATCAACGGCTTGCCATACAACGTAAACTAATAAAACAACACGTTCCCACATACAAGTATGCACCACAAAATGTACTGGAGAATGATGAATACAAATTATGCTGGAACAGAACCATTATAACATAAAACAACACCACACAACAAACCTGACATCATACTCATCAATAAAAAGAAGAAATTAACACAACTAATCGAAATATCCATACCCAATACAACAAATATACTGAAGAAAACAGGAGAAAAAATTGAAAAAATACATCCTTCTGGCTGAGGAAGTCAAGGACATGTGGCATCAGGATAAATTTGACATTGTACTAATTATACTATCAACTACAGGAGTCATACCACACATTATCCACCAGTACATCAACGCAATACAGCTACATCAAAACATATATATACAACTACAGAAATCTGTAATTATTGATACATGTTCAATTACCCGAAAGTTCCTAAATGCAATGTAACATATACCGTACAGTTAAAAGGAAGTCACGCTTGATCAAGGTCCGCGTCACTTTCCATTTTTAACCAGACATAACGTCTGAGAAAGGAAAGAAATAATAATAATAATAATAATATCAATAGTAATAGGTACATGCATAATGAACTCACCCTACTCAAGTCAGGCAAAGCTATTTACGGCGTGCTCTTTTTGTAGGAAATTCGTCGATCACGCTTCATAGTCTTGATGCTGTGTTATGTTAGAATTCATGGAGAGGACAGCAAGACTATCTCGATCCTGCGACCTGGATGACCACAAATAATTCTTGAAGCTTTAGAGGAGTGAGAAAGAGCACTCGGCCAAATAAATGGTTGTAGTAGTTGAGAAAAATATTCGTAGTGCAGTCTCGAAATCAGGTTCAAAATGGTTCAAATGGCTCTGAGCACTATGGGACTCAACTGCTGTGGTCATTAGTCTCCTAGAACTTAGAACTACTTAAACCTAACTAACCTAAGGACATCACACACATCCATGCCCGAGGCAGGATTCGAACCTGCGACCGTAGCAGTTGCACGGCTCCGGACTGCGCACCTAGAACCGCGAGACCACCGCGGCCGGCTCTCGAAATCAGGTAAGAGGTCTTGAACGTGGTTTTCACGCAACACTTTACACAAAGTACTTAGGGAGGTGGTTTTTATGTCGTCGTTCTTCACAAATGCTATAAAATCAGTAACTCATCACTCAAAAATTCTTCGAACTCGTCTTTGTAACGATGCTACAGTTTTCTAGCATAGTTCAGTTGTTCACTGTTGCCTCGTCCAGGAAAATTACTTAGGAACGCGTAATTGCTGTAAAATTATTCCATAGAGTTTTTTTCTTTCTCCAATTCAGATATCAGTCCGTTTCCAATAACCAAAATATCTTCACCCGAAATCTTCATTTCCTTCAAAAGTTGTATCAAGCTCGGCAGTTTCGTTCATTTTCGCCCAATATGCTTCTTGAATTTTTCCTTTTTGTGGCTGTTTTATATATATTTACCTTAATTTTTTTGATGCTAGCATTTTCGTACGTGTACTACTTGTAACGATTCTCTCGAACGTAGTCAAGTGAAGACTCGTACAACTTTATTACAGTCCCAATATCGGTATTAACATTTTGCAGAAAAAGGTATTTATAATTTTAAATCTCTTCAATATCGTTGATTAAAAAAGTTATCATTATTGCAGTTTCGTTACTCTGCCGACTGCTCAGCACTTCAGTCGTCTTGCATCTTATTGAAGATTTTTGAGTTTCGTCATCCCGAGTAACTTCCAAAGCTGATATTATTTCCACACAGTTAACACTGAGGCTATAGCAGGCATCGTGACATCTCGACCAGGTGATTCTGAAAGTCATTTTACGGAGATGGAATATTTTGCAGTAAAAATTAAATAGCTAAACGGCTCATGTAAGCAGAGAAAAGTGTAAATTTGTTGCAACAAATGTAAAAATTAAGCCGCTTGAGGACAAGACTCCACCGCACGCGTTCCTACTAAGTTAAGAGAGTGAGCGGCACACGGAATATACACAGCAAGAGGGTTGATTTGTTTAATTCTATCATGGAGACCAGAGTAAATACCGGTGATATTGCTCGTATTGTCGTATGACTGACTGTGGCGTAAACGAATTTGCACTTTCATTTTCATTTTCTTAGTGATCGACACTGTCGATTCACATAACTAACTCCGATTTTCACTTTTTTATTTTTTATTTTGCTAGGACGTCTTAGCTCTAAAAAATAGGTCGCTGTGTTACGAGTGTCACACACTAAACACCATTGTAGACTGAAATTTCAATGAATTACTAACTTCAACTGTGTATGGGACTTCGATAGAAATTAACGGGAGGGTTGAAAATGCGTGTCCGACCTTGATTACAACACGGGATCTCGTGCATACCAGGCAGGTGCTCTAACCCTTTCTTTTTTTTAATACATCATTTTGTTCGTTATTGATCGTTGCATTTGTTCGGAGCGGACGTCCCATGATACCCTTTGAAGTTCATTACTGATCAATTCAGTTTTTTTTTTATTACACAGGGCAATAAGCCTCTGACCGAACACGCTCAGCCACCATGCCTGCTAACCCTAAACCCACCGAGGATACAGGAATTAGCGCTGCTGGGAGGACTTACCCGAGCATCCCCCCCATTCCCCTCCCCGCCCCTCCCCCCCCCCCAAAGCAGACTCACATTACCAACTTTGAACCGAAACTGATAATCATTAAAAAAATTTACCATCTTGATGTAGGTTTTGTATCCACAAATGTTTTATTTCAATAAAGGGGAGGTTTACTATCTTTGGTCCGAAAAAAGCATATTCTTTGAGAATTTTCTTCTCGGGGTGTGTTATAGATATCAATATCAACTTTGGTCAAATTGTTTATTGATATTTCCTCTACAAACTGGAATTTTTTCGACCGGAAATGTCAAAGGCGGAAGTGCCGTCGGAACAAAACAAAATTTCGATGTAGACCTCCACGCGCGGTATGTCACAGGTAAGCCTGCTCGTCTGAAATCAAAATTGATTTGACGTTAACGAAGTATATAAGATTCCTTAGGAGTTGTACCTCGCTTGAGTTACTTGGACCATAGGAAACAAAATGGCAACCATTTGAAAAAAATAGGGTTTTTTCATCGATTTTTCAACTTCGTCGGCCAAGTAAAAATGTTTATAGTTAATGGATCGGAATAAAAGTGGTACAACTCCTAGACAATTTAATTAGCTTCGTCGGAAACAAAGAATCACGCCAATTGGTTCAGTAGATTTGACGTTACCATACCGCGCGATAAAAAAAGTCTTTTCGCGAAAAGCGCGTTTGAAGTTTTGACTACATATAAATGCAATATTATGGAACTTACGTTCAATCTGCTACTCCGGGTCCATAAACTAGTCCTTCCACTTCTTCATAGAGGGCATTTTGTTCGATCTGGGCCATCCTGCGCTGCTCTAGAGCCACTCGCACGGCCGGTGATAAGCGGTATTCAGGCCTCTAGAATCGGGTGGTCGTCCGAACGCTTGGCGAACTGCGTCGAGTAGAGTCCCAGGGTGCCGTGCATCGTTGTCTTGGTCTTCAGAACTGCTGAATACCCTTCGTTGAAGCTGCTCACTGCCAGGAAAGTCGCAATCTCCACGGTCTTTGCACCAGAATGCAAATGCTTGGGAGCTAACTTCTAAACACACACGTTCAAACTTTCATTTAAATTTTGTGTATTTCCTCCCAAGCACCGGTACTACAACTGGTCCTCCGAAAGGGCCTAGTAGATCGGATGAATCATTTTTTGAACTTCTTTGGAGAGCGGCTTGTCGTTTTGATATTCGTCCAGATGCCCGGCAGCCTCTGCAATGCGCCACTTGCACCAACTAGTTTCCCCAGCCGAACAGTTTTGGTGTTATGGGTGGTCATCCGTCGAATAGTTGTGGAAATACGTTGCCCAAATTGCCTTCTCCATCTGTTCCACCGAATTTTCGTACGTGTACTACTTGTAACGATTCTCTCGAACGTAGTCAAGTGAAGACTCGTACAACTTTATTACAGTCCCAATATCGGTATTAACATTTTGCAGAAAAAGGTATTTATAATTTTAAATCTCTTCAATATCGTTGATTAAAAAAGTTATCATTATTGCAGTTTCGTTACTCTGCCGACTGCTCAGCACTTCAGTCGTCTTGCATCTTATTGAAGATTTTTGAGTTTCGTCATCCCGAGTAACTTCCAAAGCTGATATTATTTCCACACAGTTAACACTGAGGCTATAGCAGGCATCGTGACATCTCGACCAGGTGATTCTGAAAGTCATTTTACGGAGATGGAATATTTTGCAGTAAAAATTAAATAGCTAAACGGCTCATGTAAGCAGAGAAAAGTGTAAATTTGTTGCAACAAATGTAAAAATTAAGCCGCTTGAGGACAAGACTCCACCGCACGCGTTCCTACTAAGTTATGAGAGTGAGCGGCACACGGAATATACACAGCAAGAGGGTTGATTTGTTTAATTCTATCATGGAGACCAGAGTAAATACCGGTGATATTGCTCGTATTGTCGTATGACTGACTGTGGCGTAAACGAATTTGCACTTTCATTTTCATTTTCTTAGTGATCGACACTGTCGATTCACATAACTAACTCCGATTTTCACTTTTTTATTTTTTATTTTGCTAGGACGTCTTAGCTCTAAAAAATAGGTCGCTGTGTTACGAGTGTCACACACTAAACACCATTGTAGACTGAAATTTCAATGAATTACTAACTTCAACTGTGTATGGGACTTCGATAGAAATTAACGGGAGGGTTGAAAATGCGTGTCCGACCTTGATTACAACACGGGATCTCGTGCATACCAGGCAGGTGCTCTAACCCTTTCTTTTTTTTAATACATCATTTTGTTCGTTATTGATCGTTGCATTTGTTCGGAGCGGACGTCCCATGATACCCTTTGAAGTTCATTACTGATCAATTCAGTTTTTTTTTTATTACACAGGGCAATAAGCCTCTGACCGAACACGCTCAGCCACCATGCCTGCTAACCCTAAACCCACCGAGGATACAGGAATTAGCGCTGCTGGGAGGACTTACCCGAGCATCCCCCCCATTCCCCTCCCCGCCCCTCCCCCCCCCCCCAAAGCAGACTCACATTACCAACTTTGAACCGAAACTGATAATCATTAAAAAAATTTACCATCTTGATGTAGGTTTTGTATCCACAAATGTTTTATTTCAATAAAGGGGAGGTTTACTATCTTTGGTCCGAAAAAAGCATATTCTTTGAGAATTTTCTTCTCGGGGTGTGTTATAGATATCAATATCAACTTTGGTCAAATTGTTTATTGATATTTCCTCTACAAACTGGAATTTTTTCGACCGGAAATGTCAAAGGCGGAAGTGCCGTCGGAACAAAACAAAATTTCGATGTAGACCTCCACGCGCGGTATGTCACAGGTAAGCCTGCTCGTCTGAAATCAAAATTGATTTGACGTTAACGAAGTATATAAGATTCCTTAGGAGTTGTACCTCGCTTGAGTTACTTGGACCATAGGAAACAAAATGGCAACCATTTGAAAAAAATAGGGTTTTTTCATCGATTTTTCAACTTCGTCGGCCAAGTAAAAATGTTTATAGTTAATGGATCGGAATAAAAGTGGTACAACTCCTAGACAATTTAATTAGCTTCGTCGGAAACAAAGAATCACGCCAATTGGTTCAGTAGATTTGACGTTACCATACCGCGCGATAAAAAAAGTCTTTTCGCGAAAAGCGCGTTTGAAGTTTTGACTACATATAAATGCAATATTATGGAACTTACGTTCAATCTGCTACTCCGGGTCCATAAACTAGTCCTTCCACTTCTTCATAGAGGGCATTTTGTTCGATCTGGGCCATCCTGCGCTGCTCTAGAGCCACTCGCACGGCCGGTGATAAGCGGTATTCAGGCCTCTAGAATCGGGTGGTCGTCCGAACGCTTGGCGAACTGCGTCGAGTAGAGTCCCAGGGTGCCGTGCATCGTTGTCTTGGTCTTCAGAACTGCTGAATACCCTTCGTTGAAGCTGCTCACTGCCAGGAAAGTCGCAATCTCCACGGTCTTTGCACCAGAATGCAAATGCTTGGGAGCTAACTTCTAAACACACACGTTCAAACTTTCATTTAAATTTTGTGTATTTCCTCCCAAGCACCGGTACTACAACTGGTCCTCCGAAAGGGCCTAGTAGATCGGATGAATCATTTTTTGAACTTCTTTGGAGAGCGGCTTGTCGTTTTGATATTCGTCCAGATGCCCGGCAGCCTCTGCAATGCGCCACTTGCACCAACTAGTTTCCCCAGCCGAACAGTTTTGGTGTTATGGGTGGTCATCCGTCGAATAGTTGTGGAAATACGTTGCCCAAATTGCCTTCTCCATCTGTTCCACCGAATTGTAATGGCGTCGTATTGCCAAGCCTTAGACCACTTTATCAGTTTTAGTCATGGGCAAGCACATAGAATAACTTTTTGTGGCTACAAAATCGAAATTCCCGAAAAAAAAACTGGTGCGTGAAAAAGGCTGAATTCAGGCAGTGCATTTTTTTGTTCAACAACGAATGACAAACATTTCCGTTCCGTATTAGGAAAAACCGTTTCAGGGGTGGATTCTAAACACCTTTATGGATCCAAAATTGTAATTTAAAAAATCGAATTTTTGAATCAAAAGATACTAAATCTTCCCTTAATATTTCAAGGACAGACTAATGGTAGACGTGGCCCAGGAGGTAGAAAATTATCCCGGTGTGTCGGGTGGAGTACTGCATCGTTGTTCAGGAAAGCCGTGGACTAACAACAGATCATGCGACTGATGGCCAATGTTCGTAGAGAAAAAGACAGATAAAGAAGAATAGATGAAGACCTATCACGAAGTGGTTTATGCCACCGTTTATGATTATGGACCAGTTGGCAGACAGAGATCTGTAATCCTATTACCTGCGCTTTTCTGCGGTTTGTGCTGCCAGAAGAGGCGAGGTGCACTACGGCATAACGCCGGCTGGCAGGGACGAATAGCCGCATCAGTTTTCGTCCGTAATGGGGCGCAGCGAAGCGGCAAACACGGCCCAATGTGACACTCACTAGCCTGCAGCGAGTGGCTCCCAATCAATAACCCATCTCGCGTGGCCGGCGCCACCACCTGTCGCCGAGAGTGACACATCTGCTGCTAAATGCATGAGCTCCAGGCCGCCGTTCTGTGCAACTCTTTTAATGTTATCTACTAGCGGGGCCTTAACGCAGGGATGGCGATGGTGAGAGAGGCCCGCGACGAGGGCGCAGGCACCTAGTCGGCTCCCATTCAAACACAGCAATCACGGTACCTATCCGTACTAAAGATGGCGTAACTATGAAACGTTATTAAACGCAGAACTGTGCGTATAGCCCGATTAAAATTACTTGACAGCTCTCGCCTGTCATTTGCCGTTACAGCGTTGCCACGTCGGCTCCTGGTTACAGCATCACATCAAAACTGCTAATAACGTGTGACGCGAATTGATGTTGATGAAGTG
The DNA here is from genome assembly GCF_023897955.1 of Schistocerca gregaria. Taxonomy (NCBI): domain Eukaryota; kingdom Metazoa; phylum Arthropoda; class Insecta; order Orthoptera; family Acrididae; genus Schistocerca; species Schistocerca gregaria. The sequence goes on from NC_064921.1 coordinate 144,870,831, forward strand.
GCCGCCGCAAGGTATATTGGAAATGCGAGGTACTTTGCCGACAGATGATTTTAAGTGACCAGTGACTAAACTGCGGCAAAAGACGCGTTTTGTAGTCCTGATTTTAAACGCATGTCTTAAGCTAACCAGACTCCTGATCCGTAACGTGCCCGAAAAAACAGCTGTCAACTATGTGCGGCGATTAAAACAAACCTGTACGAGCGAACTCGAGGCACAAAATAATCAGTTTCAGCGCTAACAGCAAACCGCAATTTCTCGCTATCATTCGTTACCTGGAACTATTGTCGCACTGGCTTCACGATCTGCTGCGTCTCCAACCGGTGAGCAGTCCTCATTGACACCTGGTTACAGATTATAGACGACACAGGCAAATACCAAATGTAAAACGAATGATAGAAGGGATAATAAGAGTAAATTAAAAAGTCAACACGATGTTGAAAGTGACGCTGCGAAGTATTAGAAATTAAAAAAAGCTACATTTAAACAAATTAACTGAATAAAAATAATAATGAAAGTCTTTTGATTAGATTTAGAAATAAAAAACTTTCGCTACATTTGAACAAATTCGTATGTACAATCTACTAAACGTGAAGTTTTTATGCTAACCACTGCACTATGCCAGACACCTGAGGTAAGCATTTACATTCATAACTGTAGTCTCCCAGTCGCAACGATGAATTGCAGCCCCAAAAATTCGGCTTCACACAGCGTCCTTCGAAGCTAATCTAATGTAAGCCGATCTCTGTGCTTTTGGTAACTCTATATGTGACCCTGAATCGCGTCTTGTGCGGAAGTATCCAGTAGTGGTTTGGTTAGTGCTGTGTTTGAAACATCTGTATTTCATTAGCATAGCTGAGTGTGTGTGTGTATATGTGTGTGATGTTTTTGGTGTTGTTAACATGCGTGATAAAAGACGAAATAAAATTGCCAGACACATGATTCGGGATCCAAACACATAAAGAAGGAAAGCTGGACAATGAATTGCAAGTGAAGTGACCAACTCTTGTGGCAGTTTGGCGACGATGAACGGTTCGGGCGTGACGTTAAGCGCTCTAATTGGAGCGCGTGAATTGCCACCTATCAAGTAATTCTGATCGGACTACAGTAAACAGGCAAACATGCAAGAAATTTAATAATTTAAACTAAAAAGGAATACACAGAGGGTCTATACAAGGGAGATGAACTTGAGGGCAATATTATAGAAAGGCAAGTGGACAGACCTGAAGACGAGACGAGAGATATGATACTGCGAGAAGACAGAACTCTGAAAGGTCTAACTCGAAACAACGCCCCAGGGGTAGATAATATACCGTCAGAACTACTGATAGTCTTAGGAGAGACAGCCACGACAAAACTCTTTTATCTGAAGCGCAAGATGACTGAGATATGCGAAATGCCCTCAGACTTCAAGAAGAATTAATAATTTCGATTCCAAAGAAATCAGTTGCTGACGGGTGTGAAAATTACCGAAATATCAGTTTAACAAGTCATGGCTGCAAAATAATAAAACGAGTTCCTTACAGAGGAATGGAAAAAGTGGTAGGAACCGACCTCGGGGAATATCGGTTTGGATTCCTAAGAGATGTTGTAACACGCGAGGCAATATTGAGCCCACGACTTAGCTTACAAAATAGGTTAAGGAAAGGCAAACCTACGTATATAGCATTTGTAGACTTACAGAAAACTTTTGACAATGTTGATAGGACTACTCTCTTTGAAATTCTGAAGGTGGCAGGGGAAAACTGCAGGAAGCGAGCCGGCCGCGGTGGTCTCTCGGTTCTAGGCGCGCAGTCCGGCACGGTGCGACTGCTACGGTCGCAGGTTCGAATCCTGCCTCGGACATGGATGTTTGTGATGTCCTTAGGTTAGTTAGGTTTATGTAGTTCTAAGTTCTAGGGGACTGATAACCACAGCAGTTGAGCCCCATACTGCTCAGAGCCTTTTCTTTTTTTGCAGGAAGCGAAAGGCTATTTACATTTGTACAAGAATCAGGCGTTAATTATAAGGGTAGAGGAGCATGTAAGGGAAGCAGTGGTTGAAAACGGAGTGAGACAGGGTTGTAGCCTATCCCTGAGTAAAGGAAACAAAAGAATAATTTGGAGTAGGAATTAAAATCTATGGAGGAGAAATAAAAACTTCTAAAGTTTGCCGATGACATTGTAATTTTGTAAGAGACAGCAAAGGACATGGAAGAGCAGCTGAAAGGAACGGCAGTGCCTTGAAAGGAGGATATAAATGAACATCAACAAAAGCAAAACAAGGGTAATTGAATGTTGTCGAATAAAATCAGGTGATGCTAAGGGAGTTAGATTTGGAAACGAGGCACTTACAGCAGTAGATGTGTTTTGCTATTTAGAAAGGAAAAGCATTCTTGGCAAGAAAAGCATTTTTGAAGAAGAGAAATTTGTTAACTTCGAATATAGATTCCGGTGTTAGGAAATCTTTTCTGGAGGTATTGACTGGAATGTAGCCATGTATGGAAGTGAAATGTGAACGGTAAACTGTTTGGACAAAATGAAACTAGTTGCTTTAGAAATGTGATGCTACAGAAGAGTGTAGGTGATTAGATGTGTCGATCACGTAACTAATGAGGAGGAGCCGGCCGCGGCGGTCTCGCGGTTCTAGGCGCGCAGTCCGGAGCCATGCGACTGCTACGGTCGCAGGTTCGAATCCTGCCTCGGGCATGGATGTGTGTGTTGTCCTTAGGTTAGTTAGGTTTAAGTAGTTCTACGTTATAGGGGACTGATGACCACAGCAGTTGAGTCCCATAGTGCTCAGAGTCATTTTTAATGAGGAGGTTGTGGCACAACTTGACCAAAAGAAGGGATCGGTTAATAGGATACATTCTGAGGCATCAAGGGATCACCAGTTTAGTTCCGGAGAGAAGTGTGTATGTGTGTGGGTAAAAATAGCAGAGGGAGACCGAAAGATGAATACAGTAAGCATATTCAGAAGGATGTAGGTTACGGTAGTTATTCGGAGGTGAAGAGGCTCTCACAATACAGAGTAGCATGGAGAGCTTCACCAAACCAGTCCTCGGACTGAAGAACGCAACAAACTAAATAGCACACAGGAAAAATAAAACAAGTCGCTTTTAGTTAGATGTTCGTAACAAGGCACAAACAAAACGGTGTGATCTACTACAGACGTAGAAGCTGCCACCTAGTGGAAATGTCTTACAATTGTAACTGGCTATTCAAAGAAAAACAAACGACCGCCGTAATGCGGATGGTGGAACTATACACTGCTCAGTCATTGGCTTGTTTAGGGAAGGAGACAAGACAGCGAGGTCATCGGTCTCATCGGATTAGGGAAGGACGGGGAAGGAAGTCGGCTGTGCCCTTTGAAAGGAAACACCCGGCATTTGCCTGGAGCGATTTAGGGAAATCACGGAAAACCTAAATCAAGATGGCCGGACGCGGGATTGAACCGTCGTCCTCCAGAATGCGAGTCCAGTGTGCTAACCACTGCGCCACCTCGCTCGCTGCTCAGTTATTAAATGTGGGATTGTGCCTAGTAAGGTGAAACAACAATATTTGTATTTTAACTGAAAAAGCCAAAATTAGAAAAGCATAAAACATAAAATAAATAGAACCGAAATCAAACAACAAACAAGTAAGAAATGTAACAATTTAAACAAAAAAGCTCTCAGATAAATTAAAATAAATCGCTGCTACTTAGAAGCTTGTAACAGGTCACTGACGAAACGGTGCGCTCTGTTGCGGTACAGCAGGGACAGATGCTAGTGCCTAACAGTCTGTCCAAATGCTGCTTCTTCGCTCGCCACAGTTTCGTCAAAGTAATTCAATACACTGATTATATTAAATCTATATGCCTCTCTCCTACTGCTGTCCACTACAGCCAGAAGACATTCACATACCAAAATACACGTTTACTTGAGAATAGGTACATCTATGAAATCAGTGACTTACAAAGGTACACTCTGAGAAAAAAAAAAAAAAAAGAAAAACGACACACCGCGAAGGAGTTATCCAAATGGAAGGAAAATCGTTAGATGTGATGCTCATGTACAAACAAATAAATGATTACAATTTCAGAAGAATTGGATGAGCCATTCGACAGAAAGTGTTTCACAAACTGAGTAAGTCAATAAAGCGTTGGTCCACCTCGGGCCCTTATGCAAGCGCTTATTCGGCTTTTCAATGATTGACAGAGTTGTTGGATGCCCTCCTGAGGAATATCGTGCAATTGTTGTACAACTGACACGTTAGATAGTCAAAATCCCGAGCTGGTTTGATGGGAGGGAGGGCTGCCCAAAATGCTCCAAACTTTCTTGATTGGGGTGGGATTCGGCGACCTCGTTGGCCAAGATCGGATTTGGAAAGCACGAACAGAAGCAGTAGAAACTCTCGCCGTGGACAGGAGGGCATTATCTTACTGAAATGTAAGCTCAGTATGGCTTACCATGAAGCGCATCAAAACAGCGCGTAGAATATCTTCGTTGTAACGCTGTGCTGTAAGAGTGCCCCGACTCACAACCGAAATGAACCCGGCAGTCATGGACTGTGCGACTGGTCCTGGCGGAGGTTCAAGCCCTTTGTCCTTAGGATAATTTAGGTTAAGTAGTGTGTAAGCTTAGGGACTGATGACCTTATCAGTTAAGTCCCATAAGATTTCACACATATTTGAACATTTTTGAAATGAACCTGCTATGAAAAGAAAAGGCATCCCAGACCATCACTATTGGTGATTCTTGTCTTATATGAAACACATTACTCGATATATTCTCGTTTATCTATTGATTATTTTATACAAATGGGCTTCTTGATACCATTTAAGTTCCATGTTACTCATGTTGTATGGATGTTCGTTTATTACGTTTTTATGCGTATAATTTATGCTGATTCTCAATAAATGCAACTATTAGCTGTAAGCTATTTCACCAAATGTATTACTGTGTTATTCAGCACCTTAGCCTTGAGCTACATTTGGCCTGTATTTCTTCTCTATGGCTTAAGTCTCACTACTTTAATTTGATAAGATTGTCATTCAAATTGTGCTTTTATACATACGAACAAGCGATACCTTATTCTGTCCATACTTAAGATTAGGGTTATTTACATTTGCATATAATGTCAAGTACCACTTTCCTGTAGTGCCTGATCTCGTAATTACTACCACATATAATGCTGGGTTTGTTTGTCTTCTACACCTTGCTTACAACGTTATGTAACATCAACTTCTCACTTCTTTTATTTCAAATACCAAAACTGAGATATTTTACCTGGTACTTATGTGTTGTGTATTTAACACCTAGACCTTAAGCTTCAATTCGTTTATACGTACGTATACCTCCTTTGGATAATCACTGAATTTTGATCACCCTCATGAACAATAGTGATAAAATAAACAGAAATAATGCTTTGTTTATTAGTTAACTGTTTTTTGACATGTATATGGTGTTGTTTGTTGATACACTCCATAGCAAATACTCAGGTTCAAAAATGGCTCTGAGCACTATGGGACTCAACTGCTGTGGTTATCAGTCCCCTAGAACTTAGAACTACTTAAACCTAACTAACCTAAGGACATCACACACATCCATGCCCGAGGCAGGATTCGAACCTGCGACCGTAGCAGTCGCACGGTTCCGGACTGCGCGCCTAGAACCGCGAGACCACCGCGGCCGGCAATACTCAGGTACCATGGTTATATTTATGTAGGTGAGTGTTTGTAAACATGTTAAATTTAACCTCTAATAGTCCAATTTTACCATTTATTTTATTCAACAATTTACTGGTGTATTTAGAACCAATTATTACACTGATTACAATTGGCACTTGTCTTCGAGTTACAGCATTACTCGCTTTGTTAGTGAGTATTAGGGCTTTTGATCATGGGCACGGCACATACCCTAACGTGCCTTATATGTTGAACTGGTTTCAGTTGTTTTTAATGTTTCCGCGTATGTTACTAGCCGGCCGCTGTGGCCGAGCGGTTCTAGGCGCTTCTGTCCGAAAGCGCGCGGCTACTATGGTCGCAGGTTCGAATCCTGCCTCGGGCATGAATGTGTGTGATCTCCTTAGGTTGATAAGGTTTCAGTAGTTCTAAGTCTAGGGACTGATGTACTTAAGGAAAATGTTCTGTAATGGTTACTACAGATTCTAGAAAGGGAACATAGTTCCTTAGATTTTAAGTAACGTAAATCTAGTAGGATGTTCGTTATGGTGCCACGTTGCCTATAGAGGCACGACTCTGTAAACCTTCGCTGGGCAGTAGCACCATCTCGCAGCGCATTCTTGAAACAGTAATGCTGCTGAAGTGGCTGGTTTTCTGGCAGCCGTCTTGCAGTTACTTCCTTGTTCCTGTGACGCACGTGGCTAATGATATAATGGGTGTAATCATAACGACCTATTTTAGGTAAGATAGCAGCTATAAACCACTTACCAAATGCACTTTGTATGTCTTTGTTTTGTCACAATTGACATCAAATTTTTCAGTTTGTACAAGACAATAAGAGTGATTCAGTTGAACTCATTTTGACGATACGTAATGCCTTACGACCTCATCCCCTTCCCCCACCTCCTCCTTTTCGTCCAACATCTCTGCATACTTTACACTGTCCACAGGCTTGATACCCCCTACCCACTGGTTTCCTCCTTTTTCTCCACCCCCCCTGCCCATTGCAGCGCCTCTATCACTGTATCCCTCCCTCCCTCCACCTCCACACCCTCCATCTCTTTCATCAGGGCAATTTCCAGCACCTCCCCCTCCCAGATGTTGAACTTTGCCGTGACATCTACCATTCCTTCCCTGGCCTCGTTCCCTCCCCTCCCCAGGGCCTCCCTTTCCTTCTCCCCTCCTTCTCCCAGAGCGGATTTTCCTCCTCCCCCCTGAGTCCCTGTACCCCCTCGTCAACTGTGTCCCTCCCCTGTCCTTCCCTCCCCAGCCCTCTTTGTCGCGCCCCCACCTGTCTCCCCTACCCTTTACCCCCCTCCTTTCATTCTTCCCATCTTCCTCATCTCCATCCCCCCCCTCCCCTGGCATGTCATGTGTTTTGCTCATCGCCATCAGTGTGCTACGTCACTGTTGTCTTCAGTGCTGCTCTCCTGTGCTTCGAGAGTTGTGGTTTTAACTGTGTGCTGGACTTGTACATATTGTTACCGTCAGTGATTGTTCTGTGCTACGCCGTCCATCGATACTTTTATGCTGTAGCCATACTTCGCCTTGTGCACTTTTAATTGTCCCAATGTGTGGTTTTTTATGCTTAATACTTTTTAAAGTTTTTGTCTCCATTTTACAGTCGCCCCCTTTTTGTCTGTTCTCGTCCATTATGTTCCCCCTTTTTTATATTTTTGTCCGCCATATTTTCTCCTTTGTAATTTAAAATGTCTTCTGTTGTATCATTATTGTCTTTCGGCTGAAGAGCAGCGCATATGCTGCTGCCAGCCCGCCCTGGATGGGGAATTGATATTCAATAAAGAAAATGAAAAAAAAAGAAAAAATGTAACGCCTGGTGGCTGGTATGCACGGAAACAAGTAATAACCCTTATTGCTTTCTATCATAGAATGGAAGTTTAAATATAAAATGTATTACGTTATTCTTCATTTATGCTATGCAACTTTCTATATTTTAGCTCTGAAGATGGCTCGTGAACAAGCTGAAAGTAGTTATGAAGTAAAGGAGTTTACCTATCTTTACTTAGGATTTTTTATCCACTTATTTTAACATAACAGAGCGCATAACTTCCGTTCTGACAATGTCATGCGGCTCCTCCCGCCGGAGGCTCGAATCCTCCCTCGGACATAGGTGTGAGTGTTGTCCTTAGCGTTAAGTTAGTTTAAGTAGTGTGTAAGTCTAGAGACCAGTGACCTCAGCAGTTTGGTCCCTTAGGAATTCTCACACATTTGACCATTTTTGACAATGTCGAATAACAATACATAATTACTTAGTTGTATTATTACGGATGTGTAGCTAACTGTTGATATGTAGATCACTTTTTATGGTTATTCTGACTATCCCTGTGTTTTGGCTTTCTAAATTGTGACCGTTTTTAAATATTATTATATTTATGCCGTAAGCCTTCGGAGGCTGACGCCGCTGTTTACATCACTGATTAGTTTCGGTTCTCTCAATGCACATTTGCACGCTGCCCATTTGTTAACCCAGCCACTTCTGCCTGCCAGTATTCTGGCATCGGTAGCCTGTCCTGTGTGCAACTTTTAAATAGCTCAGTTGTATGCGCTGGAGGCGACTAGACCCGATGCAGTAACATTTAAAGAAAATACTAGGAAAGGAGCTTTTCGGTTCTGATTGTAACATCACAGTATATCGCTCACAAACACAGTGCACTATGGTGCAGTTAAGCGGAGAGAAAGCGTATCATGCGGACCTATTAAACAGTCATTTACTACGCTCGTCCAGACGTTCACCGAAAATCTGTGTTGGGAGATGTTACAGATTTAGTGTAGCCATGCTATACTACTGGGATTATGAAAATATCCGTCTTTGAGGAAAAGAGCTACATTCGGGAAAAATAAATGGACATGAAAATCAGGATCGAACACATATCACTGCAACATTGGTTGGCTCACTGCGAGGCAAGGTCTGAAATAAGCAGCAATTAAAACCCTCCGTTTCTGTAAATACTGGGAATACAGGTGCTGTTCTTCATTATTTCCACACAGTACTGTGCGCGACTCCTATTTGCAGCACACTTAATAGAGTGCTGATTAAAGAGTCTTCATGCAAGCTCCGCTTCTTCTAAATCTAAAGTCCGCCTCTCAGGTTGTGTTATGCTATCACTAGCACTGTTCCCACTGAACAGTAGGTGTCAGATGTCTCCTAGATGGAGCTGCTGGCAAATACAACTTGCCAGCTTCTATTCCACATCATTGTCCGTACTCTAAAATCGTGTTTGATAATTCCGTAACTGCTTACAACGTCATTTCGCTAGGACCTAACTACTGTACAAAGCAGTTTATGATCAGAGACTGCCATCTAATAAATCTTCACATCAAGTCTGACCACGTCAGTATACATATCATGCCATCGGCAGCTTGGTAGTGCGGTTTCTTACCGCCATCTTTTGTAATGCATACTCACATGTCTGTCTTTCCTACCCTACAATTCATAATAACTCTGAGTTCATAATAACTCTATTAATTGCATCATACAAACAGTGACTTGTTAGTTTTGTTGTCAAACTGAGTCGTCCCATGACACTTTTGACTTCGTAAGGTGCGACTCAGTCGCTTCCGTAACAGAGTTCCTTATCTCAATAAATTTTCGTTCTCCATCGGATCTGAAAGTTTCTGTTACTAACATGGAAACACTGTCCACTCGTATAATCACACCAATAGCGGAAGTTACCTCTGAAATATGGAAGTTGAATATTTCTCATTCAGTGCCGACGAGAGATTTCCGAAATGAATGCATCAAGCCTAACGTGGAGCATAATATGACATGCACATACATGAAGCTACCGAATATTGGCGTATCCTCTGTATTCGAGTGGAGTACGATTTTGCAACTGCCTTATTTGTGAATATCGCCTAAAATGCGTACTGAATTTGGCGGCTGTTGGTGTGGAAGTGTCTTCTGCCGTGTGAAACAGCAGGGGTAAGGTGAACATTAGTGTCTGTTCACCATCTCTTCGATAGCCTCCTACAATTTCTTGCTCGTTCTAGAAACCTTTGCAGAAGACTTTCTTTCATGTATCTGGTTTTAAAACTCTTATATTTTGGCGAATGTGTCCACAACGTAGAGGTTGTGTGTTCTACTATCCCTAGTAAGTTAATTTCGAATAGACGTACGTAGGTCATTACTGTTATGTATTATTTCCTATTCATTTTCATCCGAAGTCCACGTAACTAAAATTCGTCATGGCTGGAGAACTACAATGAAAAAAAAAAAACGGTAACCTGCCAAAATATCTTAAGTGATTTGTCCGATATCAGTGGATGAAAAAGGTGCCCCGTTAAGTAAATCAAACATTCTACAAATTTGTAAAAGACTGCACAGACTGTTCTCATCATTTCATTTGTCGAAGCACTGTCTTTTAAATCTTTTCAACAGAACCCATCTTTCCTCAATTCTGGCATTCTGTCTCCTCAGAGAATTTCCTGAGAACTTACTTCAGTTGCTTTCCGATCTATGCACTGTTGTCTGAATCTTGTTTTCTAAAGCCCGGTAGAAATCGAAGTATCGAATGTCATGTCAAAATTCTTCCCATGATCTGACTGCATTCTTGAGGATACTTAGTCTTAACTACATTTTTTATCTATTGACAGCACTATTATCATTCCGGAACTCCCTCGATATTACGTCGCTGGCTACATGAGCCGTCAGAAATTCTCCTAATGTTCCTTTCTCTAGCTGAAAGTGGACACCGTCTGAGGCAAAATTCCAGGTAAGCTTCCTGGAGTCTTATTTGCATACAGTGGCTATTGTGCTTGGATATCCCTCTAAGCTTACTGCGCCACAGTCGGCGTCTCTTTTCATAGCAAGTGAATAAAAAAGCTGCAGGTATTATTAAAATTCCGAAGAAGATTCTACGCTTTGATATAAAAGTTCGGTAAATTTGCAGCAAGCTCGGTAAGCTTACCGCAACCGTTTCCTGAAACTACGAGTTCCAGACAACTCCAATAAAGTGAATCCTTACCACGAAATTTTTACAAAACTATGTTTAAATTGTGTAAGAAACAAACATAGCTTCTATTTCGGATTTACTGCACATATTTGTGTGCTGCTGCAAGTAGGACTCAGGAAAGGAGCTCGCATAAAAATAATGGAATTGTACGTAAGTTTCAAAACAAAGAACATATAAATGGTTAATACATTTCGTCCACTTCTGTGCATCTTAATTAAAATTCTTATATTATGGACGTCTAATGATCTACAGGATATTTTTAAAAATCTTGTAGTTCTGTTTAATAGGATCATAGTTGCGTTAACACTGTTATTTTGGAGAATAAATATTTACATAAAAATGTTCATCTTTTTAGGTATTTTCATAGTATCGCATGACAGTCATGTAGGTGGAATTAATGAAATTTTCCGTCTTTTAAGTGAGGTACAATTTCTGCAGTTTATTTTAATTTGTATACAAGTGTACATATCGTAAGTAACACTTGTGTTTTACACAGAAGCATCAAAGAAACTGGTATAGGCATGCATATTCATATACAGAGATATGTAAACAACGACTGACAGAGGTGCAACCCTTCCGCAAATTGCTGAAGATTTCAATGCTGGGGCATCAACAGGTGTTAGCGAGGGAGCCATTCAACGAAATATCACTGATATGGGCTTTCGGAGCCGAAGGCCCATTCGCGTACCCTTGATGACTGCATGACACAAAGCTTTACGCCTCGCATGGGCCCGTCAACATCGACATAGGACTGTTGATGACTGGAAACAAGTTGCTTGGTCGGACGAGTCTCGTTTCAAATTGTATCGAGCGGATGGACGTGTACGGGTATGTACACCACCCCATGAATCAATGGAACCTACATGTAAGCAGGGGAATGTTCAAGCTGGTGGAGGCCCTGTAATGGTGGGGGCATGTGCAGTTGGAGTGATATGGGACCCCTGATACGTCTAGATACGACTCTGACAGGTGACACGTATGTAAGCATCATGTCTGATAACGTGCGTGCATTGATGTCCACTGTGCATTCCGATGGACTTGGGCAATTCCAGCAGGACAATGCGACAACCCATACGTCGGGAATTGCTACAGAGTGACTTTAGGAGCACTCTTGTGAGTTTAAACACCTCTGCTAGCCACCAGCTCCCCAGACATGAACATTATTGAACATATCTGGGATGCCTTGCAACGTGCTGTTCAGAAGAGATCTCCACCCCCTCGTACTCTAACGGATTTATGGACTGCTCTGCAGGATTCATGGTGTCAGTTCCCTCCAGACTTAAGGCATTAGGCGAGTCCATACCACGTCGTGCTGCGGCCCTTTACGATATTAGCCAGGTGTAGCAGTTTCTTTGCCTCTTCGGTGTTTATTGTGTAAAACTACAATCGCTGTCGGGCGATGATCTGTGGTAATCAATAACGCTGTACCATGTCAGGGTTAAATGTAGTATGCAGCACACACAATTCCGGATTGTATGTCTTCTTCACAACATAATTTGAAGACTCACAACATTAGACTCATTGTCTCCACCTTGTCACAGAATCGTTAATTTCGTTGGAGAACGTGGCAGCAACGTGTAGTCGACAGCAGCTGCGAAACGAGAACTACGTTCTTTAGATGCAGTTGAATTCAAATTTTTGAGAGCCCGTATTTCTGGGAACCGCTATGGTCTGCTAAATGAGTGATGGTTTCGTTGATAAAATTACGTCTGGAAGCCCTCCACCCGTATCCTAATAACCAGTAAAATTCGGTATTTCATGAAATATTGTTTGATGTGAGATCCCGTCGTATTCGGAACTATGAAAACCTTTGAAACTGAGCATCCCACGCATCTTAGCTTGTAGAAGACGTGCCTAGGGCCCTAACCGCAATATTTTATTTAGTTATTCCATCTGTGTCCTGTACACTTTCTGACTTAGTCACTGTTACCTAGCTTATGGCTTTAGTTTTCTTGCGTAGTGAATATAGGGTATTGTTTAATTATAGTTATTATGAATTCAACAATTCCTAAGAAAATACAAAATTATTTTAATCTTACTAGAAATATTACATAATAGGTGGTTTGTGACAGGCTTGTGTTTCAGTACTGCGCTTGATTACGAATTATGAATTTTCTTTTAACTGCAGCTGCTGTACGTTGTTTGATTGACAGTAAAACTCTGGCAGCAAAAGAAAATTTATTTTACTTGAAGTTGGGAGATTGTATGAGTACTTCATTCTGTTCAGTTTGTTGTTATCCTTCACCGTACAACCGTCCGTCGTGCGGTTTCTTTAAAATTAGCGGTGTACTTTTGAATGATTTCCGACTACTGATTTCAACAATTTTAATCTGTGGGTTGGGCAATATTTTTATTGATGAAAATAAACAAATGCACTGACATAAACGATTTTGACAAAGTGTAGAATGTTCTGGCCTGGAGCCCGGAAACCTTTTTTTGAGTCATCAGTCTTCTGATTGGTTTGATGCGGCCCGCCACCAATTCCTCTCCTGCGTCAACCTCTTCATCCCAGAGTAACACTTGCAACCTACCTCCTCAATTATTTGCTGGATATACTCCAATCTCGGTCTTCCTCTGCCATTTTTGCCTTCTACAGCTCCCTCCAGTATCATAGAAGTCATTTTCTGATACCTTAACAGATGTCCCTATCATCCTGTTCCTTGCCAGTGTTTTCCACACATTCTTTTCCTCTCCGGTTCTGCGCAGAACCTCCTCATTCCTCACCTTATCAGTTCACCTAATTTTCAACATTCTTCTCTAGCACCACACCTCAAATGCTTCGATTCTCTTCTGTTCCGGTTTTCCCACAGTCCATGTTTCACTATCATACAAAGCTGTGCTCCAAATGTACATCCTCAGAAATTTCTTCCTCAAATCAAGGCCTATGTTTGTTAGTAGTAGACTTCTCTTGGCCACGTATGCTCTTCTTGCCACTACTAGTCTGCTTTGGATGTCCTCCTTGCAGCGTCCGTCATTGGTTATTTTGCAGCCTAGGTGCCAGAATTCCTTAACTTCGTCTACCTCGTGACCATCGATCCTGATTTTACCTTTCTTGTTGTTCTCATTTCTGCTACTTCTCATTGCTTTCAGCTTTCTTCGATTTACTCTCAATCCATATTCTGTAGTGATTAGATTTTTCATTCCATTCAGCAGATCATGTAATTCTTCTTCACTTTCACTCAGGATAGCAATGTCGTCAGCGAATCGTATCACTGACATTTTTTCACCTTGTATTTTAATTCTACTCCGTAACCTTTCTTTTATTTCCATCATTGTTTCTTCGACGTACAGATAGAACAGTACGGGCGAAAGACTACAGCCCTGTCTTCCACCCTTTTTAATCCGAGCCCTTAGTTCTTTGTAGTCCACTCTTATTACTCCATCTTGGCACTTGTACACATGGTATATTACCCGTCTCTCCCTGTAGCCTACCCCTATTTTTCTCAGAATTTCGAACGTCTTCCACCATTTTACATTGTCGAACGCTTTTTCCAAATCTTGCTTCCATTATCAACTACAATGTTAGAGTTGTGTTCTCTGGTGTCTTTTCCGTTCCTAAAGCTAAACTGATCATCATCTACCACACCTTCAATTTTCTTTTCCATTCTTCTATATATTATTCTTGTAGGCGACTTGGTTGCATGAGCTGTTAAGCTGATTGTGCGATAATTCTTGCACTTGTCGGCTCTTGCAATCTTCGGAATTGTGTTGATATTTTTCCGAAAGGCAGATGGTATGTCACCAGATTCACATATTCTACACACCAACGTGAATAGTCCTTCGATGCCACTTCCCCCGAACATTTTAGAAATTCTGTTGGAATGTTATGTATTGCTTCTGCTTCATTTGATATTAAGTCCCCCTCTGAAATTCTGATTCTAATACTGAATCCCCTATCTCTTCCATATCGACTCCTGTTTCTTCTATCACTTGAGACAAATCTTCCCCCTCATAGAGGCCTTCAATTTACTCTTTCCACCTATCCACTCTCCCCTCTGCATTTAAGAATGGAATTTTCGTTGCACTGTTAACGTTACCACTCTTCACCGAATGTTGTTTTGACTTTACTATGTACTGAGTCAGTACTTCCAACAATAATTTCTTTTTCGGTTTCTTCACATTTTTTCATGCAGCCATTTCGTCTTAGCTTCCATGAACTTCCTATTTATTTCATTCCTTAGCGACTGGTTTTTCTGTGGTCCTGAATTTCCCTAAACATTTTTGTACTTTCTTCTTTCATCGGTCAACTGAAGTATTTCTTCTGTTGCCTATGTTTTTGTTTCCAACTTCTTGGACTGCCATTCTTAGTGGTTTCCGTCCATTCCTCTTAGACAGTACTACCTACTGGGCTCTTCTTTACTGCTGTTTGTACAGCCTTTGAGAACTTCAAGCATATCTCGTCATTGCTTAGTACTTCCCTATTCCACTTCTTTACATATTTATTCTGCCTGACTAATCTCTTAAACTTCAGTCTACTCTTCATCACTGCTACATTGTGAAGTGAGTCTGTATCTGCTCCTGGGTCCATCTTAAAATCCAGTATCTGATTTCGTAATTTCTGTCTGACCGTGATGGAATCTAACTGAAATCTTTCCGTATCACCCGACCTTTTCCAAGTATACCTCTTTCTCTTGTGAGTCTTAAGCAGAGTAATACCAGCTAAAATTTATTGCAGAACTCAGTTAGTCTTTCTTCTCTCTCCTTCCTTGTCCGAAGCTCATATTCTCCTGTAATCTTCTCTTCTGCTCCGTGCCCTACAACTGCATTTCAGTCACCCAAGAGTATTAAATGTTCACCTCCCTTTGCTTACAGTATTAACCTTTCAATATCCTCATATATTTTCTCTATCTCTTCATCTACAGCCTGAAACGTCGACATGTATACCTGAACTGTCGTTGTCGGTTTGCTGTCGATTCTGATAAGAACAACCCTACACTGAACTGTTAGCACTAAAACACTCTCTGCCCTACCTTCCTATTCATAACGAATCCTACTCCCGTTATGCCATTTTCTGCTGCTGTTGATATTACCCTATACTCATCTGACCAGAAATCCTTGTGGTCTTTCCATTTCACTTCACTGACACCTCCTATATCTCGTAGACTGAGCCTCTGAATTTCCCTTTTCAGATTTTCTAGCTTCACTGCAACGTTAAAGCTTCTGAATTCCACGCCGCGACTCGTAGCACGTTACCTTTTTGTCTGCTGTTCAGTCTTTTCCTCATGGTCACTTCCCCTTGGCAGTCCTCTCCCGGAGATCCGAATGGGGGACTGTTTCGTAATCTTCTGCCAATGGAGAGATGGTTATAATACTTTTTCAGTTACAGGCTACGTGTCCTGTGGGTACAACTTATGTGTATTTTCTGTATGTACGTCTTTAATGCATTGGTTTCTGTTGCCTTCTGCATCCTCATCCTGTTGATCACTTATGATTCTTCCACCTTTATGGCAGTTTCCCACACCAAGGATAAGAGAGTGCCCCGAACCTCTGTCGGCTCCTCCCACTTTTGACAAGGCCGTGGCACAATAAGGGTGACTTCTTATGCCGGAAGTCTTCGGCCGCCAATGTTGATTATTAATCAAAATTTAAGCGGTGGCGGGTTTCGAGCCTGGGATAGAAGACTTTTTGATTAAGACTCAACGTTGCTACTACTTTTTTTTAAAATTCTTGTTTTGTTCGTTATTGGTCGCTGTATTAGCTCGGGCGATGTGTGGCGGAGGACCAAATTCGCGCCAAAGTCATATCTCCCCCCCCTTTCCTCCTCTGTTCCATTCTCGGATCGCGTGATTTGGTGGTAGTAATATATGCTCCACATCTTCGGCGAACATCGGATTTCGTAATTTAGTGAGTAGCCCCTTCCGTTTAGCGCGTTGTCCGTCTGCAAGTGTATCCCACTTCAAAATTTTCTATGAGATTTGTAACGCTCTGTGGATGGCCAACTGTACCAGTCACGAATCTTGCCGCTCTTCTTTGGATCTTATCATTCTCTTGAATCAGACCCAATTAGTGAGGGTGTCATACACACAAACAGTACTCTAAGACTGTCGAACTAACGTATTGTAAGCAATTTCCTTTGATGAAGGACTGCATCGCTTCAGGATTCTACCAATAAACCGTAATCTAGAGTTCACCTTGCCCGTCACTTGTGTAATCTTATCGTTCCATTTGAGGTCATTCCGAATTGTCGCACCCAGATACTTGACGGATGTTACAGCTTCCAAAGACTGGGCATTTATTTTGTACTCGTACATTAATAGGGCTTTTCGCCTTGGTATACGCAGTAGGTTACACTTACTAATATTGAAAGATAACTGCCAGTCATTACACCACGCATTTATTTTATGCAAATCCTCATTGATTTGTTCATGCCAGCCGCTGTGGCCGAGGGGTTCTAGGCGCTTCAGTCTGGAACCGCGTGACCGCTACTGTCGCAGGTTCGAATCCTACCTCTGGCATGGACTGTGTGATGTCCTTAGGTTAGTTAGGTTTAAGTAGTTCTAAGTCCTAGGAAACTGATGACCTCAGATGTTAAGTCCCATTGTGCTCAGAGCCACTTGAACCATTTGTTCACAACTTTCGTGTGATACTACTTTCTTGTAGACTACAGCATCATCGGAAAACAGTCTAATGCCGCTGTCAATACCATCAACCAGATCGTTTATGTAAATCGTAGAAAGCAGCGGACCTATTACGCTGCCCTAGGGCACACCTGAAGTTACGCTTGTTTCTGTTGAAGTCACCCCATTCAGGACGACATACTGCTCTCTGTCTGTCAGAAAACTTTCTATGCAACCGCATATGTCATCGAATAGACCGTAAGCGCGCACTTTTGGTGCAAGCGACAGTGCGGAACAGAGTCAAACGCCTTTCGAAAGTCGAGAAATATGGGATCAACCTGGGAGGCGGTATCTAGAGCCTGTTGTATATTAAATGCACAAAGAGGGCCAGCTGTCTCTGTTTCCTAAAACCGTGCTGGTTTCTGCAGATGAGCTCCTCAGAGTCTAGAAAGGTCATTATGTCTGAACACAAAATATGTTTCATGATTCTACAACAAATCGATGTCAGTGAAATTGGCCAGTAATCATGTGCATCCGATATTCTGCCCTTTTTATAGATTGCTATGACCTGGGCCTTCTTCCAGTCCCGTGGAACTTTCCGCTGTTCCAATGATCTCTGATAGATAACGGATAAGAATGGTGCTATATTTGTAGCATAGTCAACATAAAATCTCACGGGGATACCGTCTGAGCCAGATGCCTTCCTGACGTCTAAGGATCTTAACTGTTTTACGATCCTAGATACACTAAACACTATGTTAGCCATCCTTGCATTTTTTTTCGATAATTGAAAGGGGGAATGGTGCTGCAGTCCTCTACTGTAAACAAGTTTACTTTTTTTTTTATTACAGAGGGCCGCTATCCCTCTGACCCAACATGCTGAGATACCGTGCCGCTGACTTCTACACCACAGGGCACTAGAATCTCGGAAACGGCGAAGCTGGTCGGCTGTCTGCGTGAGCATCTATGGAAGTTGGTGGAACGACGACGAAACCACGGATAGGCGACACGGCGTCTGATGACCGCGCCTCACGACAGAACGTGGAGGCAGCGGCTTTCCTGCTCAGTAGAGCAGTGTAGGCGGCGATCTGTGGCAGATCTGGCGATAGAGTACAGTGGTGGTGCAGGTGCAAGTGTTTTGGGGAACACAGTTCAGCGCATATTCTTGAACAAGGGACTCTACAGCAGACCGCGGCCCTACGAGTTCCCATTTTGATCCAGCGGTTTCAGCAGTTACGATTGAAGTTGGTACATGGAAATGTGTTGCCTGGTCGGATGAATCTCGTTTCTTGTCTTGTTACACGATGACGATGACCGTTTCGGGATACTTTATCATCTAGGCGAACAGCTGCTCGAAAAATGACACGCCGAGGTCATTAGTCGCTAGGGGGATTGACCTGGGATTCCATGGTACCTAGAATTGTAGGTATCATGACACTTGTGCACTACACGAACAGCAATGCATACCATCTACTCCTTCGTCCTCGATATCTTCCGTCATGGCGACGGTATCTTCCAGGAGGACAACTGTCCGTGTCACAAGGGCAGAGTCGTGCTACAGTGATTTGACGAGCGTGATAATGAACTAACGATGATGTCTCTGACACCAAATTCGCCTGATCTGAACCCGATGGAACACATATGGGATGCTATCGGGTATCAGCTCCGCACCCACAAACCGCGGACCCGTAATTTACGGGAATTGCGTGGCGTGTGCGTAGACATATGGCACCACAAACTTCCAGAAAACTACCAAGGATATGTCGAATCCATGCCACGCAGAATCACTCTTTTATTGCGTTCCAAATGCAGACCAAAACCCTATTGAGCGTGTGGTGCACATGACCGCTGCAGTGGACTAGCAGTTGACAGTTCTAATAAGATTCCAAATGCACGCTGGGTACAACACTACCAGGGTGTTCCAGTGGAGTGGACTCTGAGCATTTGCAACCTCTGAACTGACTGAAAACGCCAATGAAGCGGCATTAACTGTTCCCCGCTGCAGTCGGTATGTGCACCACAGGGTTCAGCAGGTGGTCATAATATTGCCTCATCAGCATAACTGCAACAATGGAACGGAACCGCAGCCGTGGGTACGTCATCCAAGAAGCCAGGGTCGTGCCGAGGCGGGCGGGCATAAGACTGCACTCCTCCTTAGCGTCTAAGATGCTTCCTCGGAAAAGGTGAAAACGGCGTACGTCAGTTCAGCCACAACTTCCTCCGCTGCGACCAAAGAACCGGCAGGATATGCCTATGGACCAGAGGGTGATGGTGCGCGTTGTGGAATGTGACGTCTGGAAACAGTTGTTAGCAGCGACTATAATTACCTGATTATTATAATATATATTATTATAAATTGTGTAAAGACAGATACCGCCTATGGGAAAATTAAAGCGACTTTGGAGAAAAAAGAACCACCCGCACTACTATTAAGAGCTCAGATTGCAAAGGGGGGAACCTTAAAGGTCCAAGGACTATATAGAAGGACTATTCAAGGAAAATGTTTCTGAAGGTAATATTGTAGAAAGAGAAGAGGATGTGGATGTAGATGAGTTAGGAGATATGATACTGCGAGAAGAATTTGACAGAGCAATGAAAGACCTAAGTCGAAACAAGGCCTCTGGAGTAGACGACATACTCAGAACTGATATCCTTGAGAGAGCCAGCAATAACAAAACTATTCGACCTGATACGCAAGATGTGTGAGACAGGCGAAACACTCTGACTCCAAGAAGAATGCAATAATTTCCACTTCAAAGAAAGCTGGTGACGACAGGTGTGAATATTACGGAACTCTCAGTTTAGGTCATGGTTACAAAATACTGACACGAATTATATAAATAACTGGAGACACTGGTACAAGCCCACCTCGGTAAAGATCAGATTGGATTCCGGAGAAATGTTGAAACACATGAGGCAGTACTGACCTTACGAAATACCTTTCAGGTTGAACATAGGTTAAGGAAAGGCTAATTTACGTTTACAGCTTTTGTAGATTTGGACAAAGCTTTTGACAGTGCCGTCTTGAATAAACTCTTTGATATTCTCTAGGCAGCAGGAATAGTAATATACAGTGAGAGAAAGGTTAATTGCAACATGTTCAGAAACCAGATGGCAATGAAGGGCAAGCACTGTTTCAGAAGGGTGCGAGACAGGATTTTAGCGTTGTTTCGCGATGTCATTCAATCTGTACATTCAACAAACACTAAAGTAAACCACAGAAAAATTTGAAGAAGGCATTAAAGTTCAGGGAGAACAAATGAAAACTTTGAGATTTGCCGCTTGCATTGTAATTCTCTCAAACACAGCAAAGGACTTGAATGGAATTGACAGTGGCTTGAAGGACTTGACAGTGCCTTGAAAACAAGATCTAAAATAAACATCAACAAAAGGGAATTAAGTGTAATGGGATGTAGTCGAATTAAATTAGGCTCTACGCGGGGAATTAGATTAGGAAACGACTTAGTAAAAGCAGTAGTTGAGGTTTGCTACTTGCGCAGTAAAATAACTGATGACATCCGAAGTAGAGAGGATATAAAATGTAGACTGACCATGTTAAAAAAGCGTTTCTAAAGTACAGAAATTTGTTAAGTGTTGGGTCTTTTCTGAAGGTATTTGTCAGGAGGGTAGCCTTGTATGGAAGTGAAACGTGGACGATAAACAGTACAGACAAGAAGAGAATAGAAGCGTTTGACATATGATGTTACAGAAGAACGGTGAAGATTAGATGAGTTGATTGTGTAACTACTAGCAATAAGGAGGTGCTGAAAAGAATCGGAGAGAAAAGAAATTAGTGGCATAACTAGACTAACAGGAGGGACCGGTTGATAGGACACGTTCTAAGACATCCAGGGATCATCAGATTAGTACTGGAGGGAATATGGCGGGGTTGAGGATGGGGGGGAGGGGGGGGGGGGTCGGCAATTGTAATGGGACACCGTGAGATGCATGCAGTAAGCGTGCTCAAAAGGATGAAGGCTGTCGTAGTTATTCGCAGATGAAGAGACTTGTACAGGATAGAGTAGCGTGGAGAGCTACATCAGACGTCTTCAGATTGAAGATGACAATAACAGTCTACCCCATTCAGAAGTAGCGTGAGAGGTTATGGAAAACTGGGAAACTTTTTTTAGTCAAAAGATGTATTTATTTGTAATAGTGGATACAGTCTTAATTATCTGCAGAATTGGGTGTGGTGTTGGCAGTTAGGATTATGTTACCTGTAGTAGTACACGTATACTGAAGAGTCGAAGAAACTGGTACACCTTCCTAATGTCGTATAGGGCTCTCGATAAATCCATAAGAGTATGAGGCGGCGGAAATCTCTTCTGAACAGCACGTTGCAAGGAATCCCAGATATGCTCAATAATGTTCACGTCCGGTGAGACTTGGTGGCCAGCGGAAGTGTTTAAACTCAGAAGAGTGTTCCTGGAGCCACTCTGTAGCAATTTTGGACATGTGGACGTGTGGGGCGTCGCATTGTCCTGCTGGAATTGCCCAAGTCCTTGGGAGTGCACAATGGACATGAATAGATGCAGGGATCAGACAGGATGCTTACGTACGTGTCACCTGCCACAGTCGTATCAGGGGTGTCATATCACTCCCACACCGTTACAGAGCCTCCGCCAGCTTGAACAGTCCCCTGCTAACATGCGGGGTCCACGGATTCATGAGATTGTTTCCATAACCGTACACGTCTATCCGCTCGCTACAATTTGACACGAGACTGGGCCGACCAGGCAACATGTTTCCAGTCATCAACAGTCCAAAGTCGGTGTTGACGGGCACAGGCGAGGCGTAAAGCTTTGCGTCGTGCTGTCATCAAGGGTACACGAGTGGGCCTTCGGCGCCGGAAGCTCATTTCGACGATGTTTCGTTGAACGGTTCGCTCGCTCACACCTGTTGATGGCCCAGCATTGAAATCTGCAGCAATTTGCGGAAGGGTTACTCTTCTGTAGCGTTGAACGATTCTCTTTAGTCGTTGTTGGTCCCGTTCTTTCAGGATCTTTATCTGGACGCAGCGATGTCGGAGATATGATGTTTTATCGGATTCCTGATATACACGGTACACTCGTGAAATGGTCGTACGGGAAAATACCCACTTCATTGCTACCTCGGAGATGCTGTGTCCGTCGCTCGAGAATCGACTGTAACATCACGTTGAAACTCACTCAAATCTTGATAACTTTCCGTTGTAGCAGCAGTAACTGATCTAACAACTGCGCAAGACACTTGTTGTCCTACATAGGTGTTGCCGACCCTAGCACCGTAGTCTGCCTGTTCGCTTAGCTCTGTATTTGAATGCGCATGCCTATATCAGTCTCTTTGGCGTTTCAGTGTAGTTCCCTGAAGCTCACTCGACAGATGTTCGGACATAAGATCATTACAAAGATCTAAGTCGCCTCTCCAAAGAGCACAATAGCTTTGGAGGCTGTAGGAGATGTAGACCTCCTTGCAGGCGGTCATGTTACTCTCCATCGCTAACGTAAGTGGAAGGGGAGAAGCGGTGTTTATGTGCCATTCGGTTGTATCGTGACTTGTCAGAACGACAGAAAGGAACTATTGTGTTAGGAGATGCCCATGACCACACCGCAAAGGAAGTTCTCCGGTACTGTACGGGTATCAGAACTGGCTGTCCAATCCGTCTTCACTCGCAACCAGGTAACAAGGAAAAAAAAAACGGAGGTAGTAAAAAACTAGTGACCGACAATGAGGGAAGATAAGTCTCACACCTTGTCAATTATAATCGATTCTTGAGTTTCTCCCGGCGTATTTGATAATCAAAATATCCACGGGTGTACTGCCGGTCTATAGTGTCCAACGGGCACAATATTTCGGCGATCAAACATGTCGCCATCATCAGGTGAACTGACGGACTGAGCTCCTGTGAACGTGCAGGCACGGAGATCCGTACGCTATGGCTGCTCAGGGGGAACTGGGTTCGGTCGCTGCGGCATCCGATTTAAATACCCTCCGCACGCGGCGCGCTCCCTCCGCCGTCCGCGCCCCGCGCCACAGTAGCGCGGTGGAACAGCTTGCGACGGCTTCTGAGATGACGTCGGTGTGTTGGCTCTGTCCTCCGTGGTCGTCACAACTATGCGTTTGCTCGATTTACTCTTGATTAACCCAATCGCTGGTTCCCAAGCCTTGCTAAGATTATAGCCACAGTCACGGTTTATGAGGTCGTCAGTGGTGCGAATTTCGATGGCCTCTTTAACAACGCTGTCCCAGTATCTCGACGTCTGTACCAGAATCCTCGTGCGGTCATACTCCATAGCGTGATTTTCCGACACACAATGTTCAGCGACCGCCGACTTGCTCGGATACATCAGTCGAGTGTGCCTCAGGTGTTCACGGCATCGATCCTCGACGGTACGCATCGTCTGACCAATATACGACTTGCCACATTGACACGGGATCTGGTACACGCCGGCCTTCCTCAAACCGAGGTCATCTTTGGCGCTCCCCACCAGTGCACGAGTTTTATTCGGAGGACAAAACACAGTTCCGATCCGGTGTTTCTTCAGAATGCGGGCGATTTTCCCCGAGAGTGCGCCTGTGTATGGAATAAATGCAGTGCCTACCTCCTCCCTCGTGACTTCATCCATCTCAACAGGTTGTGCTGCAGTGGTTGGGCGGAGAGCACGTTGGATCTGCCACTCCGAGTACCCATTTTTTCGAAACACAGTTCTCAGATGTTCCAATTCCTGGGGTAGACTCTCTGTGTCAGAGATAGTGCGCGCCCTGTGTACTAGAGTTTTAAATACCCCATTCCTCTGTGAAGGGTGGTGGCAGCTGCCTGCGTGCAAATACAGATCAGTGTGTGTTGTCTTTCGATACACCCCATGACCTAGGGTGCCGTCAGCCCTTCTCCTGACCAAGACGTCAAGGAAAGGTAATTTACCCTCCGTTTCAGTCTCCATAGTGAATTTGATGTTGGGGTGTATGGAGTTTAGATGTGTAAGGAAGTCAAGGAGTTTATCCGTACAATGTGGCCAGATGACGAACGTGTGGTCCACGTAACGGAAAAAGCAAGTACGTTTCCATTCGGATGACGGCAGGGCTTCCTCCTCGAAGTTCTCCATGTACAAATTCGCTACCACCGGTGAGAGTGGGCTACCCATGGCGACTCCCTCCGTTTGTTCGTAGTAATCTCCATTAAAAAGAAAATACATGGAAGTCAAGACATGCCTAGAAAGTTCAGTGGTATTCTCGTCAAACCTCTGACCAATCAACTCTAGCGACTCTCGCAGGGGTACCCTCGTAAACAAGGAAACGACGTCAAAAGTCACCATTATATCTGACTCATCCAACCTGAAGCTATCAAGGCGTTTAACAAAATCCACGGAATTACGGATGTGATGAGGGCATTTACCCACATAAGGTAAATGCCCGTTGGACACTATAGACCGGCAGTACACCCGTGGATATTTTGATAATTATAATCGATTTCAAACTCGACGAAAGTTGTTGCTGTCACGTAACGCAGGTCCTTCACAAGCACTTCCCGAAGGAACGTCGCAAAGAGAAGTGCATGAAATGGACATGTGGAGTCGGATATTTCACACAGGTACATTTCTCGCATCGGCTCATACTTCATGTCCTCAGTGCTCAAACAGAACAGAAGCGTGGTCCAATAAGTTGTGAATCTGTGTCTTTTAGAATGAATGAAGTCCGAGTATACTGACGGCTCAACACGCAATGTTTGGAGGATGTTGTTAAGTCCAGAGGCCGTTCTTTGTCATTTTCTGGCTATTTTCCGTACCATAACTTGAATCCACGCATTCAGATTATCGTGAAGATGGACCAGGATGGTTTTTTCAATCACATTTTATTCTACATCTTCATGTTGAGTATGTTGTGAACAATCCGTCTCTGCAGGTGACAAGGGCCGTATTTAGTGTGTTGCAAGGATATTTTCCTGGTTTGGCGGACACTTAGGCACCCAATCGTACCTCGACTAACTGAATCACCAGATCTTAAGACAGAAAGCTCCTGGAACTGTTTTGAACAACGAGTGAAACTTACCAGTCGCTATTCTCCCAGTTTGCTAGTTCTTCAGGAACTAATTCTCAATGAGTGGCTTGAGCTGGACATGACATATGCGAAAATACTCTTCGATTACCATCCTCGTCAAGCTGAGTATGCTATCAAGACTATAGACGGTGTTAGTATTTTCGTGATGCTCGTGGGATTCTCCTGGGTGCTTAGTTGGTAACTTATATTGATGAACCGAAACATTTTACCGCTTGTTTAAGAGTCTGTAGGTCAACCTATGGAACACAAAACAGCAGTGAAACTGCGTGCATGGATACCTTGGTAGATTTATGGAGGTATGTGGGATCAGATGTCTATGCGCAAATAACGCAATTCACGTTAATTACGGTCCGTTGGTTATAGGCGCGGAGCTGATGTCCGATGGCGTGTGGTATGTATTCCATGAGGTTCAGATCACGTGAATTAGTGGCCAAGACAACAGCATGAGTTTAACAATACTCCTAAAAAAACATGTCTTATGACTGGGGCCTGAGCCGTGGTTGGCTCGCGTTAATGCCGTTTTTCCTTTGGGGTATTCTGTCACCATCGAATGGCGTCTTGTTCCTCCCTCAGTTACTATCCGAACGAGTTCCTCACTTGCCTCCATCAGTGGCAGCAGCAGCGTTTATCGATACTAGTACTGCTGTAACTTATTTGGTGTGGCAGTTACATTTCCGTGTCATGGGGTGTGTGTGGTAGTTGGTCGGTTGCGGCGGAGCAGCGAGGAATTCTCTGCGGCTTGTGATCAACCCGGAGCCGCTGGCGGCGTGCACGCGCGGTCGGAGTTGTGTGGCTCTAACTGCGAGAACTGCTAAGTTCGTCGCCCATCACATCTGCATAATGGAGTTTAGTAATCAGTGAATCTGACATGAAAGCCCAACCGTTGTGACATCTCTTCGTTGACTCCTGGTTGTTGCATTCTGGGCTGTCCCTGCAAGAAGCAACGTGATGGTGTGTTGGAGTCGGTAAAATTTTGCAGTCGTCTCCCTGTATGGTGTTTAACCTTTGAAATGATTATAATCTATTAGTGAAGTGCACCAGTGCCTTGTGGCCATTAACGCTCCAATTACCTGCTCTGGTCGTTAGTGTAGTTTTGTGGCAGTGTGTTTTCCTCGCCGTGTTGATGCTGTCCGGCATGGCATGTAGTTCGACAACTTGGTGTTGTTTTCCTTTTCTCTTTGAGTGTTTATTGTACCTTGATTGTGTTCGTACGCCAATTATTAAGACATAATCCTGCTGCGATCCTCGTCTTCGCTGGTACTTACGGTTATCGTGCTGTTGGTCAGGTGGAAGGTTATTGACTAGGCAGCTGGTTGGTTCGTCAGCCGTCCGTAGGTCGTGCTGCAACCCGATTGTTTAGTGTTACGCTTGGCTGTCTCACCTAAACTGTGGTTAGAATTTCCTCCCCAGGCCGACCCTTGGAACACTTCTGAGCACCACTGTTTGTTGCTTGTGATTGTCATTTTATTTGGTCACATGTACTGTGCCAGGCCTTCATCCGTGAATTAATATTGTCTGTTTTATGTTTAGTATATGGCCTTCGCCGAACTTCACAACCACCTTAAGATTAGGCCTTCAGCCGTGTTTCGTTTAAAATTCTTGTTGCCATGCATTTAGGCCTTCAGCCGCGTTTGTTTCAGAACCTGTGGCTTTAATATGTAAATCCTTGTCTGTGAGGTTTCACTTTAATAACCTTGAACTCTTGAAACGGCCTTCAGCCGTGTTCTGTAAATGTGTATCTTAAGACTCTCTTTAATTATTCTTGAGTAATTGCTTTCGTCTTCAGCTGACAAGATACTTAAAGGTTTCTTAAGATGTTCTTCTGTTGTACTGTGTAAAGGCTTATCTTTAAAGTCTCTCTTTTTTATGTAAAAAAAAAAAATTTTAACCGGGATTTCAGCCGAAGAATTAACTTTTAGCCGGAATTTGTAAGGGCTTAGCTTTTAAAGAATTTCCTTAGCTGATCTGAAATAATATTTCGGCTTCTAGCCGAGAAGATATTGTAATTTTACTTAAATAAGGCCTTCAGCCGTTACTCTAAATCCTGGTGTTTTAAAACCAATCACTTAACTCTGGAGAAGTTACTTGGGCCCTCAACCGTAAATTGATCTTTGTTGTTTTAAAGAGAAAACTGTGTATTGGTTTGTTTAATAAAGCTGTATAACTAACAGTAATTGACCCTTTCCACAACCTGATCTGCTCTGTCCTGCGAAACCAGATTTCAAAGCCGTTATCCTGATGGAAGATGTCACCGCAATTGGGTAAGACATCAAAGACGAAGGGGTGCAGATGGTCCACAATAATTCCCACGTAGTCCACAATAGTCATGATGCCTTGGACTACTACCACAGGTATTAAGGAAGTCCAGGTGAATGCCTTCTCAGCAAAATACCGTCCCACCAACATGAGTCCGTGTCACAATACATGTTTCGAGCAACTATAATTCTGGATGATTGCGTATCCAGACACACCAATCGATATGGTGTAACAAGAAACGTGACTTATTCGACAAGGTGACACATTTCCATTTATTCGCAATCAGTCTCGATAGTCCCACTGCTATCGTTATTGACGATGTGATTGTGTCAACAAGGGAACACGTGGGAGTTCTCTCCCGTAGAACACCATACTCAATTATACGCGCTGAATGGTGTACTCTAAAACACTTTTCTCCTCACCAGAAACGTAGACTGTTGTGAGATCCGCCTCAGATCATTGCCTATCGTAATTTAAAAGGAGGGCAAACCTCCATCAGCCACCTTCGCAGTCCTTCAACCAGTTTGCATGGATACTCGCAACTATAGCACGCGAACAGCCGATGAGCTGCTCGTTCCCAGGCTCAGGGCTATAGCAGCCTGCCCTACGTCATAGTTGCTTACGTCAGTGACGTTCTCCATTTTAGGCTCGTATAGTCGTTAGAGTAATTCCCCGTTCGTCTATGTGCCGCTTTAAATAATTTGCTACTGTGTCACGTGCTCACAGCACCACTAGGCGAGCTTCAGTCTTTCAGGTGGAAGTGTCGATATGTTGACAAACTGGTAGATATCGAAATAGAGGACAGAGGGATAGAGAAACAATTAAAATCGCTCAAAAGAGGAAAGGCCGCTGGTCCTGATGGAATACCAGTTCGATTTTACACAGAGTACGCGAAGGAACTTGCCCCCCTTCTTGCAGCGATGTACCGTAGGTCTCTAGAAGAGCGAAGCGTTCCAAAGGATTGGAAAAGGGCACAGGTCATCCCCGTTTTCAAGAAGGGACGTCAAACAGATGTGCAGAACTATAGACCTATATCTCTAACGTCGATCAGTTGTAGAATTTTGGAACACGTATTATGTTCGAGTATAATGTCTTTTCTGGAGACTAGAAATCTACTCTGTAGGAATCAGCATGGGTTTCGAAAAAGACGTTCGTGTGAAACCCAGCTCTCGCTATTCGTCCACGAGACTCAGAGGGCCTTAGACACGGGTTCACAGGTAGATGCCGTGTTTCTTGACTTCCGCAAGGCGTTTGACACAGTTCCCCACAGTCGTTTAATGAACAAAGTAAGAGCATACGGACTATCAGATCAATTGTGTGATTGGATTGAGGAGTTCCTAGATAACAGAACGCAGCATGTCATTCTCAATGGAGAGAAGTCTTCCGAAGTAAGAGTGATTTCAGGTGTGCCGCAGGGGAGTGTCATAGGACCGTTGCTATTCACAATTTACATAAATGACCTGGTGGATGACATCGGAAGTTCACTGAGGCTTTTTGCAGATGATGCTGTGGTGTATCGAGAGCTTGCAACAATGGAAAATTGTACTGAAATGCAGGAGGATCTGCAGCGAATTGACGCATGGTGCACGGAATGGCAATTGAATCTCAATGTAGACAAGTGTAATGTGATGCGAATACATAGAAAGATAGGTCCCTTATCATTTAGCTACAAAATAGCAGGTCAGCAACTGGAAGTAGTTAATTCCATAAATTATCTGGGAGTACTCATTAGGAGTGATTTAAAATGGAATGATCATATAAAGTTGATCGTCGGTAAAGCAGATGCCAGACTGAGATTCATTGGAAGAATCTTAAGGAAATGCAATCCGACAACAAAGGAAGTAGGTTACAGTACGCTTGTTCGCCCAATGCTTGAATACTGCTCAGCAGTGTGGGATCCGCACCAGGTAGGGTTGATAGAAGAGATAGAGAAGATCCAACGGAGAGCAGCGCGCTTCGTTACAAGGTCATTTAGTAATTGCGAAAGCGTTACGGAGATGATAGATAAACTCCAGTGGAAGACTCTGCAGGAGAGACGCTCAGTAGCTCGGTACGGGCTTTTGTTAAAGTTTCGAGAACATACCTTCACCGAAGAGTCAAGCAGTATATTGCTCCCTCCTACGTATATCTCGCGAAGAGACCATGAGGATAAAATCAGAGAGATTAGAGCCCACACAGAAGCATACCGACAATCCTTCTTTCCACGTACAATACGAGACTGGAATAGAAGGGAGTACCGATAGAGGTACTCAGGGTACCCTCCGCCACACACCGTCAGGTGGCTTGCGGAGTATGGATGTAGATGTAGATGTAGATGTATTGGGTCATCAGTGAAAATAAATCAAAAGTAAGTGATGTCCTTGACGGTGATTGTTCATCACAGACAAGTGTGACAGGACCGCTGATACTCTTTGTATACACAAATGATCTGACGGACAGCGTAAGCAGCAATCTGCGCTATTCGTTGATGCTGCTATGTTGTATGGGAAGGTGTCGTGGTTGAATGAGCAAGAGGATACAAGACGACCTAGACAAATTTTTTAGTTGTAGTAATGAATGGCAGCTAACTCTAAATGTAGAAAAATCTATGTTAATGCGAATGAGTTGGCAAACACAATCCCATATTGTTAGTTGTAACATTAGTAGTGTGGTACTCGACATAGTGCCAACGGCCTTGCTACAGTGGTAACACCGATTCCAGTCAGATCACCGAACTTAAGCGCTGTTGGGCTAAACTAGCACTTGGATGGGTGACCATCCGGTCTGTTGGCAAGTGGGGTTCACTCAGCCCTTGTGAGACAAACTGCAGACCTACTTGATTGAGAAGTAGCGCCTCCGGTCTCGGAAACTGACATACGGCTGGGAGAGCGCTGTGCTAGCCACATGTCCCTCCGTATACGCATCCAGTGACGCCTGTGGGCTGAGGATGACACGGCGGCCGGTCGGTGCCGTTGGGCCTTCATGGCCTGTTTGGGAGGAGTTTCGTTTTAGTTCTTTATTTGACACAGTAAGGTCGATTAAACATGAAGGCGTGACGCTGCAAAGCGATTTGAAATGAAATGAGCATGTATGGATTGTTTTGGGGATGACGATCGGTTGACTTCCATTTTTTGAAGCAGTCTGAGGAATGTGAGGTTCATCTGCAACGGAGACCGCGAACAGAACACTAATGCGACCCATTACTGAGTAATGTTCAAGTGTTTGGGATTAAAAGTAGACATCGAAGCAATTCAGAGGCGGGCTGCTAGATTTGTTACTGGTAGGTTGGATTAAAACGCAAGTGTCACCGATATGTTTCAGGAACTCAAATGGGGATTGCAGGAGGGACGGCAATTTTGTTTTCGAGGAATGCTACTGAGAAAATTCAGAGAACTGGCTGACTGCAGAACGATCCCAGTGCCGCCAACGTATATTTCAGATAACTACCACTAACATAATAGCAATGGGGGTCGCATGGAGGCATATTGACGGTCGTTTTTACCTCTTTCTATTTGCAGATGGATCAGAAAAGGAAATGATTAGTGGTTGTGCAGGGTACCCTCTGCCACACACCGTACCGTTGCTTGTGGAATACGTATGTACTTGTAAATGTAGTCCCTAAGGTAGTAGAAGGTGTCCCATATAATCATCGCGCACGTATGTGGTTCCAACATGGTTTGCACAGCAGCTGACTTCGCACGCTTTGACGGTGAACACCTGTGTGAGACGTTCTTTGTTCTGTACCCAGGACATTACACGAGGCCCTATTTGACTTTGTCTTGCGGTGCTAGCTTAGGCCGGTATTACACTATCAAATTTCTTTGTCAAAGATTTGCTCAAAGATGTGATCAAATATTTGTCAAATATATTTGACAAAGATCTTTGACGTGGCACGAAAAGGGGTATTACAGTATCATCATATTTTTCGTCAAAGTTCAAGATGGCTGACAACAACAACTTGTTATTAGCTGCCACAGTTGCATGTACCACAATTGCAATGTGTGCACATGCGGAAGAGAAGAGGGGAAAAAAAAAGGAAACGTACCTGGGTGAAGCTGTGGGTTTTACGACGGCACGATAAAAGTATTCAACAAAACATGTACTTGAGCTTATAGTGGAGGACGTCAAGTCGTACACCAATTACTTAAGAATGGATGAGCATACATTTCTGTATGTGCTCAATGAAGTGTATCCTCATATCACAAAGCACAATACTCACTTAAGAATTGCTCTATCTGCAGAAGACAGGCTCTCTGTAACACTCCGATTCCTTGCTACAGGAGAGAGATAGGTTAGGTTAGGTCTCCAATCTTTTTATTCTGTTTTTGTATTCAGGGTGCCTCACGTTGTAAAGCACCTCATCTGTTTCATACGTCTCTATTCTGTTTGTAGTTGTCGGTACACACCAATTGTATTTACTGGCAATGTTTACAAAAACACTACAGATGACGGAACGCTGCAGCGATGCTACCGCTCCACATGGTAATATGTGACATTGCAGTGAACAGAAGACAAGCGACTTCTTCGATCAAATTTACAGCGAGGCACTAGATTTGATCAAATATTGGACGACATTCCCATTACACCATCAAATGTCTTTGACAAAGATATTTGACAAAGATATTGGACAAAGGAATTTGATAGTGTAATACCGGCCTTACGAAGAGTGGAACAGGAAAGCAAGATATAGACAGTAGCCGCTAGCAGATGTGCCAGTTGATGAGAAGACTGGACCGTGGCGTTTGTGCAAGAGGAACTCCGGAGTCGTGCAGCGGAGTTGGCATGTCCTTAGCTGTGGGGAAGGGGTGGGGGGAAGGGAAGCACGTGTTTGGCAGTGGGTCGCGCGTGGGCGGTATTGCACGCTTCCTGCCGGCCGCTAACCACGGTCTGCTCGCCGCGGAGCTCTGAGTCACAGGCACTGCCTGCTGCAGACTGACCATATCTGGTTTCTGCCAGAAGGTCTACCCCGGGAACATTGTTACAACTGGAATGCCATACATTAAAAAGCCGTTACCGCTACGAGGTGTCCTCATTAAGTTTTAATTACTCCGAATTCGAGCTGCAATCATGAAACATGTCCTTCAGTGCGACCATTTTTCCAACGAGGGATGACTTGCTGGAGATCTGGGTCATAAAAGCCCACGTTTTGGCCGTACGTGAAACGAACAAGTCGTAAATGAAGGCTGGGACGTCGAGAGGAGGTATAGGGGAAAAGGAATCCCCACAGTCAGGCCTTGAAGACCGTGCCTATCACAGTCGACCCACCGTCATCATCAGCATTAATGGAGGTATGGAGGGGTGTGAGATCAGCATAACGCACTCCCGACCATTGTCGGTGTTCCCAACCTAGGAGCCGCTATCTCTGTCAGATAGATCTTCAGTTGGCATCACGAGACCGAGTGCATCCTGGTTCAGTCCTCCCACCAAGGAAAATTCCCTGGCAGCACCGGGAATCGAAGCAGGGTCCTCCACACGAGCTTCTGTCGCGCTGGTCACTCGGCTACGGAAGCGGACGGGAGTTATAAGAGGAAAACAAATCTGAAAGAATACATAGAAAGAATGAAAGTTGACAACAATATTATAGAAAGAGAAGAGGAAGTGGATGAAGACATGGGGAAGATGGTATTGCGAGAAGCTTTTGGTTCAGCACTGATGGACCTAAGTCGAAACAGTGTGCCTGAAGCAGACGAAATTCCCTCGGAATTCCTAAGATTCTTGGGAGATCTAAACATGACAATAATGTTCTACCTGTTATGGGGATTATGTGAGAAAGGCGAAATAAGATGTAGACTTCGTAGTATCGAATAACGTCGGCCAGAGTGGCAGAGCGGTTATGGCGCTACAGTCTGGAACCGCGCGAACGCTACGGTCGCAGGTTCGAATCCTGCCTCGGGCATGGATGTGTGTGATGTCCTTAGGTTAGTTAGGTTTAAGTAATTCTAATTTCTAGGGGACTGATGACCTCAGAAGTTAAGTCTCATAGTGCTCAGAGCCATTTTTTTTTATCGAATAACGCAAGTGGTGACACGTGTGAGTGTTATCGAACCGTCACTTTCACAAGTAACGTTTGAAAAATATTATCACGACTTACCTAAGGAAGGACGGGACAACTGTCAGAAGCCTACTTGTGGGAGATAGTTCAGGTTTCATAAAGCTGTAGGAACAGGTGAAGTAATACTAAAACTAGGACGTATGTTAGAAGATAAGTTCAAGAAATCAAACAAATATCGGATATGTATATTCAGAAAAAACTTTCTGACTGTTGCCTATAACACGCTCTTAGAAATTCTGATGTCATCTGGGAAAAAATACAGGAAGCAAAGCACTATCTGTGACTTGTCCAGTTAACTTCAGTTATACAGAGGGGTCCAAAAAATGTATCCACTGTTTAAAAGTCGATAACTGGCAAACTAATTGACGGGGTTGTCTCATCTTTGGTAGTGTAATAGTTTGTAGTTCCGGCAATCGCCACACAAGCGTTGTATTGCGTTGTTTTGTTTTGGCAGATGACAGTCACCAGGTAGTCAGCGTTTTGTTCTTAGTTGCACCTAGTTACTCGAGTAAACATGACTGGCGCAAGGCTTACATTCGACTAAAGGAAGTCCGTTTTGAAGTGGTATTTTAAGTACGAAAACATTAATGAGGTTCAACGGAAATGGCAAAATGAGTTTCAAACAGAACCACCGACACTTTTAACGATTCGTCGCATTCGAGACAAATTTGAAGCCGAAGGCTGTGTTAAAGATGTACACAAACAACGATCTGGACGACCTGTAACAGTAACAAGTCCAGCTAACTCCCGTCTTGTGTTACAACAATTCACTCGCCCACCACGGAAGTCTGTGAGACAGTGTGCCCGTGAAACTGGAGTGAGTCGCTCAAGTGTTTGGCGAATTTTGGAAGCAAAGTGGAAGTGCTACATCTCACGATTGCTACACGCAATGAACGAGGACGACCCAGATCGTAGAATGGAGTACCGCGAGTGGATTACGAACACGGTGCGCAACGATGAAGAGTTTGCAGAGATGATTGTGTGGTCTGATGAGGCACAGTTCAAACTGAATGGTACAGTAAATCGCCACAACTGCATCTATTGGGCCGCCGAAATTCCGAACGTCCATGTAGACAAAGACGTGAATTTTGGAGTATGTGATGTGTGGGTTGTCTTACCGGGGCTTGATTGGGCACAGTTACCGGTGAGGTGTACCTTCAGAAGCTTCAGACATGTATTTTACCTGCCATCCGAGACTTTTATGGAGACAGAAGAGTTTACTTTCAACAAGATGGTGCCGCAGCCCACTACCAAAATTGTGTTAGGGCGTATCTCGACGAAAATCTACCAGGAAGATGGATAGGCCGTAGAGGTGCTGTGGAGTATCCACCACGTTCCCCGGACCTTACTCCTCTGGACTTTTAGCTGTGGGGAACACTAAAGGACGTCATTTATCGACAAAAGCCACGCACAATGAATGAACTTCGAGAATTCATTCTACATTCATGTGCAAATATCCAACTAAGCACGTTGCAGTTCGGCGGCATCGTTTGTGTGTGGATGTTAATGGTGACCATTTCGAACACCAACAGTGACATCTTTAAGTTGGACTTTAAGCTACACTTTTACCAAAAATGAGAAAACTCCATTAATTAGTTTGCAAGTTATGGACTTTTAAACAGTTGATACTTTTTTTGGACCCCTCTGTAGAAGCCGAAGGACATCAAAGGGCAGCAGTAGTCGAGAAGTGGCTGAGACAGGTTTTTGGGCTATACCCCACGTTACTCAGTCTGTCCGTGCAGCAAACAGTAAAGAAAACCAAAGACACAGTTGAGAATTAAGTTAAAGTTCAACGAAAAGACACAAAAACTTTAAGGCTTACCGATGTACTGTAGTTCTGTCAGAGGCGTCAAAGGACTTGGAAGATCAGCTGAACACAATCGATAGTGACTTTATGAGAGGCTATAAGATGAAAATCAACAATAAAAACAAAAAATGGTTAATGCAGTAGAATCAAATCAAGTGAATCTTAGGGAATTAGATCCTAAGGAGCAGTCAAATGAAAACGAGACAGGTGCATTAAAGTAAGTAAACAGTTTATTATTTCAAAAGAATCTCCATAACTCTTAATGAATTCACAGCACAGTAAGACAAGACGGTCAGTTTTTTCATGGGACGATATTTGCGGTTGCCTGCTGAACCATGATTGTACTCAGGCATGCACCTTCTCGTCCAAAGCAAGTCGACGGCCACGAATGTCTTCCTTTAGGGCTGATTCACGAGGAGATTTGTGAATATATTTTCTTGCCACTGCGTCTGAGAAGCCTTATGGCCGTAGATACCTAGTGCTACCCCTGCGAATACGCGGCAAGTCGCTAGTGTACTGTAAACGTAAGTGTAAGTAAATTTTTTTCTGGAAATACTTGTCCGGAGTGTAGCCTTATATGGTAGACGAGCATGGACCATAAACAGTATACAAAAAATAGAATCTAACGTTGTAAAATGTGATGCCACAGATGAATGCTGAAAATTAAGTAAGTAATGAAGAACTAATTACCGAATCGGCGAGAAAAGAAATTTTGTTGGAAGAAAGGATGCGTTAATATGACATGTCGTGGTGTATGAAGGAATAGTTAATTTAGTGATGGCAGGAAATGTTAACATGTAAACGTTGTAGAGGGAGATCTGTCTGCGTGCACTTCACAGCAGTTTGCAGAGTAATAGATGTAGACAGATGTAGACGTAGAAGAACTGAGTACATTTGAACGACATAGGTGGATGTAGCTTACTGTAGTTATGTAGAGGTGAAGAGACTTGCGGATGATACAGCGGTTGGTCAAAAATGCGGAAACCCCAGAAATACAACACATTACCATGCCCAGTACGTGTAGGAAACTTGTTGGCATTTAAAAGAGATTCCAGTTGTCTCGGAATGGATCAGTACAGCTTCTGTCTGGTTTTCAAGGGTATCTTATATCACTGCAAAATAGTGGCAAGTTCAGCTAATGATGATACTTCATAAATTCTAACTACAAAGTAGAAACCATTTGAATTACAGCTCGTTGTGAAAATGACAGTGTTTTTTCCCGACCTGTGAGTAGATTGCATGAAACAGGCTATGATGATCAAATTGCTTACAAGACTAGAAAGCAAGAATCTACTGCTATTGCGAATGACAAATTGTATTGTATGACAAAAATTTTAGATGCGGATCAGTAGAGGAGGGCTTCCTCTCTGGGGAACACCACCTTGACGAAGCACTGTCCGTGCGCGTGTAGAGGGTTGCATATCCGTGGGAAGCTGAGGGCTATACCGAAGGTAGAGGACCTACTACCGGAAAGGCCTCAGCCGATGGATCAGACTAAGAGTGTCCCACAACATCCCCTCTTCCCTATCCCCTCCTAGTCCTACCCTATTCCCTGACCCAATCCAAGGTGTGATGCGATGCGTGCTGAGGGGTGCGTGGCACATGGGAAGGTGTGTCGCAAACGGAGCCTCAGGGATACCAGGCGACCTCCCTGAGTAATTAGCCTTACACTGCTCGGGGTATTCGTGGTGTGGACCTTCTAGATCCCCAAATCTCGTGGGACCAACATGCACACTGAGGGGCAAATTAAGACCTCAGATACCCAAACATCGGGCACTGAACCGATGGAAGGCACTTCCACAACTGAATCAGGGTCTAGACCTGAGCCAGAAGTGGGAACTGTAACCGAGAAGCTAGACCAGAGTAAGATCAAAGGCTTCTCTGGGCCCCAAAGAAGGAAGGTACTCAGGGAACAGAGCGAAAAAGAAGGAAAAGAATGGCTTCTTAAACGCAAATGGAGGGAAGTAAAGGGACTAGAACCCAAGACCCCCAGGAAAAAACTGTCTCAGGTTGAAGGGGACACGCAGACCCCCACAACGTCAAAGACAGGTAGTAAGTGGATGAGGGAGGAATCAAAGACTCCCTCCTCCCTGGATAAGCGAGTCCAGAAAAAAAAACCGAGGCAAGAAATAGGGAAACAGACCTATAGTACTGTAGTCTCGGTTTTTAGGATGGCAGTTATCCAGGAAGGTTATCCACTGGTGACCATTACCTCTCAGCAGGAGGAACTAGTACAGATGGCCCTCTTTGAAAATATTGGGGGGGGGGGGGGGGGGAGGACGCTCGCCAAAACTTCAGGAGGGTCTATCTAGACCGTGGTGCACTCGTTTATGTCTGTGAGGGTGTGCACACAGTAGAATGGTTCAAGGACAAGGTGCCCATGATATCCCCGTGGGCAGATGCGAAGCTGCTGGTCAAGACAGCAGCAGAGCTTCTTAAGACCGCCAAGATATCATTATGGGTACCCAAGTTCCTTAAGGAAGTCTCTCCTTAGACTCTGTTCTGGAAAATAGGGGCCCAGAACCCAAACATCCCGACAGAAGAATGGAGAGTGATTAACCAGAAGGTTGCTCCGGAAGGACGAACCCTGGTGGTAGAGGTTGGTGAGAAGTCCCTGAAGGCGATGTGGGAGCACGACCTGAAACTGTTTTTAGGGTTTTCGCAGGTCACCGTCAGGGTTCTCAAAGACCTCAAAGATGGCAGTAAGACGGAACCTGGGGGTGCTGCAGATTAATCTGCAGCACAGTAAAAGGGCCTCTGCTGCCCTGAGCCGCTGCCTGGGGAGACAGGAAGTAGATGTTGCCCTGATACAAGAACCCTATTTATACAAAGGGGGTGTATCGGGCCTCGGAGGCACTGAAGAGCTGATCTATGCTAGAAATCTAAGAAACTCCAGAGCATGCATCTATGTTAGAAACGGCATTTCTTTCATGCCAATGATGAATTTCTGCTCTAGGGATTTAGTGACCATCAAAATGCAGCAATGTGAGGAAGATATCACGAGGTAAATTGTCTTGGACTCAGCATACCTTCCTTACAAAGACAGTTCTCCCACTCACTTGGAGGTGAGGAGACTGGTAGAGACTTGCCATCGGCAAGGTGACCAACTGCTGGTGGGGTGCAACGCTAATGCCCACAACCTAGTGTGGGGCAGCAAGGACACCAACAGTAGATGTGAGTACCTTCTTGAATTCCTCTTCGCTAACAACTTAGAGGTCCTGAGTAGGGGCAATGAACCTACATTCAGGAATAGCTGAAGGGAAGAAGTAATTGACATAACATTTGGTCCCATGACGATGGGTAACTATGTCAAATAATGGCATGTGTTGTTGGAGCCATCCTCATTGGATCACATGTACCTTAAATTCAAGGTTTAAATGGGAATCAGGCAGATCATGACCTATAGAAATACCAGGAAAACAGATTGGGAGACATATAGGAGGGACCTTGACTTAGGCTTATCGGAAATTAAAACCATGATAAGGAAGCCAGTAGAATTGGAGGAGGTAGCAGAGGCTGTTATCTCTGCCATAGTGACCTCATATCAAGACAACTGCACAATCACCAGGAAGTGCACAAATAGGAGTTCCTTGGTGGAATAACAAATTGGAAACGGAAAGAAAACAGGTATGGAGACTGTTTAATATTGCGAGACGCAAAGGACAATGGGCTAAATATCGTGAGGCCCTTGTCAGTTACAACCTTGTAATAAGACCAGCAAAGGAGGCATCCTGGAAGGCATTCTGTGAGGAATTGGAAGGGACGGCTGCACGATCCAGACTTCACAAGATTCTCACTACAGTACCAACTAATCCAGGAGGTACATTGAGGAAGGAGGATGGGGAATATACAAAGACAGCACATGAGACGCTGGAATTGCTCCTCAAAACTCACTTTCCTCAATATGCTCTGCCGGATAACACAGACCAGTATGTGACCCCAGAGAGACAACGGTTCTCAGACACTCAAAGAGAGGACTGGGAATCGGCCAAGGAGTGTGTGAATTTCAACAAAATCCAGTGGGTGGTGGGAACATTCCAGCCGTTCAAGTCAGATGGCCCAGATGGAATTTTCCAGCTCTCCTGCAACAGGCAGGAGGAAAGCTTATAAGAATCCTATACAGGCTATTTAGGGTTAGCTTAGCAGTAAGAATCATTCCCAATGTTTGGAGGGCAGTGAAGGTTGTCTTCATTCCAAAGCCAGGGAGAATTGATCATATCAAGGCCAAGGATATGAGACCAATCAGTCTGTCCTCCTTCATTCTCAAAACACTGGAAAAACTGGTTAATGTATACGTTGGGGAGAGGAGGCTATGCAGAGTCCCTCTACACCTGAACCAACATGCATACCAACCAGGTAAATCATGTGAAACAGCTCTCCACCAACTCGTCGGGAAGGTGGAGAAAGCACTTCACTTCCAAGAAATAGCCATCTGCATATTCCTGGATATCGAGGGGGCCATTAGTAACACGACCTTCGATTTCACGATAAGGGCCGCAGAGGGGACCACTATATGTAGGTGTACCAGAGCCATACTTAGTGGAAGGGAGGTAGGGGCTACCATGATGAATGAAAAGATGGTAATTAAGACCACTAGAGGCTGCCCACAAGGAGGAGTTTTGTCTCCTCTATTGTGGAATCTAGTGGTGAACGAACTCATTGAGGAACTAAATTCCATACAATGCTTCTGCTAAGGATACACAGATGACCTTGTCATAGTAATATTTGGCAAATTCACAGTCAGGAATATGGCACAAGGAGGGTTGGACATTGTGCAGAAATGGTGCATTAAACAGGATCTGAGAATTAATCCTAAGAAGACTGTTGCGGTGCCATTTACGAAGAGACATATTCAGCATGCAAGTTAGAATGTAAAGCTCTTCGATGAAACTCTACCTGTGAAGGGGACAGTGAAATATCTAGGGGTAACCTTGGATGAGAAACTAACTTGGACCCCTCATATTAAGAGTGTCTGCTCCAAAGCAAAAAGCACTTTAATGAGTATTAGGAAGGCTTGTGGCAAAAACTGGGCCTCAGCCCCAGGGGTTATGCACTGGATGTACACCACAGTGGTTAGACCTAGGATTTCCTATGGTGCCGTGGTGTGGTGGAAGAAGGTAGAACAGCGGGTTGCTGCTAAAGAGCTCGCTAAGGTGCAGAGATTGGCCTGCTTAGCCATAACGGGCGGAATTAACAGCACACCAACTGCTGGAATGGAAGCCATGCTGGACATGCCTCCACTTCACCTTTGGGTTAAGATGGAGGCAGCAGCTGGGGCATACAGACTTAAAACTGGCCATCCAGAACCACACACTAATAAAGTGAGTGAGGTAAATATAGGTATGGCTGGGGAAATGCCCGCTGACTATATAATAACTCCTAACTGCTTCGACAAGCCTTACAACATAATAATTGGAAGTAGGGAGCAGTGGGAGAAAACAGTTCGACACCGTACAGGAGAGATCGTTTTGTTTACTGATGGGTCGAAAACAGATCAAGACTTGGGGGCAGGGTTGTACAGGGTCCAGCCAAGACTGGAGAGCAGCATCTCTCTAGGGAAACTGGCCTCTGTATTCCAAGCCGAAATTACTGCAATCAGGGCATGTGTGGAGGAGAATATGAGGAGGTGGTACAATGATCGTAGCATCTACATCTATTCAGACAGCCAGGCAGCCCTGAAATCATTGGCAGCTCCTGCAACAAGATCTAAGATTGTTGCAGATTGCCACAGGGCTCTGGTGGAGCTAGGGGGAAGCAATACGGTGTACCTAGTGTGGGTCCCTGGCCACTCAGGGATCTGTGGCAATGAACAAGCCGATAGATTGGCTAGGATGGGGCAACAACTCCATTTATTGGACCGTAACCTGTCTTGACAATCACCAAGGCTATGATCAAATTAGAACTACGGAACTGGCTTAGGAAACAGCACATAGGATATTGGACCAAGGTCCATAAACAAAAACATGGTAAGGTAATGATGCCCAAGCCATGTTTTAAAAGAAGCTCTGTAGTCCTGGGATTGAACAGGAAAGAGATCAAACTCATGACTGGACTTATGACCGGCCATGGGAACTTCAAAAAGCAGCTACACACAATGGGTATAATGGAAGAGGACCCTAAATGTAGGATCTGTGATGAGGGTGAAGAAACTGCATCACACCTAATCTTTGAATGCATGGCATTGGAGAGTAAAAGATACAGAATCTTCGGGACAACTAGACCTGAAGAATTGTGTCTAACAAAAAACTGGTAGAGGGACTCCTTGCACTATTCAAGGGCACTGGTTGGCTTTACAAAATATACAGGGAGCGATACATTACAATAAACCAAGTTTCGGTGCGGGCAGTGGCGGGTTAGACCTAAGCTGTTCTAGCTCTTCTGTTAAAAATCAAATCACATCTGAGGGGGGGGGGGGGATTCTGGAGCAAAAACGTCAATGTAAGCACGCAGATTGTATTTGGTTTCGATGTAACGGAAGACATAGAGATAGATAGATAGTGAGATAGATAGAGAGAGAGAGAGAGAAGGCGATAAAATCTTATAGGAGATTCTATTACGGCACAGGTTCTCACGATTTACCTCTTATTGTCGAACGAAGAATGATTGTTTTTTTCAGACATGTTGGACTTTCAGTTGCAAAAATTGGTCTTTCCACTGCACAACTACTTCATGAGATCTTACTTACTCTGCCTCATGTAAAATATGATTTATTTGCCAGACATGCCAAACATGTTTCGACACCTGTGAGTCATCTCTGTGGGTCTCAATTTATCTCTATAAAATATCATACAAAGCTCATGGTCGTTGCTCTGTTTTAGATTCAAAAACTATAGTACGTGCATTTTGTGGATTCTGTTTAGATTGCTCAGCTGGAATTACCTACTTGTGAAAGTGGTTTATTAGCCATCGGTATTTTTGTGCCTTTTTATCGTTTTGACAGCAAGTCATCTGTAAAGTAGGAATGAAGAAATTTTGTTACTATTCAAGTACATTTTCGACGGTAATGGTTGCGTGTCTCACTATAGTTACATTTTCCGCCCAGCTGTGCATCTCGGTGAATATCTATTTCTATCGCTATTGTGTACATTGTTTCACACACTTTTTATTGGTTTTCTCTCACCATTTTTTCTTCAGGCATATTTTAAAAGGAATTTCAGAAAGTGCTTCTGCCTCCGTACGTATAGAGAGGTGCTGTGTTATTGGCGGCAATCGTTCTGCTTGTATAATTTTGGCTGTTATCTGAGAACTATTCTGGTGTGTCTGCTGTGGGAGAACGCAAGAGGTGTGTGTGTGTGTGTGTGTGTGTGTGTGTGTGTGTGTGTGTGGAGAGAGGGGGGGTGGGGAGGCGAGAGAGAGAGAGAGAGAGAGAGAGAGAGAGAGAGCATGAGCTTGGAAAAAAGGGGTGGGGGGCTGAGAACCAGATCTACGTGATGGTGTCTAATTACTATGTTTTATACGGAGAAGTATCTTTGTATATTTCATAGAGTGCTGCAAACAGTGTTTGGTTATAGAGTGTTGTATTTTAATTCAAGACTTTCTTTCCTCGTATCATTGATTTGTGTACGTGGTAGGTCTCCTCTATTGTGCGTTTCTGAAAGAGATTATTGCTCTCTGTCTGAGGATTTTGAGATCATTTTCAATATTTTTGGTGTTGCGATTTTCTTAAATGGGATGTTCGCCAAAAACAGAGTGTCTACTGGTATTTTTTAAGGCTATGAGTTGTTCAGAATATCTAGTTTTAAAACTTCTGTATATTTGACATATGCAGATAGAATGGCATCAACTGCAAGTTAACTGATAATTCCAGCTTTGGAAAATTTGTCTGTGCAGGTGCTCTTAATGTTTAGATTTTTCTGTACTGTGCTGTCTGTGTGGAATGATACTTATAGTCATTCTTTCTTCAGAATGTTCTCTATCCTGTGAACGGTGCTGTTGCTATGTATTAGTATGTGCCTGCTGTATTCTTTGTAATGTAGCCTGATTACCTATGTTTGTCATTTGTTGATTTTTATATCTCTTTGTGGCTGGTTGGTATTCATGTTCTCCTTTTTTCAAGCCTATTCCCCCTATCTTCGTGGAGTCGTCATGTTAATTACGGGGTATGGCAACATTAGTGGTAGGGAGTGAACGAAAGCCCTCCCTGTAGCTAATATGAGGCGCCATTCATGGTGTTCACTGATCATTTTCTGCTATTTTAGCTTTTAAATGGCATCGACGACTATTTCATCAATCACGAGCCACATTATTTTATTTATATTGTGTTTGCTTAACAATTTCAGAGTCACTCGAAGTTGTAAGGGCAATAGAACGACTAACACAGGTGAGATGCCTAGACGGAGCTGTTTCCTGACCACTTCCAACTACGGCTCCCAGACGTACAAGGCTTTTATTACCTGTTACCGTCGTTAGTAGGCATGCCCCAACCCGTGCAGCACATGTTGTCGGATAACTCCAGATTAATTCTCTCAGGCTGAACGGCATTTATCAGTTTCAAGTCCATTGACGTGACTGTTATGCAACTGCTCCGTACTGATTCTCCGGCCAGCTAGGAAAACAAACTTACACCCATACTGAGCCTCGCAAATGTTAAAAGTAACAGAACTCAGATGCAGCACGTGACGCTGTGGTCGGACGCTTACGACAGTTTCATTCTCAGTAGTCATCTAACTTGGCAATACGTTGCTCACCTTGGACTTGACAGCGGTTATCGAGTTTGTACCTTCCTGGAGATCCACGTAATGTCACCTGCACTGCCCCTCTCCGCAGCATGTAGCTTTCTGTCATTCTGCCTAATATTGATCACCGAAGAGGAAATAGTAGTACAGTATAAGGAGATGCCATACGAAATGATTGCAGCTATTGAGACAGCCAGCGTTATTCTCTCAGTAGATAATTGTTGTGTGAAGAGTAATAAGCCTAGCTGAATGCTACAGACTAAAACGTTGAAACAGATTTAATAAATGTCTGATATGAGCAATGTTTCTTCGTAAATACTGAGGCCTTGTTAAAAGAACAACTCGATTTTCTCACACTTGTCCATAATCAATTTTTGGCCACCAGTAGCTCGCTCTCGAAGAATCAGTTTTTGGAAGGGATTAATGCTGTCATGTATCAGTGAAAAGCGGGAGTGGTTCACTAGCACAGTTACTCCTTACGGCACATGGTGGAGGGAACCCCTTCCCATTACTGCTCACTGCCTTCCCTGTCC
The DNA here is from genome assembly GCF_023897955.1 of Schistocerca gregaria. Classification (NCBI taxonomy): domain Eukaryota; kingdom Metazoa; phylum Arthropoda; class Insecta; order Orthoptera; family Acrididae; genus Schistocerca; species Schistocerca gregaria. The sequence goes on from NC_064921.1 coordinate 144,915,337, forward strand.
CATTCCCAAATAGAATGAGAGAAAAATGACTCTCTGTGTGCCTCCGCATGAGCCCTAATTTCTCGTTTCTTATCTCCGTGGTCCAAGCGCGCAATATATGTTGGAGGCAACAGAATCGTTCTATAGTCAGTTTCATATGTTGGTTCTTTAAATTTTGTTAATAGTGTTCCTCGGAAAGAACGTCATCTTCTCTCCAGAGATTCCCATATGAGTTCACGAAGTATATCGGTAACACTGGCGTTTTGTTCGAACCTGCCAGTAACAAATCTAGCAGCCTGCCTCTTAATTGCTTCGATGTCTTTCTTGAACCCGACCTGGTTCGCATCCCAAACACTCGAGCAGTACTGAAGAAAAGGTCGCTCTATGTCGTACATGCGGTCTCCTTCACAGGTAAATAACACACTCCTAGATTTTCTCCGCCGGCCGGAGTGGCTGTGCGGTTCTAGGCGCTACAGTCTGGAGCCGAGAGACCGCTACGTTCGCAGGTTCGAATGCAGCCCTGGCATGGATGTGTGTGATGTCCTTAGGTTAGTTAGGTTTAATTAGTTCTAAATTATAGGCGACTGATGACCTGAGAAGTTAAGTCACATAGTGCTCAGAGCCATTTCAACCATTTTTGAACCTAGAATTCTCCCAATAAACTGGAGTCAATCTTTTGCCTTTCCTACCACAATCCTCACATGCTCGTTTCATTTCATATCGCTCTGCAAACATTACGCCCTCATATTTAAACGACTTGTCTCTCAATTAGGAAATTGCTAATGATGTACCCGAACATTACGGTTTGTTTTTCCTGCTCATCTGCATTACTCTTGGCATAACTATACTTTGTGCTAGTGACAGAAACAGCAATTACGGTATGTCCTACGGAAAAGCTAGAATTTCTTAGGCTTCCCTTAACTTCTCACTCAGGAGTTGGGTGGTTGTCGTATTGCAAGCTTTTTCAACTAACGGCAATAGGGTGTTTCTTTTATCGCAGAACTATGTCTTGAAATTGACCTCAAGATCTTCAATAAAAGCGTTTGCTGAAACATAATACTTCATTCGTAGTTAGCAAAATATGTTAGACCTACGGTGGAGTCTATACGAACTGCCGAAATATGAGGTAGCTACACTGTCGACTAACATTAATGTGACCGCCAGTCAAAAGCCTGAAAACCAACATTTTGAGTCGTAGACCTCTGCGAGATGTGCTGGAAGAGAATCAGTGATGTTCTTGAATGTACCGACAGGGATGTGGAGCCAGGCCTACTCCAGTGTCGTGGCTAGCTGACCTAGATTTCTCGGTTCAGAATTCATGGCGCAAACAGCCCAATCGAAGTGGTCCCACAGATTCTTGATTGGTTTAAATCTGAGAGTTTGGGGGCCAGGTCAGAACGATAAATTCATCCCGGTACTCTTCAAAGGGCGTACGTACACTGCTAATGGTGTGACAAATTGCATTGTCTTGCAGGTAGATGCCAGGAAAAACAAACCGCATTTAGGGGTGGATAGAGACATAATTGTGTTGACCCATTGTGCCTTAGAGAATGATGACATCACCGATGGAATGCCAGGAAAACATTCCACAGCCAATATCACTTCCTACTGGTTGCAGGCTGTTTGCTTTCAGACGTTTCACGACGTACAGGGCAACGGCCATCTGTCCGATGAAGCATTAAACGTGATTCATCTGAAAAGACCACCAGTCACCACTCAGTTGGCGTGCAAATTGCATCATTCATCGTCAATGAACAGCAGTAAGCATGGGTGCAAGAACCAGGCGCCTGGTGCGGGGGCCCATATGCTGCAACGACCTCTGAACGGTCACTGAGCAGACACAACAACAGCTGCACGTGTATTCACCTGCACATACACTCCTGGAAATTGCAATAAGAACACCGTGAATTCATTGTCCCAGGAAGGGGAAACTTTATTCACACATTCCTGGAGTCAGATACATCACATGATCACACTGACAGAACCACAGGCACATAGACACAGGCAACAGAGCATGCACAATGTCGGCACTAGTACAGTGTATATCCAACAGCAATGCACGCTGCTATTCTCCCATGGAGACGATCGTAGAGATGCTGGATGAAGTCCTGTGGAATGGCTTGCCATGCCATTTCCACCTGGCGCCTCAGTTGGACCAGCGTTCGTGCTGGACGTGCAGACCGCGTGAGACGACGCTTCATCCAGTCCCAAACATGCTCAATGGGGGACAGATCCGGAGATCTTGCTGGCCAGGGTAGTTGACTTACACCTTCTATAGCACGTTGGGTGCCACGGGATACATGCGGACGTGCATTGTCCTGTTGGAACAGCAAGTTCCCTTGCCGGTCTAGGAATGGTAGAACGATGGGTTCGATGACGGTTTGGATGTACCGTGCACTATTCAGTGTCCCCTCGACGATCACCAGAGGTGTACGGCCAGTGTAGGAGATCGCTCCCCACACCATGATGCCGGGTATTGGCCCTGTGTGCCTCGGTCGTATGCAGTCCTGATTGTGGCGCTCACCTGCACGGCGCCAAACACGCATACGACCATTATTGGCACCAAGGCAGAAGCGACTCTCTTCGCTGAAGACGACACGTCTCCATTCGTCCCTCCATTCACGTCTGTCGCGACACCACTGGAGGCGGGCTGCACGATGTTGGGGCGTGAGCGGAAGACGGCCTAACGGTGTGCGGGACCGTAGCCCAGCTTCATGGAGACGGTTGCGAATGGTCCTCGCCGATACCCCAGGAGCAACAGTGTCCCTAATTTGCTGGGAAGTGGCGGTGCGGTCCCCTACGGCAGTGCGTAGGATCCTACGGTCTTGGCGTGCATCCGTGCGTCGCTGCGGTCCGGTCCCAGGTCGACGGGCACGTGCACCTTCCGCCGACCACTGGCGACAACATCGATGTACTTTGGAGACCTCACGCCCCACGTGTTGAGCAATTCGGCGGTACGTCCACCCGGCCTCCCGCATGCCCACTATACGCCCTCGCTCAAAGTCCGTCAACTGCACATACGGTTCACGTCCACGCTGTCGCGCCATGCTACCAGTGTTAAAGACTGCGATGGAGCTCCGTATGCCACGCAAACTGGCTGACACTGACGGCGGCGGTGCACAAATGCTGCGCAGCTAGCGCCATTCGACGGCCAACACCGCGGTTTCTGGTGTGTCCGCTGTGCCGTGCGTGTGATCATTGCTTGTACAGCCCTCTCGCAGTGTCCGGAGCAAGTATGGTGGGTGTGACACACCGGTGTCAATGTGTTCTTTTTTCCATTTCCAGGAGTGTATATCCACAGCCGTCGTTCACCCCTGTCATCTACGGCCCGTGGTGCACCGCCTTTTGGATAGCGCCATTTTGCCGTGCACGGTATACTATAACTACGGCGGCACACGAACACTTTAAAACTTGGCCGTTTCTGGAATGTTTCCACATTTTGACCGAAAGCCAATGATCCAGAAAGCCAATGATCATACTCTTTTGGAAGTCAGATAAATCGCTCCATTTCTGCATTGGGACGATTGCGTTGTTGTCCGCATCCCCTCGACACGCTTCACATACGCTCCACTGCTAATGCTGCCATTTGCCCTCTGTGAGTGACGATTGTGAGATTGAGGTCGAACAGAGGCACGGTCACATTAGTGTGACTCGACCACCTAGTACTATTGGAGGGAAACAGACGGCAATGTTAAGAATCGTAGACTTTGCATCACCTCGGTTCCAAGAGTTCCGGAACCAGTACAGAAAATTGGAATTGAGATCAACATAAATATCATTTCCGCCGTTACATATCGTACCACCATACAGCGAGACCTTCAGAAGTGGTGGTCCAGACTGCTGTACACGACGGTGCCTCTAATACCCAGTAGCACGTCCTCTTGCATTGATGCATGCTTGTATTAGTCGTGGCATACTATCCACAAGTTCATCAGGGCATTTGTAACACCATATCTCTAATACTCTATTGATTTATTTTTGCCTTATGTTTTATTTAATGTGTAATTGTGTTTGATTGAATCTATAACGCAAAATTGTTTACTATTTTCTTTGTAAAACCTTGATGTCGTGGTTTGATTCTATGCAAAGTAGTGTATCTGTCATTTAAATTCTTTGTCTCAATTGAAGGGAACAAATCTTACTATATATAATTGTAATTTCTGTATGAATAATTTTTTGTAGAAGTGTCAATAGCCGGCCGCGGAGGCCGAGCGGTTCTAGGCGCTTCAGTCAGGAACCGCGCGACTGCTACGGTCGCAGGTTCGAATCCTGCCTCAGGCATGGATGTGTGTGATGTCCTTATGTTAGGTAGGTTTAAGTAGTTCTAAGTTCTAGGGGACTGATGAACCCAGATGTTAAGTCCCATAGTGCTCAGAGCTATTTCAACCATTTTTGAAGTGTCAATATGTGCAAATAAACTGTTTTATTTAATGTGTTTGGTTGCTGTTATGTAAACTGCTGATCCTCACTTAGGGTTCTTAGTTCTTTAGTAGATAAAAGGTGTAGTGGTTCCCCTCGGGACAAGAGTCAGTCGGGGACGAGCTACCAAACTGTGAACTGCCACGTAAAAGTTACATATTGCGCTTGTTCCGAGAGAGGCTTTTTCTGCCACTTTGCAATGCCTCGGATGGATGGATAAATAGCTGGAACTATTCTGGAATTGGTATCCCTCATCGCCACCCAGAAGGGACAGAGTCCAGCAATTCTGCCTGCAAGTCCACCAACCAACATGCAGTTGCCATCACATTGCGCAATCACTGTAACGGAATACTACAATGATGTACAGTGAAGGATCAGCTTATTGGATGTGTTGTTGTTGTTGTTGTTGTGGTCTTCAGCCCTGAGACTGGTTTGTTGCAGCTGTCCATGTTACCCTATCCTGTGCAAGCTTCTTCATCTCCCAGTACCTACTGCAACCTACATCCTTCTGAATCTGCTTAGTGTATTCATCTCTTGGTCTCCCTCTACGATTTTTACCCTCCACGACACCCTCCTGTGCTAAATTTGTGATCCCTTGATTCCTCAGAACATGTCCTACCAACCGGTCCCTTCTTCTAGTCAAGTTGTGCCACAAACGTCTCTTCTCCCAATTCTATTCAATACCTCCTTATTAGTTATGTGATCCACCCATCTAATCTTCAGCATTCTTCTGTAGCACCAAATTTCAAACGCTTCTATTCTCTTCCTGTCCAATTTATTTACCGTCCATGTTTCACTTCCATACATGGCTACACTCCATACAAATACTTTCAGAAAAGACTTCCTGACACTTAAATCTATATTCGATATTAACAAATTTCTCTTCTTCAGAAACGCTTTCCATGGCATTGCCAGTCTACAATTTATATCTTCTCTACTTCGACCATCATCAGTAATTTTGTTCCCAAAACAGCAAAACTCCTTTACTACTTTAAGTGTCTTATTTCCTAATCTAATTCCCTCAGCATCACACGACTTAATTCGACTACATTCCATTATCCTCGTTTTGCTTTTGTTGATGATAATCTTTTATCCTCCTTTCAATACACTATTCATTCCGATCAACTGCTATTCCAAGTCTTTTGCTGTCTCTGACAGAATTACAATGTCATCGGCGAACCTCGACGTTTTTATTTCTTCTCCATGGACTTTAATACCAACTCCGAATTTTTCTTTTGTTTCCTTTACTGCTTGCTCAATATACAGATTGAATAACATCGGGGAGAGGCTACAACCCTGTCTCACTCCTTTCCCAACCACTGCTTCCCTTTCATGCCCCTCGACTCTTGTAACTGCCATCTGGTTTCTGTACAAATTGTAAATATCCTTTCGCTCCCTGTATTTTACCCCTGCAACCTTTAGAATTTGAAAGAGAGTATTCCAGTCAACATTGTCAAAAGCTTTTCTACAAATGCTAGAAACGTAGGTTTGCCTTTCTCTAATCTTTCTTCTAAGATAAGTCGTAAGATCGGTATAGACTCACGTGTTCCAACATTTCAACGGAATCCAAACTGATCTTCCCCGAGGTCTGCTTCTACCAGTTTTTCCATTCGTCTGTAAAGAATTCGCGTTAGTATTTTGCAGCTGTGACTTATTAAACTGATAGTTCGGTAATTTTCACATCTGTCAACAACTGCTTCCTTTGGGATTGGAATTATTATATTCTTCTTGAAGTCTGAGGGTATTTCGCCTGTATCATACATCTTGCTCACCAGATGGTAGAGTTTTGTCAGGACTGGCTCTCCCAAGGCCGTCAGTAGTTCCAATGGAATGTTGTCTACTCCCGAGGCCTTGTTTCGGCTCAGGTCTTTCAGTGCTCTGTCAAACTCTCCTCGCAGTATCGTATCTCCCATTTCATCTTCATCTACATTCTCTTCCATTTCTATAATATTGTCCTCAAGTACATCGCCCTTGTATAGACCCTCTATATACTCCTTCCACCTTTCTGCTTTCCCTTCTTTGATTAGGACTGGGTTTCCATCTGAGCTCTTGATATTCATACAAGTGGTTATCTTTTCTCCAAAGGTTTCTTTAATTTTCCTGTAGGCAGTATCTATCTTATCTATCTTACCCCTAGTGAGATAAGCTTCTACATCCTTACATTTGTCCTCTAGCCATCCCTGCTTAGCCATTTTGCACTTTCTGTCGATCTGATTTTTGAGACGTTTGTATTCCTTTTTGCCTGCTTCATTTATTGCGTTTTTGTTTCCTCCTTTCATCAATTAAATTCAATATTTTCTCTGTTACCCAAGGATTTCTACTAGCCCTCATCTCTTTACCTACTTGATCCTCTGCTGCCTTCACTACTTCATCCCTCGGAGCTACCAATTCTTCTTCTACTGTATTTCTTGCCCCCACTGCTGTCAATTATTCCCTTATGCTCTCCCTGAAACTCTGTACAACCTCTGGTTTAGTCAGCTTATCCAGGTCCCATCTCCCTAAATTCCCACCTTTTTGCAGTTTCCTCAATTTTAATCTGCAGTTCATAACCAATAGATTGTGGTCAGAGTCCACATCTGCCCCTGGAAATGTCTTACAATTTAAAACCTGGTTCCTAAATCTCTGTCTTACCATAATATAATCTATCTGATACATGTTAGTATCTCCGGGTTTCTTCCATCTATACAACCTTCTTTTATGATTCTTGAACCAAGTGTTAGCCATGATTAAGTTATGCTCTGTGCAAAATTCTAACAGACGGCTTCGACTCATTTCTTACCCCCAATCCATTTTCACCTACTATGTTTCCTTCTTTCCCTTTTCCTACTCTCGAATTCCAGTCACCCATGACTATTAAATTTTCGCCTCTCTTCACTATCTGAATACTTTCTTTTATCTCATCATACATTTCATCAATTTCTTCATCATCTGCAGAGCTAGTTGTGATATAAACTTGTACTACTGTAGTAGGCATGGGCTTCGTGTCTATCTTGGCCATAATAACGCGTTCACTATGCTGTTTGTAGTAGCTTACCCGCACTCCTATTTTTTTTATTCATTATTAAACCTGCATTACCCCTGTTTGATTTTGTATTTATAACCCTGTATTTACCAGACCAAAAGTCTTGTTCCTCCTGTCACCGAACGTCACTAATTCGCACTATATGTAACTTTAACTTATCCATTTCCCTTTTTAAGTTTTCTAGCCTACCTGCTCGATTAAGGGATCTGACATTCCACGCTCCAATCCGTAGAACGCCAGTTTTCTTTCTCCTGATAACATCGTCCTCCTGAGTAGTCCCCGCCCGGAGATCCGAATGGGGGACTATTTTACCTCCGGAATATTTTACGAAAGAGGACGCCATCATCACTTAACCATACAGTAAAGCTGCATGCCCTCGGGAAAAATTACGGCTGTAGTTTCCCCTTGCTTTCAGCCGTTCGCAGTACCAGCACAGCAAGGCCGTTTTGGTTTTTGTTACAAGGCCAGATCAGTCAATCATCCAGACTGTTGCCCCTGCAACTACTGAAAAGGCTGCTGCCCCTCTTCAGGAACCAAATGTTTGTCTGGCCTCTCAACAGGTACCCCTCCGTTGTGTTTGCACCTATGGTACGGCGATGTGTATCGCTGAGGCGCGCATGCCTCTCCACAAGCGGCAAGGTCCATGTGTTAGTGTGCTCAGATATAAGGTAACTTATAACTGAATTTATGTACTTACCTTGATTTTTTCCCTATCACAACACCTTTCAGGTTCCTCTCCATTTAAACTATGACTACCGAGTGTCCTAGTTTGTGAAAAAAAAAATGAAAGCCTCAGAACATTAAATAACGTTGTTTGATCTTTGGTAAGAAGGGAGTGCTCAGATTTACTGTGGATTTAGTTGTGGGAGGTAGTAAAAGTAGTCTTATGAAAGCCTCCGAGGGATGGAAACAGTCCAATTTAAAGTTTTGTAGAGTTTCAAAGTCACCTATTTAATCATTTACTTGAAAGTAGAAGACTGTGGTAATAAAGATAATATTCTGTTTATTTTAAAAATTAAAAGTTCTTAAAACTGAGGCTGATAAAGTGTTGCTTAGTTAATGATCTTAGTGCTGACTGTAGTAAATTTTAAAAGGTGAGTCAGTTTCTTGTAAATTTGTCAACATTGTGTCTCACTGTAGTAAAAGTCGTGAACGGCATTTATGGAAAGTTATATACTCATGCTTGATAAGCACTTGTTTCTTTTCGGTATTGAAAGTGCATATTAATGTTGTAATAAAATCCACAGGTTATCCTTTACCACTATTTATGAAAGCAATAATTTCTTTATTCAAAAGACAGTGAGAAGTAACCTGTTAGTGAATTCCATTTAACTTTCATTCTAAACATAATAGTATTTAGTTGAGAGATACTTAATGTGTGACCAGTTCATAATTTTGCAATGAACTACATTTATAGTTTCATGCCAGCTAGGAAAATGTTTGAACAATAATACTGAACCTATGTCCAATTAATGATTCTGCAGTGAATGATAATAGCAATGTTATAAAGACCATTCAGTTTGAACAAGCCCTGAAAGTAACAGTGTGTTTCGGTGTCCGTTATATTTTTGCAAATAGTTTGTGCTGCTCTAGCTGTTAGCTTCAGTCTTACAGTAAACATATGTATGTGTCAGAGTTCATTACACTTGCGTTTGGCGAAATATATGTTGTGTTTGTCCGTTGAAGTTATGCATACCCACTTTCTTAAACAAGAACGTTAATCTTTCTCGTGCCTATTTATGCTGGCGACCGTTTTTCTTATTCTTTAAACGGTGGAACTAGGTAAAACATTATTTGTTACTGTTTGAATAATTACGTAATTCTGACTTTCACTTCCGATAAGCCACCACCGTTAGGTACAACACGGTCAATATAACAAAATTCCTCTCAGAGAGTAACACTGCTCTGCTTCTTCATACTATAATTACTAGAATAAGAATAATTTGTTTATACGAACTGCCTTATGCACATACAGTAGTGTTAGACACTGTTAGTCCAGACTGTCCGACTCCTCAACGGCGGTTCGGCGTAGATCCCTCAGAGTTGTTGCTGGGTCTCGTCGTCCATAAACAGCCCTTTTCAATCTATCCCAGACATGTTCGATAGGGTTCATTTCTGGAGAACATGCTGGTCACTTTAGTCGAGCGATGTCGTTATCCTGAAGGAAGTCATTCACAAAATGTGCACGATGGGGGCGCGAATTGTCGTCCATGAAGACGAATGCCTCGCCAATATGCTGCCGATATGGGTGCGCTGTCGGTCGGAGGATGGCATTCACGTATCGTACAGCCGTTACGGCGCCTTCTATGACCACCAACGGCGTACGTCAGCCCCACATAATGCCACCCCAAAATAGCAGGGAACCTCCACCTTGCTGCACTCGCTCGACAGTGTGTCTAAGGCGTTCAGCCTGACCGGGTTGCCTCCAAACACGTCTCCGACGATTGTCTGGTTGAAGGCATTTGCGACACTCATCGGTGAAGAGAAAGTGATGCCATTCCTGAGCGGTCCATTCGGCATGTTGCTCGGCCCATATGTACAACGCTGCATTATGTCGTGATTGCAGAGATGGACCTCGCCATGGACGGCGGGAGTGAAGTTGCGCATCATGCAGCCTATTGCGCACAGTTTGAGTCGTAACACGACGTCCTGTGGCTGCACGAAATGCATTATTCAACATAGTGGTGTTGCTGTCAGGGTTCCTCCGAGCCATAATCCATAGGTAGCGCGGTCATCCACTGCAGTAGTATCCCTTGGGCGGCCTGAGCGAGGCACGTCATCGATAGTTCCTATCTCTCTGTATCTCATCCAAGTCCGAACAGCATCGCTTTGGTTCACTCCGAGACGCCTGAGCACTTCCCTTGTTGAGAGCCTTTCCTGGCTCAAAGTAACAATGCGGACGCGATCGAACCGCGGAATTGACCGTCTAGGCGTGGTTGAACTACGGACAGCACGAGCCATGTACCTTCTTCCTGGTGGAATGACTGGAACTGATCGGCTGTCAGACCCTCTCCGGCTAATAGGCGCTGCTTGTACGTGGTTGTTTACATCTTTGGGCGGATTTAGTGACATCTCTGAACGGTCTAAGGGGCTGTGTCTGTGATAAAATATCGACAGTAAACGACTATCTTTTGGAGTTCTGGGAACCTGGGAAATGCAAAACTTTTTTTGATGTGTGTACAAGAGACATTCAAAAAGTCTTAGTTATCTATCACTTTAAGAAAATGAAGCCGTGACTATGATATCTGGTGACCTATGTTTAATTCGCCCTTTAATGCGACACATTTTTTCCGACAATGGATGTTTAGCCTGTTCAGGAAATGTTGCACGTCGGGAATAATATGATCGTCATTCTTGAAATAGCCACCAACCAATGCTTTTTCTATCCAAGAAAGATGTCAGAAGAATATGAAGGATGCGGAAGAATCTGACAGTCCAAAGAAACTTGTGTGATTGGGGTACTGTCGTTGAGCAGACACTCTCGTGCGGTCAGCTCCTCGCGACCATTCGTCTACACAGCCTCCCGTATTCCCGTCAGGAGATATCGACAGCGTGCTCCTTACAAGGACAGTAATGTGCCATCCAGAGGCCAAACTGACTAACGCAGTGCCACAGAAACTATGCGAACTGAGATTAAAGTTAAATGCGTATTGAAAATCTAGGTTTAATTATAACTCAAATTTCTGTTCATCTAATATTAATGTGGTAATCATAATATTGTGTGATGTTCAAGTTTGATAAAAATAAACAGCACAGATAATCAGTGAAACAGAGAAAAACGTAACATAACAAACAATGGAAGATCTTCGTAAACCTGATGTTGTACTGTAAAACGTAGCGACAGCCAATTTACTGGGAAGCCATTGGCTGTCTCGGTGGGGTTTGTTACCACGCCTTCAGCAGTCTTTGTAGACAAAAAATCATTAGGACTCGCTTCAACTAGTACAAAGGGTCTTTTTGTGTTGCTTTAACGAGTTACATTGTACCTCTCTTCTAGTCAGAAGATATACAGGAAGAATCACTTAAAAGACGGCCGCTGTGACCGAGCGGTTCTAGGCGCCTCAGTCCGGAATCATTCGGCTGCTACGGTCGCAGGTTCGAATCCTGCCTCGGCCATGGATGTGTGTGACGTCCTTAGGCTAGTTAGGTTTACGTAGTTCTAAGTCCAGGGGACTGATGACCTCAGATGTTAAGTGCCACAGTGCCTAGAGCCATTTGAACCGTTTGAACTTAAAACTTGCATCGCATATATTGCGGACTGGAAAATTCTATTGATGTGCGGTTTCCGAAGATTGGATTGGTAGTGAGGTGCTACTATTGTTAGGCAATAAACAAATTGTAATAATATTTGGACAGCGTATTTTTTGCGAAATCATACATTTTTTATATGGTGCGATGTCTCTTGACATTAACGGACTGGAAGTAGGGTAAATTAGAATTTCAGTGGTGTTTGTCGCAGGATTCTGGTGCGATTTGTTTACGACACTTATACAAAACCTGTGGCAGCCCATACTAAAGAACAACACTAGTGCATGTACTAGTTACGTGGATTCTGAAACTGACCATCACAGGTTGTGCTCAAAATGGCCACCGGCAGCGGCAATACACGCTTCCAATCTGGTATGGAACGACTGTTGCACACGCGATAGCATTTTAGCCGAGATGTCCAAGCAGGCTGCAGTAATAAGTCGTTCCATATCATAGGGCGTAGACAGCGTCCTTCAGCTTACCCCAGTGAAAAAAGTCTACCGCCATCAAATATGGGGAACGTGCCGATCAATGTACAGGTGCTGCATGTCCAGTCCAACGATTGGGAAACAATTCTTGAAGACATGGTTTAGTAGTTCGTTCACTGTGGGCTGCACAGCCATCATGTTGGTACCACAGGTTTCTCTAGTCTGCAGAGGAACGTCTTCTGGCATTCGTGGAAGATGGTCTATTAGGAGGCTGCGATACTTGTGCGCGTTCAGTTTTCCGTCTATGAAAATGGGCCTGTAAGCTGATAGTTCACTACTCCACACCACAGGTTTACACTCCATAGACGTTCATGTTGCCAACGGTAATTATCAACAGGCCAGTTGTGCATCTTTCGGTGGTTTACATGGCAATGATTGGTATAAGTGCCTTCATCACCAAACAAGATTCATGATACATCTGGAGTATCCTGTCTTAATGGCAATGTACAGAAGTTAACACGATTCTCATAATCGTTTCCATGCAGCTCTTGATGGAGAGAGGTATGATAGGGATCAACTGCAATAGCAGCAAGAACATTAATTTTCTCCCATTCTTTCGTCACTTGTTTCCTTCTGTTTCATTGTCTACGCGTTACACTATCACTTTGACGTAACTGGCTGAAGAGGTTGATAAGCAATTGCCAAGGTAGTTGACGTCTGTTGGTATATGTTGCAGCATACACCGTACAAGAAAGAACTGCATTCTTCCCACATTCTCCGTGCATCTTGAGCATGTCGGCTTTTTCTACACATGTAAATCCCATCGTCCACTCACGACCTACGGCTTGGACTATCACACTCTAACTAATCGCTTTGCACTAAGGGAACACTCAAGGACATTATAAGCAAACATAACAACCTCGTAGCTAGCAACTACGCAGTGCAAATGACACAAACCTATGTCGGTGCAGAAAATTTTCAAAATACGATATCTCGTAAACGACTCGCGCAAGAATCCTGAAACAAAGACCACTGAGATCCTAATACACCCTACTTTTAGCATGTTAATGTCAGTAGGTACGCAGCACGTGGTCTCGTGGTAGCGTTCTCGCTTCCCGAGCCTGGGGTCCCAGGTTCGATTCCCGGCGGGTTCAGGGATTTTCACCTGCCCTGAGATGACTGAGTGTTGTTGTTGTCGTCTTCATCATCATATTTCATCCCCATTACGGTCGGAGGAAGGCAATGGGAAACCAACCTCCATTGGGACCTTGGCTAGTACGGCGGTGCGGGTCTCCCGCATCGTTCCCCTACACTCCGTCAAGAAGCACGGGACTTCATTTCCATTCCAATATCAATAGCCATTGTTCCATGTCAATAGGCATTGTTCCATTTAAAAGTGTACAAAAAATAAACATTCTGTTATCAGTATCTGTTTATCGGATAACATTACGGTCCCCAATTTTCAGTTTTAGGTCATTCACACTGTATTGTGCCTTTCTTACTTTAGATTCTATTACACTGAAGTCGGAGTTACTTGGCAGATAGCTGTCTCCAGGTCTTAAAAATTTCAAATCATCTCCTCTTTGATTGCAAAGTTTTGTAAAAGCTTCATCGTGGTTTTTCTGTGTCTGTTCTGGTCCGTGCAAAACTCTGAATAAGTCAGAATATGGTCGTGATCTTTTGCCTTGTTTGTTATGTGGTGTTTCTGGATTTTATCTACCTCTTGTGAGGCTTCTGTTTCTGCCCATAGATATATAAACCATTTGTTGTTATTTAAATCATGGCAACTTAAGTTATATACATTTATGATACGCAATACGCAATTGATGTTGTTCACTTTAGGTATATGAACTGATGAGTAATACTAAAATCGGTGTGAAATTGGCGAGTAGGTAAAATCATTATTAAGGAGAGTGAATGGAATACTGAGATTAAATACGAAGAATCAAACACTGTTAAAATAGATATAACAAAATTGGGATTAGTCACTTTATCCTCCCAAATCTGTAACAAGATGTTCAGTTTCCATGGACAGTATCTACACCTTCTGGTGCAAGAATTAATGGATAGAGCTAAATATTTTGGCATCTGAAAAATATTAATGTTTGTGAGCATTTAAAAATAAAAAGTAGAAAAATTATTAAAAAACTGAGTTTGTCGGTTTACCCTCTGAGTGGCACATATGTTAACTCGACACTATGGCAGTCCCAAAAAACTCTCTCACTTTACCTGATGATGGCTGGGTCTTCACTGTTTTCGGCGTTGGTGAATCCACATGCGTCCACTGCTGCTTTGCTGTTTTGACTAAAGATCATAGTGATGCGGCCAATACTTTTCGAAAATTTTTCGGGCGGTTTAAAGACTGATCTAGGCTGATGTGACACAAATGCAACATTTCTGCTGCCGACTCGATTCTTCGAGTTTTCTGAATTGGAATGAGCAGTCGCGGAACCCAGTGTGCAGCGCTCTTTGTCATTGTGAAAATGTCGAGCTAGATGTTGGAAACTGATCCATTACTGGTTCTCACTGCTTCCAACGCCGCCTCGATTGTTGTTCTCCGTTCTTCCAGCACCACAGCTACTACTTTTTTTGCAGTTCCCGATCCTTCACAGAGAAATGACATCTCACTTCGTCTTTCGCCATTCAGTCTTGTTCGACCAAAAATATGCGTTGTTACCGTACACTTCCATCGACACTGAATGGATTGTTACATTATTATTACCATCAAGTGGATAAACGAATAAGAAAAAATTGTATCACGAGTTTCTTGCAGACAAAATACCGTCCCATTGGAATGCCTACAAACAAGCCCGTAGAGAAGCGAAGAATGTCATTGCCATAACAAAAGCAGACCAATATTCAGATCTCTAACGAAACAAGACACAGGCAAAAGAGAACCTAGTATTTATCGACTAGACAAATCGAAACATTGGGAATCGGAAGACATCCGGGACTCTTACAGCATCGACGACGAAACGAGTGAGCTACTGTCACCAGGAAGAAAGCAATGGAATGCTGGCGGAGCTACTTTGAAAGAAATTCCATCCTTCAGTACTAACCATGTCCACTGATGAAGGACCAGTCAAGGAAAATAACATTACCGAAGTCGAGGCTGCTCTGAAGGAGATGAAGAGAGGGAAAGCAACTGGCCTCAATGACATGCCACCAGAGTTGTAGTGTTCTCAGCAGTGGAATGCGTCTGGTTGGCTAACAGATCTTTTCAACTACATCATCAGAGAAAGTAGAAAACCAACAAATTGGCATTGGAGCATCACTGTACCAATTTTCAAAAACCGCTCGATCAGATTAATGAGCCACGCGGTGAAGATTCTTGAACGCATTCTCGACTGATCAATGCGTGAAATGCCTCAAATTACAACAATCCAAGTCGGATTTATGAAAAACTGTGGCACAACTCATGCAATCCTTGCTGCCCAGCTACTGGCTGAAAAAGAACAAGGCACTGCTACTCGCTTTTCTAGAGCTCGAAAAGGCTTTTGATCAGGTACCATATGACCTAATTTGGTTAGCGCGTTGAGATCATGACAATCCAGAGTACTCTGTTAACTGTTTTCGACTTCTGTGTGTAGAACCGAGGACATATGCCCAGGCGACTGCAGGAGCGTTCAGTGACTTTTGCATGACAGTAGGAGTCCACCAAGATTCGGCCTCATTGCCACTGCTGTTTATTCCTGTGATGGACACTGTTACATCAGACCTACACATGTCACTACTACGGACACTGATCTGTGCTGATGATATGTTGGGTGTGGAGAACAAGTTCGATCTCCAACACCAAACACAAGAATCGAACGACCGACTCACTTGATATGGCCTTCTGCTCAACGAAAAGGAAACTGACGACGCGACATCAGATACGCAAGAAGTTGGGACCATAAATGTTGACGGATAAGACCCGCCAAGAGTAGAAACATATAAGTATCTCTGTTCTAGTATCTCTGGCGATGGTCAGCTTACAGACGGGGTCAACGCAAGGACGCAGACAGCCTGGATGGAACCGCGAACGGCAACAGGCGTCACCTGCTAACGTCGAATTAAGGATCACCCTAAGTCAAAGTCTACCAGACTGTAATCCGTCCTGCTGCTTTCTATGGTACCGAGTGTTGGCCAGCTACAAAAGAGTCAAAATGATGATTAGGGGTCAAGGAGACTAAGATGCTTAAATGGGCAGGCAGCGTCACTCGACTGGATTGTTTCGAACGACACTACCAGGAAACGTTTCGGTGTTGCATCGATCCAGAAGAAAAGGCAAGAAAACCGTGCGCGATGGTTTGGAGATGTGCTGTGCGCAGAGAACGATACCATTGCAAAGGAATCATACACATTGGAAGTCACGGAAAAGAGACCCAAGAGACGACCTGGACAAGGCTGGGCCGTCGCTCTGCAAAACGACCTGAAAGCTGTAAATATTCATCCAGACATAGCCAACGATCGAAAAAATGGAAATTGTGAATCCACTCAGCGTACCCTGCTACCTGGCGGGACAGACGCTAAAGAAAAAAAGAAGAAATGCAAAAAATCCCTGTAAGATCAATAACATGTCAGTGAGTGTATCTTTGCTACAGTCGCGAGTATGGCCGGCCGGTGTGGACGAGCGGCTCTAGGCGCTTCAGTCTGGAACCGCGCAACCACTACGCTCGCAGGTTCGAATCATTCTGCCTCGGGCATGGATGTGTGTGATTTCCTTAGGTTAGTTAGATTTAAATAGTTCTAAGTTCTAGGGGACTGACGACCTCCGATGTTAAGTCCCATTTGAACCATTTTTAGCGAGTATGTTTGTTGCTTCCATTCCGAGTGGGACAACCCGCGTATGACAATTAAAAGGAGAGTGATGAGCTTCGCCGAAGCAGTCATGCGCAGGAAGTGTCATCGATCATTGATTAAGCCCCTTTTATACCATCGAGTTCGTTGTTCCAACTGACTACTCGACACAAGTTAGCCCACTGCACCGTCCTTGGCATTTTATTCCTGTGCTGTCAAGGCAGCCACAGCTTTCAGATCACGGATTTACTTGAAACTTTGTACATTTTAGACAGACCAATACGAAAACATAATTAGCAAGTAATAATGCTTACTACTTAGGTAATTACGAGTAAATCGCAAGAGAAATTTTGGCCGTTAGTGTCTTACTGATGTGTTGCGAGCCTGAGTACAAGCTTTCGGAGGTCGTGTGGTTAGCGTTCAATTTCCGTGATTGGTGGTGCGCTGGATCGAATCCCACTCATCTGTGTTTTCTTCACTTACATTTTTTCGGAACTACTCATATTACTTCTTACAGATTACGTTTAAAAGGCAATACAATGAAAAGATACGTGTATTTCCATGAACGTTCAATGAATTTCCAATATTAGATCGTTCTTTATTAATTTTTATTATTACAACAAATATTATGCGACTTTTGCTTCTGTAGACTAAACCAAGCGCCTTAAAACTTGTTCGCATTTGATTGACAACGAAGGAGAAATTACTTTTCTTGAAGATGGTACTAAAATACTGTCAAGCTTACAGCGCCAATTTTCGGCACCGACAATTACAAAAATTTTGCATTAGGCACGGTTTGCATCCAAATTGTCGGAAAAAAGAAATTTTCCAGAATGTGAACGAGCCTTTCCTTTTGCTTAAAATCTCTGAAGATTCCTCGTGCATTCATTGGATGTAGTAGATGCCATTTTAATTTATGCTCTCCGTGTCTGTATGAAAAATATCATCATGCAACTAGTAATCTCGAAAGCACATCCTATAGTAAATCGTACATTACCCTCATATACTAGCCTATTGCAACTCACTGTGCTATTGAATGAAGTTACTTATACCCTTATTCACCGATGTTTGACTGCGGTTTTCCAAGCCTGTCCCTCGTCCTTGAAACCTGTGTCACTAGAACGAGAACATTAAAAACACAGGATTGTAGTTTCAGATGAAGAGCCCCCCCCCCCCCCCCCTATAACACGCAATACTGCGTCATTCGGAGCTAGAACTTCTACCTTAACTAGTAATACATGATACGTAAAATCTGTTTAGGTACTGCATCTGTGTGTTTTATTATACACCCTGTTTCCTCATTTTAAATTTACCTCCTTCATTTGTATTTTACTTCGGCAAAATTTTGAATAAGTTATTGCACAGGTGTTGATTCTAGTAATTCAATCTTATAAATGTTTTATGTGCATTACATTTATAAAGTTTTAGTGGCTTTGTATATCCAGTTTTCGATCTCTCATTCTTACCAGCAGCTGCGTGGCAGCCCCAACTATTGAGGTGATTCTGTATTAAGAGTGAGTACTAGCACATGACGCTGTGGTGCATTATGCTTACCACCAGTGCCCCGTCATATTCTGTTACTAGCTCCTGTGAACGGGAACACGTTATGCAGGTCTTGGAGTCACTCACGTCCATCTAGGAAGGTAAGGCCTTGTCATACGGCTTCGCCAAGATGATTCCTTTTCTGCGTGTCCTATCGCTGGTGAATTCTCTTATCTGTTTCTACTATTTTATATTTCTAGTTTTTACTGAGTTTAACGAAAGCGATGTTGGCCTGCTGTATACGACGATGCCCTTTGGCTACACTGTCTATAGGATCGTTCTAAGAACTACCGAATTAAGGTATTTCCTCTTTCAGTATTTGATCTGTTTATTCACGCTTTTAGGTTATGCAAGTCTGCACAACGCGATCGCCATTCTTAAATAGATGCATTTGTTCTCTGTTTTCTATGTAGATCAACCTGAAGATGCCTAAATAAGGTAAAACGCGTAGTTGAAAAATAAACTAAAATTGCAACCAAGACTGTTTTGAACCAATACTGTGGAAAATTTGTTATGCTCAGCATGAGTTGTTGATTTGTGTAAACAAAAAGATGGTGAAGTTTCTATTGGACCACAGTCAGCGAACACCAAGTGCCCATGCTTTCTGTGTGTGTGGGACAGTAAGGACTGAACTGAACATTACCAGAACAAGGACTGGCTTGAAGGGATAAAAGTTATCAGCAGCATTCTGGCGAACAGAGATACTCTTCCAACGCTGCACATCAAGCATGCGTTGATGAAACTGTTCGCCAAACCTCTAGACAGTAATGGAGGGTGTTTCATTTACTTCTGCCAATATTTTCCAGGAATGACCACGAAGTTAAAAGCCGGCGTCTTCGACGGTCCTGTGAAATGTAAGCTCATCCGAGCTCTACAGTTCGAAAGCCCTATCAAAGATTATAGCTGCAAACATGGAGTACTTTTGTTCTGCTGGTGAAGAATTTGTTTACCACTATGATAACTGCTTTTAGACGTCCTGGTTGCAGCTTGAGTGTTAAAATGTATTACTTATTCTCATATATAGGTCGGTCTGCTGCGAATATTGGAGTAATGAGAGACGGGCAGAGTGAGCGATTCCAACAGGAGATGAAAGAGAATGAGACAACGTATCACGAACGCTGGAATGCAGTCTTTGGGCAGACAACTGTTAGGCTTTGATGAAACATCTCTGCTGTCGAGCATTTTAGATGTTCTAAGAAAAGTAAAACCAACCCCTGAATTTTTAACAGTGAGAGCTTCACATGAAACTGACATGCACTAAACTCTGCTGAACAATGTACACTGTTAAATCTTGCTTAATTAATACGAGGGTCATTGAATAATTAGACAAATTGGTCTGGAGAAAAAAGCGTTTATTTTTACAAAACAACATATTTTCTACTTTTCAACATAGTCCCCTTGAACATTTATGTACTTGTTCCAACAGGGTACAAGCTTTTTTATTCTGGCTGCAAAGAACTCTTTATCTTGATGTTTGAACCAATTTCTCACAAACATTTTCACGTCCTCGTTGTCGTGGAACCTCTTCCCACGTAATCCCTCCTTAATTGCAGCAAACAAATGGAAATCACTAGGTGCTAAATTAGGAGTGTAAGGGGGATGCCGCAGTACTTCCCAGCCCATTTTGTCGATGATTTCGCAGGTTAGTTGAGCAATATGAGGACGTGTGTTGTCTTCCTGGAGAATCACACCTCTCCTCTGAGATCCACGACGTCTCTTTCTCATGGCTTGCTTCACCTTATTTAAAAGCAAATCCGAGTAGTATTGGCTGTTCATTGTACGCTGCTCTTCGAGATAATCACACTCCAAAACTGGACCTTCAGCATCCCACAACACCGTCAACATGACTTTTTCTGCTGATGCTTGGGTTCTGAATTTTTTCTTGACGGGTGAGTTGGTGTGCTTCCAGTCCATGCTTTGACTTTTTGATTCTGGCTTACAATAGTGAACCCAAGTTGTATCACAAGTTAAAATTTTGTTGAGTAAGTGCTCACCTTCTCTCTCATAACGTTACTTTAGCTCTGTGCACACTGTCAACCTTGTTTCCTTGTATAGCCACATCAACTTCTTTGGGACCCATCTTGCAGATGTTTTGCGGTACTTCAGCTTGTTACAGATAATGTTATGAACTGTACCAGTTATAACTTGAACCATATGAACTATCATTTCCACAGTCACACGGCGGTCGGAACTAATAATGCCATCAATTCGACTTTCAAGTGAGGGAGTTGAATCTGTAACTGGTCGGCCAGAACAGTGTTCGTCAGTCACTGAGTCGCGACCATTTTTGAGCTGCTATACCCACTTGTAAAATTTTTCACGATTCATACAACCTTCACCATAACCTTTATACATTCTACAGAATATATTCACTGGTTTCTCGCCTTCAGCAAGTCAGAAACGAATAGCAGAACGTTGTTCAACTAATGTGGACGTTTCACGCGTACTCGCCATCTTGAAATGTATTTTTGAGGTTATAAACAAAACAATTTTGACACATCAGTTGAATACGGCTCGTCCCTGTGACGCTAACGTAAGGCCATAAAAGTACCAAACTTGCCCTACTGACAGTTTTTCCTCAGATCAATTTGTTTCTTTAAACATCGAATGACCCTTGTACATGGTGTTCTGTCGTATTGTATATTGTATACATGCAGACTCATGTGACGAATGAAACTTTTTGTGCCAAGGCCAGGACTAGAAAACCAAGGCCTCCTCCTCACTAGGAAAATGTGCTATCCACTACACCAGCCGGCCGCGGTGGTCTAGCGGTTCTAGGCGCTCAGTCCGGAACCGCCCGACTGCTACGGTCGCAGGTTCGAATCGTGCCTCGGGCATGGATGTGTGTGATGTCCTTAGGTTAGTTAGGTTTAAGTTCTAGGGGACTGATGACCACAGATGTTAAGTCCCATAGTGCTCAGAGCCATTTAACCACTACGCCACCCTGGCACAATGGGTGTGCATAACTGCTCGGACTACACTAGCACGCGTCTCTCCTCAATCCAAATTCCCATTCACAAGCCAGAGCATTTGGTATTTCCCCTAAAGTCGCACAGCATTGCAGAAGCTCTCCAACTCTATGGGAATATCACCTCCGCATGTAACAAAATCAGAGATCCTGCATGAAACCCAAGCATAGGTGCTTTAATCAGATGAAACTATATGGTTCAGAAGACCTTTTAAGGTCAGAAACATCTGTGGTGTATTCATTAGCCCCGTTAATATTTTAGAAAATATCGGTAATCAGATATATCGATATTTAAAAATGTTATTATTGGTCCTCGGTATGTCGATGTATCGATTAGTCGCTGCAGAAATATCGACTAACGGAAGTATAAATGGATCGGCATGTAAACATAATGCCGGTTTTAGAGCTGTATATTCAAGTGTTGATTTATCATTAGATATTCTGTACATCAACAAGCTAGCAGCCTGCTTATCCGCTCTTACAGCAAGAACTGAAAGGAAATAGATGCACGTTCAAGCTTGGTGCTAACCGCTTTGCTAACAGTGGTAATTGCATGTAAGTGGGACAATAAAAGGTGTCCGAAGAGTCCGTCGTTTGGCTTCATCACATAACGGATTTGTCCAGAACACTTCATGTTGACTTTCCTGTTTCTTCATGTCTCCAAACGCCAGCGACCTAGCAGTTGTAGTGTCAAAATTAAGTGGTGAAGTTAAACATTGCAGTTTTTGTTGGGAGCTGCAAGCACCGATTACATCAGCATTTCCCCTCGCCACATATCTGGCCGCCACAAAGATCAATCTTATC